>NC_135535.1:95259776-95587026 GCF_045843805.1 Urocitellus parryii | reverse complement strand
GCAAAGAAGTAAGGTAATCTAAGGCCTTCCCTTTCATGCTTAGATTCAAGATCCAGCCATTGCCCAAAGTAGTCCAGGCAATTCCCATGATGTTAGATCATTAAAACAAATTTTCAGAGTCCAGACCTCATTATAATTTCCAGGTGATTTTTTTCACTCATTACCCTGTCAGTTCACAAAGTTCTGACTACCCTTCCTTTTGTGGATTTTGATGAGTGGACAGGAATTTGATAATAAATGAAAGGTGGGTAATAAAGAGATTGACTCACACTAAAGTGGCACATGAAACAAAGTAAACATCAAAAGGCTGTTGCATCAATTTATAGTGAGAAATACAAACCACATATACAAGGAATATCATGCTTACCTGATTAAAACGTTTTTTGTACTTGTGGTCCAACCACATAGAAATCAAAAAGTAGGGATGGGATATCGACAAATCAAATCTTTAATATATTATTTTCCAAAATGTGTTATGTTCTGTGAGATGTTTTAATAGATCTCTCAACAATGACAAAAGATTCAGTAATCAAATAGATTTGGAAAATGGTGGATTAAACCAAGTTAAACAGCTTTCATAACTGTACATTTCCTTTGGCATGCAGGTGTACATTGTGAATCTCCAAGGGCTCAGACAGGCAGCTTTTCTAAAATGTATGATTCCCATCTTTTTGGAATACTTATCAATATCTATGAAACAGTATTATCCTACCGATGCAGTTTTAGCATCACTGACCAAATTCTCTAGTTCAATGTATCACTTACCATGGAGACAGACCTGCAAGGATGTAGCTAGCCCTGCATTATCCACTCTGGGAATATATTGACCATGATAACTTAAAGTCCAACATCTAGGTCTCTCAGTCCTCTTTTAGTGCTTGAGTAAGCACTACCAATATGAATATATTATTCTCACTTTTCTTTTATTTGTTTTAGTTTTATTGGTAATTAAGACACTAAAGAGCTTACAGCGTAGATTTGCTTGCTTATAAGTAATCACATCTTTTTTCAGGTGATTTTTGCATACCTTTATTATAAGTCATGTGTTGATTTTAAAATGTGACAGTGAATGACTCTGTTCTTTTATTTTCTGTTTTTTGAGTCCTGCCACACTTTAACACCTAAATGCTTATTAAAAGTATGTAATCAGAAAAGAATGTAACTATCATAGGCAAAATAATGTGTACCCTACCCAATGCCTTTATCTAATCTTCAGAACCTGCAGATACGCCACCTTAGATGGCAAAAGGAAGCTTGCCGATATAATTAAGTTAAAGATCTTTGTAAGGATTCAGACCATGGCAATGTACAGGGAAGCATTTCCCTGGTGAGCAAACTCCCGGGGGATAACAGGCACCTTGTTTCCCACCCTTAGAACGCCCTGTAATCTCTCTTAGGATCTAATAGTATAAGTGCAATGTCTAGCTGGTATGGTAATACCCTGAGATGCCTCTGTGTTAGAACCTCATCAAGCCTGACCTTGATTGAAGAAACATAGCTCCTGGGAATAAAGGAATTTGTTTGCTAGATAACTACAATGTTTCATCTGGTGTTCCTGGATCTACCCACCTAACAGTAACTCCAGACAATGGACTTTCTTGAGAACTGCACAAAGCTCCTTGCAGTGCTGCAGTCTGGCTGGGCGAAATAACTGGGGGGCAAGTGACAAGGAACTTGTGAAGGTTGTTACAGCGGGAGCCGCTTTATTGTCGGACAGCAGAGGTATTTATACCTAACTCATTATACACAGCTTGTTTCAATTAACATCATCCAGATACATCAATCAGTCATCAAGGAATCCTCATCATCTTAATTACACACAGCTTAACTCAATTAACATAAACTAGATACAGCAGTCATTAAGGAATCTCCACACTTAATGGCTAGCTGGCCATTACTTCACAAACCACTCCCTCTGGCAAAATGCCAGGCGCCATCTTGACTAGTTTACCGGACCCTAACAAGCATTGCATATTATAATTGTGAAATGTAACTACAAAATAAGCAACCTTATGGGAACTCTAAACAATAATGTAGTTATAGTACTGATGACCTAATCTAACCTATTGGTATAAATAAACATGGCCGCTTGGACAGCAAGCCACTCTGCCATCTTTCCTGCCTCTGCCACTTGTCTCTGTGTCTCCCTTTATTATTATTATTTCCTTACAGATCTTGAAATGCAGAGTTTATCCTGGGCTGTGTGGGTAGGCTCAAAGTCACCACAAAGATACTGGTAAGTAAAAGAGGAAGCAGGATAGTCAGTGTCAAAGTCGCTGGGAAGCAGAGGCCAGAGTGACGCGATGCTAGCTGCAAGGGGGCCATGAGCCAAGGAATATGGGCAGCCTTGAGACACTGGAAAGGCAAGGAAAAATATTCTTCCCTGGTGCCTCCAGAAGGAATATATCTCCATTGACACCTTAATTTAAGACTCAAGAAATCTGCTTCAGACTTCCAGACTTTAAAAGCATAAGACATGGGGCTGGGGATGTGGCTCAAGCAGTAGTGCGCTCTCCTGGCATGCGTGCGGCCTGAGTTCGATCCTCAGCACCACATACAAAGAAAGATGTGTCCGCCGAAAACTGAAAAATAAATATTAAAATTCTCTCTCTCTCTCTCTCTCTTTAAAAAAATAAAAATAAAAGCATAAGACAATAAAACTGTGTTCTTCTAGGCCACAGTTGACTCTGTGGTGATTTCTTAAGCAACAACAGGAAATGAATACAATAATCAAAGCTTTGGGGGTCAGCTGCGCCCTGTCTACCTGGTCTATTGCCACCCATATTGAAATAATGACCCTCTAGAATCAGTGCGTACTAATACTCTGACCTACAGTGTCTTTCCATCCTTTAAAACCCATTGGAAGATTCATATGCATCTCACTTTACAGTGCTATGGAAACCTTAAGAATCTTAAGAACTTCCAGTAAACATTAATAATCATTGAATGTCTCAGAAAGAGATCAATGTAGTTAGTAAAAAGAGGTAAGATAATAACTGAAGATGATAACTAATTGAGTGTTTGAGCCCCTGGAGTAGAATGAATTCAAGAGAACTGACCTATGCTAAACAAATTCACAAGAGACTTGATATAAATCAAAATGTCAATTTATTAATTTAAATTTGAGACATTTCTTTCCTGTGATTAACGTTTCTATGTCTATAAGCCAGGAAGCCTTAGTATCAGATCATCTGGTAGATTTAATTAAATAAGCCTAAAGCTACTTGATGAGTGTGAATCAGAACAAAAGTGGCAGAATAATTGTGAGGAATAATTTACTGCACTGATCAGACCCTATTAAATGTCTCCCAATATTACTGTCCTTCAGAGAAGACTCTAATTTTTTTTTTCATTTTGAAATTTTCCCTATCAATAGATATTTATCCTTTGTTCCACTGGACAAAGACGCCTGCTAGGGGTCTAGGAGGTAGCTCTACATTGGACGGCAAGTGAAATCTTGGTGATTGGTCTTTGTGGTTTGGAATATGAAAGCTCCAGAAAGAGAGAGAGAAGAAGAAAGAGAGGAAGAGAAAAGAGAAGGGGATGATAATTAAAAGCCTTCAGATATTAAAAGCAGTGTTTTAGGAGTAGCAATGAAACGGGGAAAAAACAGCTTGGTTAGCATTTCAATGTAGAATGAGTGCAAGTAAAGAAAGAACTTGGAAGACTGGTAGACTAGTGAGCAAGGGGCCCATCTGCTGAGAGCCATTCTGGTATCTTGAGTATGATCACCTACCAGTTCTCCATAGGACTTGCCTATGGAACTGTAGATTTATCTTCCTGATGTCCTTATTTCTCCCACTATCTTTATAACAAGAGAACTGATCTCTGAGTTCAGTTTGAGGTAAACTATGAGGCTCCGTGTGGTGTGTGTGTGTGTGTGTGTGTGTAGCCAAAAAGTGGAACACATTCACCTAGGCTCTAGGAAAGCAAGATAAAATCTCACTACCAGTCATGGTTGATTTTGTGAGTCAACCTGACTGGACCAGGAGATTCCCAGATAGCTTGAAAAACATTATCTCTGGGTGGTTTGTGAGGCATTTCTGTCCAGGGTTGGCAGTTGAATCGTTTGACTGAATAAAGAAAATCTGTTCTCACCAATGTGGGTGGGCATCATCTGATTCACTGAGGAGCCAAACAGAAGAAAAAGGCAGAGGTAGGGCAAATTCTTTTTCTGTCTTTCTTGGGCTGAAATATCCATCACCTCTTGACTCCAGACACTGGAGCTCTTGGTTCTTGGCCTTCAGACTCTAGGATTAGAATCCAAAACTGCACCAGTTCTCAAGGCTTCTGCCTCAAAATAGGAGTTACAACATTCCTTCTAGTTTTCAGGCCTTCGGACTGAATTATAGCACTGGCTTTCTTGGTTCTCTATTTCATAGATGGCATATCTAGCACATCATGGGATTTCTTGGCATCCATAATCATGTAAGCCAATTCCCATAAGAAGTGTGTTTGTGTGTGTGTGTGTGTGTGTGTGTGTGTGTGCGTGTGTAGACTGTTATACAAATTATGTATTATACATAGTAATTTTAATTTTGGTGCATCCCTATTTATGTATTTTTACTTTGTTGTGGTACAAAATTTTTGAAGATATATATGTTATGTATATATTATATAAATGTATATATGTATAGCTTTGGGTTGTTTGTTTGTTTGTTTTTGATAACCCTTACTAAGACACTATCTCACAAGAGAATCTACCTCTTCTATAGACCAATATGTTGCTATTCCCTAGATCTACTATCTATATCCCAGATTCTTTGGATAATGCTAAAGATAGAAAGACCTTCTGTGGTTTTTTGGTTTTCCACCTCAAAACCATATAATAATTATCATGAGCACCAGGTGTGGTAGTGCACACTTATAATCCCATCTACTGCAGAGACTGAGGCAGAAGGATTGCAAGTTTAAGACTAGTCTTAGCAATTTAGTGAGACCCTCAGCAACGTAGTTATACCCTGTTTCAAAATAAAAAATAAAAATAAAAAGAATTTGGAATGTAACTCAGTGGTAAAGTGCCCCTGGATTCAATCCTCAGGACCAAAAAAAAAAAAAAAAAAACCCAAAAAAAAACAAAACAACAACAACAATGAAGGAGATATATATGCTGAAACAGGTTGACAGGTTGTCAGGTCAATGCTCTGACCTTGTTATTACTATAGAATATGATTAAGCTTGACTATCTCTTTCGTGAAATTAGTTGGGTTACACCTTCAAAAAATGTGATACTAAAACAAAAGCAAAAAATAGATAAATAAATTGGGCTGCACCAAAATTAAAAATTTCTGTGTATCAAAGGATCTAATCAACAGAGTGAAAAGGCAACATACAAAATTGAAGAAAATATTTTCACCATGTATTCGATAAGAAGTTTATATCCAGAATATAAAAAGATTTCCTACAAGCCAACAAATAAAAACCAGTTGGATTTTAAAAATGGGTTAAAATCTTGAAAAAAAAAATATTTCAAGCACCTGAAAATATGCTCGACATCACAAATCATTAGAAAAAAATAAAATCAAAACCACACTGAGATACTACCTCATGCCCATTAGGATGGTTTCCATTAAAAAGAAAAGAATATGTGTTAGAATGTGAAGAAATTGGAATACTTGTACACTGTTGTGGGATAATAAAATAATATAGCTTTTATGGAAAATGGTATGGTGGCTTCTAGAAAAATTAAAAATTGAATTATTATATGATCCAGCAATAGCATTTCTTGTTGCATATCCAAAACAACTGAGAGCTGGGTTTCTCTCAAAGGGAAAATATTGGGAAATTATATTGGCCAAATTATATTGTTATATCATGTGCATGTGCAAATATATAACACAAATCCCACCAAGTACAACTATAATGCACCAATAAAAAAAATAGGTAAAACAAAATAAAAAGTAATGAGAAGGGAGACATTTATGGAAGCATGGATGGGAGAAAACTGACCATGGTTGTTGAAACTGGACAATGGATGAGCACAATGGTTTACCATATTACTCCACCTATTTTTGAGTGAACTGTAAATTCTCCACAATAAAAAGTTGAATAAGTTTAAAAAAGAGGTATCTATCCACCCATGTTCATAGCAGCACTATTGTCAGTAGCCAAAATGTGGAAGCAACTCAAATGTTCATTGATTATGAAGATAAACAATGCGTGATGTATACATACAAAGGGGTATGCCAGCCTGAAAGAGGAAGGGGATGAATCTTGAAGATATTATGCTAAATGAAATCTGACAAAAAAAGTAAAATATCATATTATTCTAATTATATGAGGTACCTAGAGTAGTCCAATTCACAAAGTAGACCCAGGGTCCCAAAGAAGGAAGAATGAGGATTTGTTATTTAATGGGTAGAGAGCTTTTATTTTGCAAGGTGAAAACTGCACAATAATGTAAATGTACTTAACACTAGTGAACTGCATACTTAAAAATAGTTGAAGAGAAATTTTATTTTACATGTATATTTTACCATTTAAAGCAGGAAAAAAAATGTGGTACCGTTTTGTCTTCTTGATACTATCTCCTGGTCACCTTGGTATAAGTAATTCAGTGTTGCCACACAGATGTTTTCCTCTGGATACTGATATCTTGACTATTCCTCATAGTATGTAAATTTTAAGGATGGCAAATCTCATCCATTATGTGTGTGTGTGTGTGTGTGTGTGTGTGTGTGTTTGGCAGTGCTGGGGATTGAACCCAAGGCCTTGTGCATGTGAGTCAAGCACTCTACCAACTGACCTATATCCCCAGTACCCCCCCTTTTATTTTTTAGTTTTACTGTCACAAGTTAACCCTATTTTCCAGTTCCCATGTGACACACTTCATTTCCCCTTTTTGTGCTGACAACAGTGTCATGCTTATTCAAACCCATCAATGAAAAATTAAGAGCTTTAAGATTAATTACACAGTAAACTTTAGGCAGAAGCAGAATTATAATGTAAAAATCCAGGCTTATTTAATCAAATTTAGTGCATTTACATTCAAAGAGGAACAAGGAACCCAAAAGGGTGATGTCAAGAAATTCTCTGATCTCAAAGATTCTTTTGCCTTGCAAACAGGTAAGCAAATGCAGTAGATCAGAGAGGACAAAATGATGGGCATTGGGTTGAAGTGATCTGGCAGATGCTTCTGGCAAAATCCAATGAAATCTTAGGACGAAACAGGTAGTCACAGAGGAAGAACCCAATATATGCTGGGGGCTCGGGGAATGAATCCTGTCTGAGAAAATAATAAAGCAAAATGGTAGAATTAGAGAATAGAACGGCAATATCACACAGCCATGACCCTCTGATCCCAGCACAGTGGCCCTTGCACATGTCCTGGCTTAAGGGAGGCACCGTAGGGTGTAGGAGTCTCTGAACGTCAAAGGGTTGTTTCTAACTAGAAAGAACAAGTTGGTGTGCAGACAAATGCCATTCCTGAATGATACCTGGGAAGAGTTGAGCTTGCCCCACTTTCTTGTCACAGGAAGCAAGCTGCCATAAAAATCCTTTAGAACAGTGGGTCTTTTTGTAATGTTAGCAAAAGAACATTTTTCCAGTGGATTTTTCTTTGAGGAACGTCAATATATAAAAATAGTTGAAAGCCTATCAGCCCTGAACAGACCAGAGCTCAAACATATGGTCTCCCCACTGGGCCCCCCTACCCCATAGCAACCTCTGCCACCCCTCCATGGAGCTCTTGGTGTTGCTGGGACACAGTGTGAAAGCCACTGCCTCAGAATGCCAGGCAGTTTGCCTGTGAAAGCCTGAAAGCTTCCAGGCAAATGTGAAAAAATAAAAACTACACATCCTGCCGACAACTTGAAAAAACCTATCAAAGTTAAATTGGCTGGTTCCTGGAAACCCTACGTGTCAAAGGTGTCCTCGATTCCTACACATCAGCAATCTGCTGCTGGAAATACTCAAATTGGAAAGGTACCTAAGAGGCCACTGTGATGTCTTGGAACATGACATTTGGAACCCTAGAACCAGAGTTTGAGTCTGCTACTTACTTACTAGCTTAGTGACCTTGAGAAAACATCTTAAATTCTCCAAGCTCAGACCTTCTCACCAGCAAAAGGATACTTATCTTTTTTCCATATGTAGCATGGTTTTGAGGATCAAGTGATAGAATGTGTTAAAAGTCATATATAAACTGTAAAGCTCTGTATATTTGAAAGTTGTTTACATAAAAATCTACTGTGTAGTTAACTATCTCATCCATTCATTCATTCTGCAAACTTTTATTGAAGAATACTCAGTCAGCTACTGTAAGCCAAATCAATACAGTTGATTTGGACATGACTTCTCTATATCCTATGGAATGAGGCCACAGTAAAAAGCAGCAACCCACTCCCGTGACCAGTGATGGGATCTATACCTCTTACAGGGGCCCCTCCCCACTTTCTGCCTCATCTCTCTGACATGCTATTACAATTTTCTCATCATTGCTACGTTCACTACCCATCTCCCCATAGCTAGGTCCCGGAAGGAAGATTCCCCAATCCCTGGCTCTCTGCAGAAGATTCTAAAGTCAACTGACCCCCATCATCATCCCATGATAGATACACTATTCACCACTAACTAGACTCCGACATCACTGTCCAATAGAACCTGTGCAATGATTGACATGTTCTATATACAGATGTCCTCCACTTGTGATAGGGTTACATCCAGATTAAACACATGCTAAGTTGAAAATATTACACATTAAAAGTGCACTTAATACACCTAAGCTACGCATGTCCTGGATTAGCACCACACTGTAGGTTGAGTATTGGTTTTTCCCCTCATGATCATTTATTTGACTAAGAGTTGTGGCTTGCTGTTGCTGCCCAGCAAGAGAGTTTTGTATGGCATGTCATTTGTTTGTGAAAAGACCAAAATTCAAGATCTGAAGTACGGTTTCTACTAAATTCTTATGGCGTTAGTACCATCATGAAGTCAAACCATAAGTTGAGGACTGCCTGTATACACTGGGTAGTAGGTAGCCATGAGCTGCCATGTGTGGCTATTGACCCCTTCAAATATCCCCAGTAACCCTGGGGACTTAATTTAATTAGATTTAAATGGTCACAGGTGGCTGCTAATGAACAGCACAGCTCGAGAGAAAAGAAACAGAGGTCAAGCCTGATCTTTTCCATGAATTGGAAAAGCAGTAATTGCATCTGCATCATTTTAAAATATGCATCTATTGTTAGGTGAATAAACAATGGTATTACCTTGTCTGTATAATCTTTTTAGGAGCAGATTGAGGTCCCTGTCCAACTTCAGTTTCCAATAGTTCTACTAATTATTAAAAGCTGTGAGCAAGAGCTCATGCCAGATGAGAAGACAGAACACACATCTGTGGGATGTAACATTGTGATCAAGAAAAACTTAGGATAAAACTAATCTGACACCTATTAATGATGTGCATAATAGCTATGGTGCATACAGTAATTAAGTATAAAGGGTAAGTCGTTCTCATAAATTACTAAAATTAACATAACTTTTACACTGTTTGTTCTCCGGTATTAACAAATTACACTAATATTCCCAGCTTCCCTGAATTTTTCATCACTGTTCACACAATGCTCATCTCCAGCATCATTAACAGGTTAGATTCCTGGCTTCAAAGCTGTTGTGGCATGTGGTTCCATCTCCACAATCCTTCCCCAACTACTGTAACCCAAGATTGAGGTGTTTGATGTTCCTGGTCATTCTGCTAAGTACTGTCACCTTCTGTCCCATCTTTGAACTCATGCTGTACAGGGCAATAATCACTGCTCCTCTTAGAAGCATTGGGGATGGACAGCCTATCAGATCACCAGACATCCAGCAGAGGGGTGGGGAGAAGAGAAAGCAGGAAGGTTGGGGAGAAAATTGTATGCAAGGGCAACTTGCTATCTGGAGTAGCCAGATGATGTGTGGAAGATGGATTCAGTAATGGACAGACAGCAACTTAGGGAAAGGGGAACTGAATGACATTAAAGAAGAGAGTGTCGCAGGGGATGAGAGACCTGCAACCCTGCAGAACGGGGTCTGGTCCTGATGGCACGCCTGACTGAAGCAGTCACGTGTGCTATGCTGAGCAGTCCTTGGTAATGTGCTTCTAGTGTCTCTAGCTCTGAGACAGCTTTCACACTAAAGAACAAAAATAACTAACATCACTGCAGTGTTTGATCTATTGGAAGACTAGAGGAAGAGCACAGGCATAGGTACCTGAAAATAGATGGAGAGGATGGGGTGAGGGAGAAGGCTGGAAACCCCAGGGGAAAGAAATCTCATGGTTCCTGTTGGCTGGGGAAACTGCAGAAATCCTACCACATTTGCAGGAAATAGTCATTTCCATGGCATATGTTGTGCTGTGTATGCCTCAAGTCCAATCTGGGCTGGTCCTATAGGCATATTGATATGTTTTCCAGGTAAGAAGGCCAGGATTTGGAGAGTAACTAAATGGTGCAGCATCCTCACCAAATTTTCTATACAAGGGATCTAGACACTATTCGGCTCAAGCTATGCATTTTTCTAAGGCAGAAGCTGTCAAGTTCCGATTTATTTTTCTAAGGCCTAAAAAAAAAAAAAAAAGGAGGGGGTATTTGGGGAGGAGTTTGGAAGTTCTTGTACTAAACTACAGTCCTCTTCTCTGCAAGGAACCTCTCTATATTCACAGCTTGCAGTGTGACTCTGAAGTGAAATTCAGTAAGTACAACAACAAACCACATTTACTGAGGAATTTGTATAAGCTGCCCTAAATGTCTCCCCCTCTGTGTGTCTTACACACACACACACATTACAGCAGTCCCCATGCTGCTTCTCTGAATCCCAGATTGATGATCACATCATCCTTTGCTGGAACTCTCCTCAGTTGCCTTCCTTATCTCAATGTCTTGATGCAGAAGACCAGTTACTAAATGCTTCATTGTTTCCTTTCCTTTGTGCATGACTTCCTCAGACTTATTTTGATTATAAATGCCAAATGGAACCACAACCTGATTTAAGATAAAAACTCATGCAACTCAGCTCTTCTGAGGGGGGCACTGGAACCACTAGAGTCCAGGAACCCAGCTGGGCACGGTGCTCCCTCAGCATCTCAGCCCTGAATCTCTCTGCACTTCTGCTTTGTCTCTGTCTCTCTCTATCTCTTGTTTTCTCTCTTGCTATCTCCCCCTCCCCAACCCACTGCATGGCTACTGCACATCTCTTGACATCTTTTGCACTCACAGCTTAGATAGAAGCTAGCATTTCTTGGCCTCAATTTAACTCAGAGGGAGAATTGCCCAGCCCCACTTGAGTTGGATCAAGCCTTGGATAAATCTCAGGTACTCAAAGAACAAATATGAACAATTCAGGGAAGGGCACCGAGGAGGGCAACAAGGGTGACAGTTCTCAGGGTTAGAGATATGAGTTGAAAATACACTCAGAATCGTGTTAACTGCCGTGAAATATTTCAGTGCTGTCCATGTAGAATTTGACTTTAGAGAAGCATGATTGTCACTAGAGGTGAGGAAAATGCTGAACTAGGGGCTGGGGTCACCTCTAACTTCTGGGCGGTTTTACCTAAGACTGTCTCAATCACCTCCAGAGGACCAAGACGAATAAAAGCTGTGTGCAAAGGAATCTGACTCTGTCAGACCAGGTGCATGCAGGAGACAGTGACAATTTCTTTTTAATAAGGTGCTATTTTTCATTCCTTTGAAGCCAAGAGGTCCCTTGGAAGGGACCTACTACTGAGAGACTATTGAGTGTTCTTTTCCTTTCAGGGAATCTGAGAAAATCTGGTAGGAGGAAGTGGCTCAGAAGGCAGCAGAGGGTTGGGGGTAGGCTGTTTTAGAGACTATATGAAGGAGAGATGAGCTTACGATCCACCAGTAAATCAAATGTTAAAGGCTCCTTTCCTGGTGCTTGGGAGAACAAATAACTAAAATTTCTATTGCAATTAGCATTACAGTTACTTTTATTGGCTTATAGCAGAGAAAGTGAGGACCAAACACTGGCCAGTTAGGCTCACTTGTGATCGATGCTGCAGAAAACAATTCTGAGCTGCATCTACTATGGTGAACTCCTTATGACTAAGAAGAAGACACCAGTGCAGAGCCTTTCTGTGGGAAAATCTTACATAAAGAAGAGCCTCATCTCCTAGGAAACCAATTCACTCCTCCTCATTCTCTGTTCAAAAAGATGGCCAGTTTTCCCTTTTCCCATTCCAAGCCCATTACTACTTCCTTCTTCAAAAATCTCACAGTCCCTCGGAGGAAGCGGGCATTCTATGGGTCTGTATATTTTTTTAAAAGCCAAATAGTATCCATCCACAGTCCAACCCTACTTCAAAATTCATAATCCATTTGAAAATATATTTGGGATATACAAATACATGCAGCTGCTAAATAATCATTTAGATATTACAAAGAACACGGGCTGTGTGGGGGAAGGGAGCTGGCACCTACCTAAACTGTTTTTCAGGAGGCAGGATTTAGAAAATGTGTCTATTGCAAGGGATCTGGTTTCTTACGTCTCTTGAAAGGAATTTCCCCGATGCTCTGTCCTTGAGGCTGTGCTAGTCAGCTCTCTGTCATGACACAATACCTTAGAGAACCAACTTAGAGGAAGTAAGGTTTATTTTGGCACATGGTTTCAGTCCATGGTCAGCTGGCTCCATGGCTATGGGCCTGTGTGAAGCAGAGCATCATGACAGAGACTACAGAGCAGAACAGAGGCACTCGTCTCGTGCAGGGAAGCAAAGAAAGAGAGAAGGAGAAAGAGTCTACCGATGGGTTGATCCATTGATGACGTGAGAGCTCCTATGATTGAGTCACCCTCAAAAGCCCCACTCTGAACACTGCTATATTAAGGACCAAGCCTTCAACACATGAGCCTTTGGGGGATATTTCAGATCAAAACTATAAGAGGAAGAGTGCCTTATGGAATCTTTCACCTACTCATTTGTGAATTGAATGCCCATTATAAGCCAAACACCAGGCAGGGTGCTGTGGGGAATGGGTAGAGGTAAAGAAGAAATGAGGAGGTATCATGGAAGAAGCAGGTGCATAAATAAAAAGGAGAGTGTAAGGTATAATGATGGGACAAGGCAGGGTCAATGCTACTGGAGATAATCAAGGAAACTTCATAGAAGAGGGAATATTTGCATCGGGATCTTCAGAATAGATGAAAGTCTTCAAGAAGGCCTCTGCTGGAGTGGGGAGAAGACTCTCACAACCTGGGAAACAGCATATACAATAGCATAGAGGCATGAAATCATAATGTGCAGCCATGTCACTGCAAGACAGTCCTTCAATAATGTCAGCACTAAAGAGATTGGCTTATAAAGGATATGACTTGTCTTTGTTGAACCGTTTTGATCTTATTTTATAAGTGTGCCAGATTATCTGTAGTCCCAGAGCCATTCCAAATCTTCCATGCTCTCTCCTGTACTGCATGTGTTGGAAATCTGAGAACATATTTCCCAGACCCTTTGTTAGTTATGTTCCAGATTAAAGTCCACCAATTTGGAATCCTGCAAAATTCAGAAAGTAAAAAGAAATCAGAAGCCATGATTATTCCTCCAATGGTGGCAGATAGGTATGTGAACTTCAGGAGATATTAGGTTTTTCTCGTTCTGCTGTGTGTGAAGCACCCACATTGGTACTCCAGTCAAACATGAACTTAACTTCAGTAATGGTTTTCTGTGTCCTTAGCCTGGGCTACAGCAGCTACTTCATTTTTTGCCATAAAGTTATTTTCACATTGTAGAGCAACTGGCAAACTTCAGAGCCCCTGGAAGCCTTTTCTGACATAGAGTCTTAGAGCCTTTCCAATGTTTCATAAGTACAGTTAGCTGTACCAAATTCATCCCTGGTTAACCCAAATTCATCCCTGTCTTCATGTGGTTTCTGTTTCACTGATCCAGACCCTGCCTGGGCAGTTTAGAAGATAACCACCATGGCTTTGTGAAAAAATAACTGAATGGGGAGAGAACAGGGAGATCAGGAGAATTATTTCAATTATTTCAAAATATAATGAGGAGCTGATAAAGCTCAAAATTAGGATAAAAGCAATAGAAATTTAAAAAAAGACAATGCAGCCAAAAAGACCATGAAGGAGAAATCACAGTGGTAGAAGAATTCAAATAGAGTCAGATTAAGCAGGAGGAAATCATGATAAAGAGATAACAATGGCCTAAGTTAAAATTGATGGAAGACAATCAATTTTAAAATATAGAGAGGACTCCAACTGCCTGCTTATATTCATTAAATTGTTATTTGTTGCTTTTGCACACGGGTGCCTACTCTATGCAATAAGGAACCGAGATGTACTGTATAGTTCTTGTCAGCTTTACCTTTTCACAGGTTTTTGTCCTCTCTCTTCCTCTTTCATCCTAACTCCAGGTTTCTGATTCCTCATTGGTTAGCCTCCCCCCCCCCCATTTCATTCTCTGTGTTCTTCCTAGGGTACCTTCAATGCATTTCTGTCTTTATAAACTAGTGCTCCTACTCACAACTTCCAGTTACATAGTCTGCATCTCGTTAGCCTGACCATTTGATCAAGATCTCGTGGATGCCAAGATGTACAATTTTTGCTTACAGCCACTCACATCTTTAGATTAAAAAACTGGTAAATAGTCCTCTAAGACTAGGTTAAATCAGTTTAATTTGTCATGACCAGACTATTTTTTTTTAACATGAAATGTAAGAGAGTAAAACAAAATGAGAAAAAGTAAGTAAGGCATAAGGAAAGGTAAACATCATTTCATAAAACATTTGTTCAGTGATAGGTCATGTGTATGTGCTTCAGTTTTAGGCATGGTATGTGTGATGAATCACAAAGTAAATAATAAAGCAAGATCTCGTAAGTACACTATGAAAAAAAAAAAAAAACTACCAAGAAGGATGGAGTTCCAGCTGAGTTTTATTTCCCCCAAAGTAATGTCTCGGTTACAGGGAGTTTATCTGGAAAGAGATCCTAAGAAACAGAGGTGAGGGAGCAAGGAAAAGAGAAATAAGGAAAAGTCAAAAGCCAATAATATGTGCATTAAAGTTCTGTTTATTTCTATGCACATCTGGGTCTCAGTCTTGCTGGGAACCCTCTGAGGAATCCTACAGAATGCTCAGAATCCCCACTTGAGCGGAGATTGGCAATCATTTTCCATGGCAAGTCATGTACTTAAATATTTTCCACTTTGCAGGCCACACAGTCTTTGTTGTAACTATGCAATTCTGCCTTTGTAACATAAAAGTAAGTATAGACAATATGTAAATAAATAGGCAAAACCAAGTTCCAATAAAACTTTAGTTATAAGAACAGGTAGATTTGGCCCTCAGGTCCAAGTTTGCCAACCCTACACTGGAGCACGGGAAGCTGAAGCACTGATCCTGTGTCCATTACCTGAGTATTGTCCTAGGGGGCAATATCTTCCCTTCACTTCCAGATATTCAAGACACTGGGAAAATACAAATGGATACTCAGTGGGTACTTACCAGTAGGACCGTGGCTGGCAAAGATACTGCAAGGTGAGCTGCCGTCAATGGAGCAAGGAGATGTAGTGAAAGGTGTCACCCATATCTGCTGCAAGGGATAGATGCAGGTTAGGAAATTCTGGGGGATATATTCATATTCTCATTTATTTACTGAAATGACTGCACAAGGCTGTCCTAAGTCCTCGCACTTTCTGCCAGTTTCACCTTTTCTCTGAAAATACCAACATCTGGTTATTTTATATTTGTCAATACGCATTTCCTAATGAAATTAGTTGTTTCATTTTAAAGAGTCTTTTTCATTTCTTCAAAGTTAGCTGTGTATTCAGTTCTCATACCTGGCTTGGCATATGCTCTACCATTTCAAATCATTTCCTCTTAAAACTATCTACACAGAGGAATCTTGCCTAATTATTCTTACACAGTCTAAACGACACGGTCTCTGTTATGCTTTTAAGCTCGTTTTCTTTGCCACACACTTTCCTTTTTTCTCCAAATGGATACATCCAATTACTCTCCTCTTGGGTATTTTAATTTCACACATTTTTTTGTACACTTAGAAAAACCATAGATTGCACTACATTCACAGGCAAATCATCAAAAAGCATTCAGATGAAAGAAAAACTTTGTAAAAACATATTTTTTGTAGCTACATAGGCCTGAGATTATTCCTTGTTTTATAACATGTTAACTAGAGGAGAAGAGGAAAGCAAGGTTTTATGATTTGAGCTGTTGTCAGTGACTTTGATTTGTATATCATTTTTATAATTCACAGAGCTCTGTCTCTGATAGTCATGTGATTTGTACATTTCCTTATATGACTCACAAGGAACATAAGGCTTAGAGGTTATTACTTTGTAAAATTTATGGAGAAAATTGATAATAAGACTGAGTCTATAATCTAATCCCCCTGAATTTCAGTCCAGCATGTTTTCTGTGCCTTATTCACAACTGTCCTGTGAATTATAGATTTTTTTAAGGGTCATGTTTAGCTACTAATTTGTTACACCTTGGCATACAACTTTAGCTAAGGTTGGATGTGGGCTTTAAATGCTTGACTATTTTTTAATGTTTTTTAATACAGGTCAGAACCAGGCATGATAGATTATTTGCAAATACAGATATAATAATCCCTCTCATCCCTGTATTATTGTGACTTTGGCATTCCGAGAGAGAGAGAGAGAGAGAGAGAGAGAGAGAGAGAGAGCGAGCCGATTTCCTCTGCCCTTGAGTCTGGGCTAGCCTTGTGACTTGCTTTGAACAGTAAAATGAAGTAAATATGAAAATGGAACTTCCAAGATGAGGCCTCAAGATGCCTTTTGGAACACACTGATGCCATGTGAGGAAGCCTGGCTCTCCTGATTGAGGAGAGAAGACCTATGAAAAGGAACCTGCTAATAACCAACACTAAATACCAGGTGAGTGGAGGCACCTTGAACTATTCAGCTTCAATGAAGCCACTCGATGTCTGAGCCACATGAGTGACTCTAGATGACATCAGTAGAAGTGCCGACTAAGCTCATCCTACTGCTGACCCACAGCAAGGTGATAAGGTAACAACAATTGTCTTAAGCCACTCAGTCTGGGGGTCATTTGTTATGCAACTATATACTAGTAATGGAATTTAACGGTCCATCATTTCATGGAAGTAGTAGAGATTTTTCAAAGATCTGAAGCAATTTTTAATGCCTTAAAGGACAATGAGTTTTCCTCCCCTTTTGAGAAATTTTTATCAGTTCCCCAAGCTCATTGCAAAACAATAAGGAGCCAGTGGTATGAACTTATTCTGTCAACTTCTTACAGAACTGTTCCAGCTCTCCATAGTGAGGATTTCTGGTAACCATCTATCTGTTACTTACTTGACTCTGTCCTAGTGGCCTCCGTTAATCAGCCCAAGGATAGACACACCTACTATTAGTTGGACAATTAATGTCTCTCTGCAGTGAATATGAAATATTGAATGGAGATCCGAAATCTTCAAGAACTCACTGTGTTCAATAGCAGTGTTCTGGAAGAAAAGTTATCACTACCCTGATGTGCTCAGAGCTGCACCAGTCCCTAAGGTTTCAACTTTTCATTAGGCTGGGTGGCATGCTCTAATACTGTCCTAATAAATTCTCTTTCCCACTTAAGTTACCTTGAGTTGGTTTTGTTCTTGGCTGTTTAAAGCAAATCTAAATTCATGCTGACTCTATTCCCTCCTTTGGTGGGATAGGGGTCTAAGGCTGCCCCTTAAAGATTCCTCAAGAGACAGTATGGCCTCTGCTCTTCTGCTGCACAGAGATCAGAAGGAAGTAGCTATCCAGGAAGATAATCTCATTTTACATTGAGATCAGAAAAGCTGATGTCTCAAGTTTTTTTTTTTTTATTGTTTCATCTACTGCCCAGATCAATTGTTTCATCTACTGCCCGCATCAGATATAAGTAAGTCTCTATCAATAATGAATTAATTGATGAAAGCTTTTCCTAGCCCTGTCACTCCTTGCTTATCATATGGACATTAACCCTTCCCTGTCAGGATCAATTTTGTTGTGGTGGCAGGAGGAAGAGGAAGTATAGATGATAATTCCTGTAACAGATTTCTCAGGAAAATGTACTTGGTCTGTGGCACTGTGTAGAAGGTCTTGTGCCCACTACCTACCAAGGGCAGGTACAGCCATTATATAACCTGGTCTCCTATGACATTAAACAAAAAAAAAATCTATACTCCTCTACAAATGACTACAATATCCTAATTTTATATAAGAGTCAAAAGAGATAGAATCTTACATAATTATCACAATTTGGGTCCCATAAAAAAAAAAAGACTGAGCTAACAAAGTCATTTTCTATTATATTTTTCATGGAAAGGTGAATGCTACAGAAACAGCTCCTGAGGGCATCTTGTTTTTGGTAAGAGCTCACGCAGTCACATGGCTAAATTCTACCTATTTCATTTAGGAGAAGTCTAGGAATTGATTTGTTTTTGTAGCTGAAAAAGGAAAATTATTTTAGTAAATGTCCAGCAAATAAGAGTTATAGAACTTCACAATGTCATGGTAATCTTTGCAAAGGATGAATCAAGGATAAAATTAAGTGTCCCAATGGCAGGTGTTGTCGTGTCTGGTCTCTTTGGCTCTTTAAAGTATGAACAAGCTGGAGATGGTGGTATACTCCTGTAATCCCAGCTACTAAGGAGGTTGAAGCAGGAGGATTACAAGTTCAAGACCAGCCTATTAATTTAGAGAGATCCTGTCTCAAAATTAAAAAATAAAAATAAAAAGGGTTAGGATGTGGCTCAGTGGTAGAGTGCTTGCTGAGTATACTTGAGACCCTAGACTCAATCCCCAGCACTGGGGGAAAAAAAAAAAGGTTCACAAGGGCCTTAAAGTCTATTTAAATCTTAAGGAATTTGGAGTATTTTAATGAATGGCATCAGGCTGTGACCTACAGGTTGATAGCAAATATTACCTTTGGAGAAGAACAAAATTCTGGTTCTGATCATAGTAGAACTTTTTCTTCCATTTTCAGAAACCAAAAAGTTGAGTTTTTCAAGTTATTGACCTAAAGAAAAAAAAATCAATTTACTCTAATTCCTTATGAAATGGAAAAAGGGAGAAGATGGGCAAAATACAAATGTAAAAGTAAAAAAGATATCTCTTTAAATCACTTTACAAATCTTGGGAGTTTAAAAAAAAATTCTTGAAATTGAATAAAAACATTCAATTTTTAGTTTTAGTAATCCTAAAAAGAACACATTTTATATATAGCCTCACTACATGTAAAATTTTTTAAGGTATAAAAATGATAGGATGAAAATCCCTAGACTAATACTATCCCTAGACACATAATTAAAGTTAGAACCATTTCCTTACAAAGGAGTCCACACTCCGATCTTTGAAACTTTCCACTCTTTTATCTCCTAAAAGCAATCATGAAAATTGCTGCAGTTGCTTTTCTTTCCATCCCTTCCTTACCTCCACCATGATCAAGGTCATTACTATACAGCTAAATGTCTTAAGTTGTTTTCTAATTGGAATTGCTACATCTAGCCTCGTCTCTCTACATATTCTTCATACCACTTCCTCATTCATCTTTCAAAAAGACCATTTTGATCTTGTCACACCTCTGCAGAAAAATCTTCAATAGCTTCCCATTTTCTCCAGGAAAAAAAAAAAGATAAATTCCACAATCAACTAACATTATTAGAATTACTAATAATTGCTACCATTTATTGATAGTTTACTATGTGGCAGGCACTGCACTAAGCACATTAATGTATGATATCCCATTTACTCCTCATGACACTCCTTCAAGCCAAAAAGCATTATCTTCACTTTATAAGTGAGAAAAATAAATCTGAAATGATTAATAACTTTCCCAAAGTCACAAGAGTAGGTAGCCAGCTAACCTCAAAGCCGGGGGGTCTCAGGCACTTACACTGAAGCGCCCCTCTGCTCTTGAGTCAGTCTCTGCCCTGTGCAAACCTGCCTCTGCACAGCCTTCGCTTCTACTGGGTGCCCACGCACTTGTCTTTCACTTTCTCAGGGCTTCCAAATCTTGCTCAAACTCACACAAGGCCCAACTGACATCCTCTCTCCTCTGTGGACTCTTCCTAGAACACTTTAGTGTGTGGGGTCTCTCCTCTGCAGCACTTCTGCAGCACTTATTTTCTTTTACTTTTTCTTTTTTAATTTAGAGAGAGAAAAAAAAATTTTTAAGATTTATTTTTTAGTTTTCGGTGGACACAACATCTTTATTTTATTTTTATGTGATGCTGAGGATCCAACCCAGTGCCCGGCACATGCCAGGAGGGCGCGCTACTGCTTGAGCCACATCCCCAGCCCTAGCACTTATTTTCTCTACCACTCATTTGACACTGAGAAATGTTCTGTACCATATTTTTTAATGGAAATATCTCAGATGTATCAAGATGAACAATAAAAATCCCTTGAGGGTATCCCTTTCATAGTCCTCACAGACACTTTATAAATATTTGTTGGCTTTTTGATAGTATGGAGGTACTCAAATAATTAATGTGATGTGAATGAATGAAGTGCTTAAACATGAAAACAATGAGGGAAGTTTAACAGTAAACCAATATGATTATGATGCATATAACATCCTCTTGCCATGATTGGTTAAAAAAAGATTGATGTCTGAGGGGCTATGTATCTTACCCAACACGCCACAGAGAATAGAAACTCCAGGGAGTTACAGGGGCTCTCCAAATCTTCTCAAGTATTCAGACCAAGAAAAATTATGGAAATCCCTGCTTTGATCATCAATCTGAATAAGATCAATGTGTTACTTTAGCCCCAGCATCTTAATAAGCTCTGGGATACAAATGATAGACTTCACAAACATTTGGCATCAGCACCATCTGGTTATGACTAGGTGGTTATGTATGCTGAGGACTCCCACTCAATCAAACCCAAGAAATGGTTTTAATTAGAGCTCCAATCTAAGCCACTTGGATTCCTCCAAGGACCACAGAGCTCTGCTGCATGCTATCCATGTCCCTCCATATTGACACCATGACGATGCTTGGCAGAAAAGGATGACAACCCTGCATGTCAGACGAGGAGGTTAGCCAGAGAATGATGGCCAACTGGATGGTGAGCTCCAGTCATCTGTCTCGTCAGTGGGAAAGCCTGACTGGAGACATTATCACACCAAATGTCTGCTGCTATTTCTACCTTTGGGAATTAATGACAGAGAAAGGTCCATACCTTCACTTTTTGCTAAGAATAAAATGGCATATGACTTGATGATGGAAGATTCTGGAAAGAGCCAAAGATGGCTTATAATAAGCACTGTATTTTCTGAGGGAAGGAAGACCCAGAAAAGGTTGAAGATGCTGAATACACATTCTCTGAGGAGAAAAAAAAAACAACAACAACTGATAATATAGTATACTCTATATGAGCCTTTTCAGTTGTTCATAAGTTTTCATATTACTTCAGCCTCTTTCATTCAACCCAAGGAGATGGCTTGGGCCACTCTAAGTATGTGGCACAAGCAGCCCCAAGCCTTGCTGGCGATCTCAGAGCTAGTGGCTCTTGGAACCAGGACTAAAACCTCCCCACTCTCTCACATTTCCTCTAGCTTCAGGCCCAGTCACGATGCACTGTCCTTCCCCAAGACTAAAGGAGCAATATGAAAAAAATGGTTGGTTTGGTTGGGTTGGATTTCCATTTTTTTGTTTTGTTTTAATTTTTCTTTTCCATTCCTGTTTCAATTTGCTTACTTTCTTTCCCTTCCTTCCTACCTTCACATGCTCCCCCTTTCCTCCCCACACACCATTTTCCAGCTTGTTTCTGGTGCTACTTCATTGACAGCTTTGGCTGCCAATCTCCCAGCTCCACAGTGAACACTTGGGGCCCACAGATCACAGAGCTATGTCCTCAGAGGGCCTACTGCTTTTTCTCAGGGTTGAGTGGATATATTGCTTTCCTTCCTTTTATTTATTTATACTTCTTTTTTTTTAATGGAAGAAATACATTAGATGTTAGAGAGGAAGAAGGAGAGGAGTGAATAATTCCCCAACCAACAGCCAGTGGTTCTCATCTAATAACCCCACGGGGACTACAAATTGTTTAATCTTTAATTTATGAGAGACACGTTAAGAGGAAATGCCCCAGGGTGAAATGTTTCCATTATTATGGTATCTTGGTCTACCTTACTGGTTGGCATCTTGCTCTCAAGTTACCCCCAGAGTTCACTGCCAAACTGTGAGTGAGAGACATGGAGAGAAAGCAAGACATACAGTCAATCCAGTCTCTCTGCCTAGCACTAAAGTCACTCACATACAGAGCACATATGAGCAGTGATAATGGAATTGGGGGAATTCTGAAGGCTGAATTGTCATCCTCCTCAGAGACAAAAATGTCCTGGAATTGCCAAAATGAAGATTCTACTTTGGCCCTCTGATTTTTTTTCACTTCAAAATTGTTCACACAACTCTCGTGTGAACCTAGAGTTCCATTGAGATTTTCAGGGGAAAAACAGCCACTTCACCAGTAATAAAGATTTTACCTGAACTGAGCATTGCTGTGGAATTCAACTTATTGTTGTCAGGCTATTAAGAGAAAAGATTTGCTGGTATGAATCAAGTAAATAAACATGCCTGGGAAACACTGTGGCAGCAGATAACTCTGAGAGAAAAATGAGAATCAGTACTATTTTTAGTGCTAGCTTTCTGATTATAATTGTGCTTGAAGAGCAACTAGCCTGAACAATATAAATGCAAAGTTAATTTCAGACCCTAAGCTTGCTGCACAGTTCTTGGATTATTTGAAATGCAATGTGAGCCACAGTCATTTTTCAACTGTGTGACAAGGAATAGCTGTTGGAAGGCTCGTGTGTAAAGGGAAATGGAGGCGAGCCGATCATAGAATGATATTTTGCTTTCAAGAAATATTCTATTGTGTGCTCCATTCTCCTTTACAAGTTAACATTGACTGGAGACTGTAACTGCTCTAGTGAAAGTTGTCTCATTTAATTATCACAACCTGATGAAGGAGGTACTATTATTGTTTCCATCTTATAGAAGCCAGGCAGTTATAAAGATGGTGATAGAACTTGAACCCAATCTCTCTGAATCTATAGCCAAATCACTGTGCTATTCCCGATGAGGAAAGAAGATAACTCACCCTTCCACTTTTTGTCATTTGCTTGAGGAAAAGAATCATGCCCTATCCTTCACTGGCCGAAACATCCATCACAGAGGGCAGGGCCCAGTCTGCCGATGAGAGCGGAGCTATTCTATAGTGAGCCAGAAAGAGCAGTGGCTGTGGCCTTTCTAACCCACCTAGAGCCTCCCCGTGGGGGCCCTCTCCTGCTGAGTTCAGGCCCCAGCTGCACAGCACAGCTACTCTCATCCCTGTGCAATCAGAATACAGAGAAGCTGGCACTCAGGTCCAACTCTGACCATCACTTCCACCATCACCCAAGTGTTACAGGGTCAGGGCGTCCTGGGAAAGTAAGGCAGAGCAAAAGTCCCCCTTCAAGTCCCAATTCTTATAATAAAGCCAGAAAGATTTCAGATATGTCACTCAGAGTAACAGGGATAAGAAAGAGAAAAATGGATATTCTTCAGGGAGAGAGTGGGTCCTCTCAGAGAGAAAAGGGACTGTCTTATTGGGATCCCAGGGAACTTTTCAGAGAGTCCCACTCAGGTCCACCTCTTGACTTCTGACTGATAGCAAGACAACAGCAAACTTTTTGAATCCCTATCATCATGACATTTCTAGGTCACTTTGGCCCATGGTGACCAGTTTTAATTGGAACCTATTCTTATAGATTCCATGGTTAGAGGGCATTATCCTTAACTCTCTGAGTCCTAGGATATGGTCTGTGAAAGGATCACAAAAGTTCCGCCCCCGACACACACCCCGTTGCAGGGTAACGTGTGTGTATTCTTCTTTTTCCCCACAGACAGCAGGCATTTTGCTAAGGAATGTAACAAATCCTGTGAACTTAAACCAGGAAGGGCTGAAGTAAAATTGCTTTTAAAAAAAGAAAACGTGGGGGTCAGCACACTAGACCCATTTTATAGAACTATTTATTCTCTTAACTTCATATTCCCACCACTTATGCCTGAGGAGCAGAATGGCTATGAGGGTCATTTCCGTGTATCTGCCCTGAAGCCACAAAGTGGCCAGGTTCATGTTCACTTATTATGTGTATGAACACAACTTCCATTCAGATAAACTATTGAGCCTGCAGGATCAGTAAAGTGGGGAACAAATTCGCTCCACATTCTGTGATTCTCTGAGTATTAATGTTCCAGTTGTACCTCTACATGGCCGTATCTAGGGGTGGATCCCCACTGTTAATCATTGTAAAAATTAAGAATAAAGCAAGATGAGAGCCAAACCACACAAGCCTAGGACTAAAGGGAGAAATCCCCACTGTGAAGGAAGGGATGCCAAAGAACCTGTGTAAGATATGGCCTGTTTGCCAGACTAATGGGTGCTGGGGAGTGGGGTGTGCAGTGACTATTGGAGATACTCTTTTTGAGAAGGAAAACTATTCTCCATAATGCAAGTTAACGGGACAATGGTTTTGCCTTTAAGGAAAAGTCTTATACAGATTACTTGGCTAGAATATTTTGTATGAATTTAAGAAACTTTCTGTTCCAAGTGACAGAAAATCGAATTCAAACTAGTTTGAGTGAAAAGGGAACTTGTAAGTTTAGGCAGCAGGCCTAGAACTGGCTCCTGGCGCAGACTAACTTGAAGACTCAGTCATTGTCACCACAGTCTGTTCTGGCTCCTTACCTGAGTTCTGTTCTCCCTCACGTTGCCTTATGGCCAATGTCCACTTAGTAGCAGAAATGTCTGTCAGCAGCTCCTGTTCTAACACACTCCAAGGTTCCGGGGGACAAGAATCAACGTTCCAGGTGCCACTTTGGCCCAACTTGTTTCAGGTGCTCATCTTTGATCACAACCCTGTGGCCACGGGGACTTTTTACAGGGGACAAGAAGAGCCGCAAAGTTGAGGCAGCCACAGAGACCCCGTCTTCACGCCGATTCTTGTGAATAGGCCCAGAAGATTCCAGACATTTCACTTGAAGTCCTAGGCATGAGTTTATTAGAAGGAATAGGGAAAAGGGAAAAGAAGCACTCACAAGGGACAGAGTGGGTCCTCTCAGAGAAAAGGACGGCACACCCCTCCTGTCCTTTAGTCTTATTGGGGTCCCAGTTTTCAGGGTCCTTCCCAGGTCCACGTTTTGACTTCTGACTGACAGCGTGAAATCTGCGTGGACAGCCTGGAAGAGAGGATGATACAGTATTTACAGAGTTGGAGTTTTTAAGGAAATTGCCCTAATTATCAGCTTTTGCCCTAATTATCTGCCCCCTTAATCAGTTTATTACCTTCAAAAGGCTACCTTAACAAGCTTTCTAGGTGAGGGTCTTGATGTTTGGGTTGTCCAGGTGATTGGGGACTGTGATAGGGTTAGTGATAAGGGAGGGTCCAGGCATCTGGTGGGATATGATCTGACCCTGAAACAATAGCTTTTCTTCAGGGAATGCAATTAGGGCTGGGGGAGGTCTTCACATTCCAGGTCCCCATCTTCCAGGAGCTTGCCTCTCAAGGTACATTAACTTTTTTGGGTGGAGCTGGAAATGAAACCCATGAGTTAATCCAGAGGATATGACTGGGCTGATACACCACTGTAATCACATGAACTTAGAAGGCTGAGGTGGGAGGATCCCAAGTTTAAGGGCAGTCTCAGAAACTTAGTGAGACCCTATCCCAAAATAAAAAGGACTGGGGATGTGGGTCTGTGGTAAAGTACTCCTGGATTCAATCCCTCCCCAATTAAAAAAAAAAAGTAGATTGCATGGACTGGGGAGTGGCTCAGGGGCAGATCTCTGGCATAATAGCACTCAAGGTCCTAGTTTCAATTTCAAGAGGATAAAAAAACTTAACTGCTGCTAGAGGGAGGTGAAATTGACTTGTATGTTTTTGCCAATACCCTGACCCCTGGCAGCTGTACCACCTGATTGAGTTAACAGTGTTCTTCCTCTGCAGATGCCCACCCCACTCCTTAAGCACTGAGCCATTTTCAGATGCAGATCTCAGGATCCCAGCAGTGGCTAAGCCTCCTGCAGGTCCTCAAATTCCCAGTCCCCTTTTAGGGGTCCACATTAACAGGGATTAAAGACACATGGGAACCCAGAGAATATCTAAAGTTCATTTTTAAAAAACCTGAAATTCCCTTTGTAGCTGCAGGGCTAGTTTGGAAATTTCCCTAATTGTAACTCTGAGGTCAAAAACACTGGCCATTAGAAATTAGGAATATGACCAGGCACAGTGGCGCACACCTGTAAACCCAGTGATTTGGAAGGCTGAGACGGAAGAATTACAAATTCAAAGCCAGCAGCAGAAATTTAGTAAGGCCCTTAGCAAGTAGTGAGACCCTGTCTCAAAATTTTAAAAAATTTAAAATTTTTAGAAGGGGCTGGGGTTGTAGCTCAGTGGTAAAGCTCTCCAGTACCAAAAAAAAAAAAAAATATGGAGAGAATAGGATAAAGAGGTAAGAAGGAGTTAAATGTTGTAGCAGGGTACCCAGTAATAATGCCTTCTAGAGAAAAACCAGATTCCCTTTCTACCTACCCCACCCAGGCTCTGTTCTGTTTAGGGTTGGGCAGTAGAGTAGGGTCCATGAGAACAAGATTTGCTCTACCTCCACCCCTGTTCTTTCTCATTCAACATATGCTGATTTTATTTTGAATTTAAGAATTAGTTTATGCTGGGCTGGGAGTGGTGGCACACACCTGTAATCCCACAACTCAGGAGGCTGAGACAGGAGAATCACAAGTTCAATGCCAGCTTGGACAACTTAGTGAGGCCCTGTCTCAAAATTAAAAAAATTAAAGTACTGGGGATATATCTCAGTGGTAGAGCACCCCTGGGTTCAATCTCCAGTACCAAAAAAAAAAAATTAGCTTACCATGGGGACATGAACCCTGAAAATTTTTGTAGGACTGGACAGCAGGTTAGAAAGGGAGGAAATACAGAAGGGATATTGCAGACAGAAAGCAGACAGCCTCCCAGGACACCTCCTTCAAAGGGTGTGTACTATTCTTCATATTTTGAGTCTGAGTTCCTCTCATGAAGGGTGTGTGGCCATGCCATATCTCTTCTATCCATCCCTCCAGATCTGCTCTCCTCGCTTCTCCAGCAAACCTCTAACCTGGTGACTGACTTGGACAAACTTCATCAGTGGGCTCCCTTGACCTCTAGCTTTGTGTTGGGCTCAGCCAGTGGAAGACCCAGTGGGGAGATCAATGGAAGACCACAATGCCTACCAAGGGCATCCTTTCTCCATGACCGTCTCCTTGGAAATTCAGTAAGTCCTTCCTCCTCTTGCCTCCTTAGGTCTGGGGCTGGCGAGGGAGGCCTTGGCTCCTGTTGCCGTCCATTATGGTCCCCTACACCTTTCTGTACCTTTGTAAATAGTCCCTTTATTAAACTCTTCCAATTTTCCTAATCTAAGGGTGTCATCTCTTTCCTATTGGGGCCTTGATTAACACAATCTGCAAATTTTTGAAAAAGAACAAAAAGTAATACAAAGGGTGACCAGGAACCTCATGATTAATCATCTGATCAAGAACAAAATGTTATGAATGGTTCCAACAAATTTGATGTTTGGATTAATTTCTAATTTTCATTTTTATAACCTCCTCAAAATCCCCTCATTTGAGGTAAAATCCAAGACTGTGTTAGTCAGCTTTCTATCACTGTGACAAAATATCTGGGGAAAAAAAAAAAAAAAACGAAGTTGATTTGAGTAAATTTAAGGAGGAAAGGTTTATTTTGGCTCATGACTTCAGAGGTTTTGGTCCATGGTTGACTGACTCCATGTCAACTTCAGACTATGGGCCTGAAGTGAGGTAGAACGTCATGGTGGAAGGGCACAGCAGAACAAAGCTGCTCACTTCATGGCTGCTGGGAAAGAGAGAGAGAGAGAGAGAGAGAGAGAGAGAGAGAGAGAGAGAGAGAGAGCACCAAGGACATTACAGGACTTTCACAGACACATCATTAATGACCTTCAAATAGGCCTCACCTCCAAAAGTTCTACCACCTCCCTATAGCTCCACCAGGTGTGGAACAAGTCTTCAACACATGTGCCTTTGTGGGACATTCCAAATCCAAACCATAACAAAGACTAATAACAACACATTGAAAAGTTCCACTTCAGAGGCAGTTTTGGCACATACCCATTCATAAATCTCTTAGCTACATTTTTGGTAAACAAGAGAGATCAAAGAAATGATGTAGTAATTCAGAAAGATGCCAAGGAAGGTAAAGATTTTCTATTTGAACTCTTCCTTTCTACTTGTTCCTTTCACAAGTATCATTCACCTCCCTCATATTCATTCCCAACTCAGAGGAACCAGCTGTTTCCATCAGAATCATTCACGTCTTTCAGAGTATGTGTTCCCTTTGCCAAGGTTCAGACACAACGATGATTGCAAGAAAAGGGGCAATCAGAGAAAGAGAAAGCTGTAGAGGGATAGAAGCAGTGAGATGAGGAAGTGGGAGAATGGGAAGATGGGGGAGGAGACCAGGCATGAAAGGTGGGCAGTGGGATTCCCTGATGGCAGATGAGAATAAGGGCCTCAGAAAATGGGATAGACAAGACAGGAGCAAAGGGACCAGATGGTTGGATCACTGGATATTATGCAAGGAGATTAATAGAGTGGCAGGGAAGAACTGGCAAAACTTCATGGTTGCTCAGTAACCAGAGAACAATAACCTGGAAGCTATTTAGCCTGCATTCCATGGGCAACGAGGGCTACTATCCATTATGGGTCAGCGGGCACACTCTAAGGAAGGTGGACTTACCCATATTTGCCTGCTCTTTGTCAGATTCAATGACATTTTCTGTTTATAAACAGAGGGAGTAGGGCTGTCGCCTAAGGAGATGGAATGGATCTGAGAAAAGACAAAAATGGGATGAAAGGGGAAACAGAAGTTAGCCTTGAAACTCCCATGCTTTTAATTTGCATCAATTTTCCTATTAGTGGCTCGCTCTCCCTTGGCTTGAGCCAGAGGGGAAACTGCTTAGGTAGTAGAATAGGTTACCCTCTCCCTGACCTCTAAGTCTGAGCTGCTGCTGCTGCTTATTGGTTGATTAGTTTGTTTTTAAATATATTTAAAGACATTGGTAAAAAAAAAAAAAAAATCCACAGAGTGAGAGCACATATTTGCTTCATCTTCTTAGCTGTTGGCCATTTCTTAAATCTAAGATAATTTTGTCTGTCCCAGTCCAAGGCTGCTTTCAGTTGCCCAATTGATTCTGCATTTTAATGAAAACTGTTATCCTCTTCCCATTCAGTTGGGATAATTGTTGCCCAGGCAAATCATTATAATTAAATTCAATTAAACGTGAGAACCAACCTGCAACCATATGTTAAACCTTCCTTTGGATGAGGAAGTTGGTGTTTTCACTTTGAATTAAATGCAAAGGTGCATGATGATACAAGATTTTCAGTGGAGATAAAGAGACTCACCTCTTTAAAAAACGATTAATTACAATTCACATTTATCTGTAAGGAAATTACATGACCCTTAGAAAAAAAACATTTTCGTTAAATAGAATCTACTATTAAGCAGGCTTCTGGAAAGTAGATTTGGTATCAACAAGAAGAAGTAAAGTAATAGAGTTGAAGGGGAAATAAGGTATTTCTGGTGGATGTCTGAAATGAGACTGAAACACAGAAGTTTCCCGTGGAGCACTTGTGGCACTGACTCCAGTACCATTTCTGCACCCTTTCTCCATACCAGAGGGTGGTCTTTAAGATAAACCAATCAGCACTTTCCACTTCCTGGCCACAGTGATTTGATTGGGAACTAGAGTTAATGAGAGTATTGCTGGAACTTCTGGGAAGAAATTTCCTTTCTTCTTCAGGAGTTAGTTAAAAAGATTCCACCACCACCAGAAAGTGTGGTTTGAAAATGGAAGCTCTAGAAGTGCCTCCACCATTTTTGCAAACAGGAAGGGAGATCTAGAATGTCCATGATCATGATGGTGACATGATTTGAGCTGTTAGGGCAAGCTAAGGCCACCTCTGGATTTTTCAGCCATGTGCACCCACGTTTATGGCTTAAGATAATTTAAGTTGTGTTTCCTGTCACTTGCAACCACTAGAATCTTGGCTGTATTGAGGCAAGATCAAATGACTCACAATCTATGATTCAGTACAAAAGATGTTAATGTCTGCATTATTGGGACAGTATTTTGGATCAGGGGTTCCCAGGCCTGGTTGAATCATCTGGAAACTTGGTAAAATTATTATAAAACTTGAATAAAAATGACTTTATGAATTCACTTTAACAGAAAGTAGTTTGAGAAAGGAATCTGAGACAAATATAATTAATGAGCTATATCTAAGAGAGAAGGAAGTATTAGAAGATGAAGGCAAATGAAGGCAATTTAATTGTCTTATTCAACTATTATTTATTTAGAATCATCTAAAAACAAAGTACTGTGATAGAAGTTAATAGAACTGATTATGAAGCTGCATAGTACAAAATCTATACAGCTACTACCCAGATGCTTTGTGGCTTTGTTACTGTGGCTTCTCTTTTAATCTGATAGGAAAGCTAAATATGTAGGCTTATAAGTCTATTGCAACTAAAAGGCAAGTGCTGAGAAATACTTTCTATAGTCTTTAACAGCTTACTAAGCATATTCACACACATCATATCATTTGATTCTCACAACAACCTTTTGAGATAGGCAGTTGCACTTCCCTATTTGCATAAAGAAACTGAGACTGAAAGTGTGCAAAGAGAAATATAAATGAATGTCACTGTGGCATTATTTAAAAGAGGAGAAAACTGAAAAATGCTTACATATCTATCAATACTGAAGTGGCTAAATACATTCTGTTCCTCCATAAAAGGAAATTGTAGGCAGCTGTTTAAATAATGGGGTAAAGTATCTGTTCAGGGTAAGATGGAATAAATACGTTCCACTCTGCTTCCCACTGAATTAGGATTGCTAGATTTATTCAACAAAAATACAAATTCCCAATTAAATTTTATTTTCAGGTAAATAGTCAATATTTGGGGAGAATTATGGCCTGTGCAATATTTAAGATAAAGCTATATTAAAATTGTACACTGTATCTTGCTTTTTCTGATAATCCTATACTAAATACAACTAAAATCATAAACAAAAATGCATAGAAAAGTTATCCGAAGATTGAAAAAAAAAAAAACCCCACAGACTGAGAAAGGAGAACTAGAATTATGGGCAATCTGATAAATTTCTTGGCTTTTTAAAAAAATTTCCTGATCTCCAACACTGGATTAAAATCAACCCAAATACTAGAGCTATAGATTCAGCACAGAAAGCAAGAGCATTGAGAAGACCTCCCCTCACCTTTCTGGTCTAAAAAGTGAGAAATGGGATCTTGTGTAAGACAGAGAGAACAGAAGAGACACGCTGATTCCTCCCTCTTTCTTTCTTCCTTTCCTTTTCTTTCCTTCTTCCTTTCTTCCTTATTTACTTCTTTTTCTTTTTCTCTTTCCTAACCAAGACCCAGAGAAGCTGCAGTACCAAAGCCACAGAGCATCTGGGTAATAGCGGAATTAATTTATAGCTCTGCTAACAGCAGTACTGACCAGACAAACACACCAAATTTAAGGAGAACTACTTCTCTCTGACAAGAGTAACTGTGATCTGAAGAGTGTTGGCGGGGGGGCGGCGGGGGGGGGGTTAGATAGATAGATGAATAGATGGATAGATAGATAGGATGGGATAGGGATATTTATGCCCATTTCTATTTCTATAGGCTGGTCTGCCTTCATTAAGTGATATCACTTAGATGTGAAGGTAGACCAGCTGCTGAAAGTGTGTGGTCAAGTGAGGAGACCAGATCCCTAAATTCCAGTCAAAGGATAAGACACAGGCACTTCTGGATGTCAAAGGGTATGGGAGATTGGGGAGAAGAAAGAGCTAAAAAAATGTATCTCATTACATGTATCTGTAATGGAATCCTGGGCTCACTATTGATGTGCACATGCATGTAAAGGACCCTAAACAATATTCTAAAGCTTAAGAACTACACTACGGTATAGATTAGGTTCCAGATTACTCACTGGGTGGTGGGCATTTAGATTCAACTAGCACCCCCGAAGGCTTAGAAAATTGAGCTGAATTGTAGGCACAGTTTTTAGATAGCAGAAGGAACTTGTAGCCTAAACAAAACTGAATTGAAGCCTAAGGTGGAAGCCAGACTCCAAGATGGCCCTAATTACCCAGCCTCTTGGTAATTCCCCTTCCTCTTGCACCATACCAAATTTGGTCTGCATGACCAATAGGACACAATAGAAGTGATCAGCTCTTAAGGTTATAACGATTGTGACGTCAGTCTTGGGTTTACTGTCTTAATCACTCTATCCAGGGGAAACCATGTCATAAGCAGCCATATAAAGAGGCTATATGGCAAAGAAAAGTAATATTCTGTCAACATTCATGTGAGTAAACTTATAAGTGGAGCCTCAGGACCCAGTCAAAGCTTAGGTAATAGCAGTCCACCCCACACCCCCACCCGGCCCCACCATAGTACTGGAGATTGAACCCAGGGGTGCTCTACCACTGAGCAACATTTCCATTTTGAGACAGGGTCTCACTAAGTTAATGAGGCTGGCCTTGAACTTGAGATACTCCTAACACAGTCTCCTGAGCTGCTGAGATTACAAAGCCACTGTGCATGACTTCTAGCTGTTATGATTTGGATATAAGGTGTCTAAGCTTATGTGTGAGATAATGTTCAGAGGTGAAATGATTAGATTCTGAGAGCTGTTAATCAATGGGGGGCAGGGAATCCATTTGATGAATTAATAATTTGAAAGGACTACTGTACTGGGTGGTAACTATAGGCAAGTAAGGAGAAAGTAGATCACAGGGTGCATGCCTGTAGGATTTATGTTTATATTTTGTCCCTGGAGAACAAAGCTCTCTACTTCCTGACTGCAATGTTCTGAACTGCTTTCCTCTGCCACACCTTTATGCCATGATGTTCTGCATCACCTTAGCCCCAGAACTATGAAGTCAGCTGACCATGTACTGAACTCCTGAAACCATGATCCAAAATACACTTCTCCTCCTCTAAGTTACCTTTGTGGGGTCTTTTTATCACAGCAACAAAAAGCTGACTGACACACATGCTAACACTGTACCATCATGGAAGATCCTAAGCCAGAACCATTTGGTTAAGTCACTCTTTGATTTCCACATATCAAAATCGTGGGATCATGTTTGCTGTGTTAAGTTACTAGGTTTGACATATCTCTTATGAAGCAGCAGATAACTCATATGCCTACTAAAACATGCAAGCAAAAAGCAACACTCACCACAGGATTCAAACAAAACACAGAGCCTTATTACAATCAAAATGTCAATGATGCAGAACTGGATGTGGTGGCACCCCTGAATCACAGCAGTTTGGAAGGCCAAAGCAGGAAAATCGTAAGTTCAAGGCCAGCCTTAGAAACTTAGTAATACCCTTTGCACAATAAAATAAAAAGGATGTGGCTTAGTGGTAGAGCACTTGCTTAGCAATAACAAGGCCCTGGGTTCCAACCCTAGAACTGCAAATATAAATGAATAAATAAATAAATTGATGATGCAATCCAAACTACTTAGCAAAAAAATTGAGAAAAAATCTCAACAGTTTTCAAGGGATCTATCATATGATCATATATACCTACTGGGTATATATATCCAAAGGAAATGAAATCTGCACTCCTATGTTTATTACAGCATTATTCACAATTGCCATGATATGGAATCAACCTAAGTGTTCATCAGCTGACAAATGGATAAGGAAAATGTGGTACATATGCACAACAGAATACAATTCAGTCATGAAAAATGTATGAAATCCTGTAATTTGTGCAACATTGCTCAAACTGGGAATCATTATGTTAAGTGAAATAAGTCAGGCCCAGAAAAGTAAGAACTGAATGATCTCCATTCATATGCAAAGTGTAAAAAAGTTGATTTCTGAGAAGTTGAGAGTGGAATAGTGGTTACTGGAGACTAGGGAGAAAAAAGGGAGGGAGAAGAGGGAAAATGTTGATCAATGAGTTCTAAGTTACAGTTAGGATAAGAAGCTCTGGTATGGCATTACATAGTAGGGTGACTGTGTACTGCACATCTCTCAAAAAGCTAGAAGAAAATGTTTTGAAGTTTTCATCATAAAAAGACAGACACATATTTGAAGAGATAGATATGTTTAGCTTGATTTAAGCATTATAAAATATATTCATATATCAAAATATCACATGGTACCCCACTAATATGTATATGTTTATGTGTCAGTTTAAAAATATTGTGTAAAGGGTGAGTCAATCAACAATAAAAAACAACTCATTTTTAAAGAGTTGGCAAAGATGCTAGGTTTATACCTAAGTGTTTCATTGTTAATATAACTATTGAATATTATCTTTTTTATTTCATTTTCAAAATGCTCAATGCTAGTATAATAAAGTTTGTTTGTTTTTTATTGTTGTTGTTGAACAAATATCCTGTGATCTTGTTAAATTCATATATTAGTTCTAGGGGCTTTTTTTGGAGACCTTAAAATTTTCTATGTAGACACAATCATATTGAATAGAAGAATCTATCCTCAAATAATATATATATATCATATGATTCATTTTGTGATATATACTGATAAGGGCCAGAAGTTAGGGACAGGGAGCTTTTATTCTAAGGGCATAGCATAAAGGAATGTTTTGAGTCCAATATATGTTTCCTATTTTGAATAAATGTTGGTTCATATATACAATATTTGTGAATATAATTGTACATATGCACATATATGTGTGTTTAAAATTAGAATTATATGTCAGAAATTTCAATGTGTATAATTCTTTTTTAAAAAAATTTAGTTATAAACTATAAAAATGAGGGAAGATGTTAGTAATATGCATTGCCTAGTACTAAAAAGTTATAAAAACTGTTGCATAGCATGAATTCATTGTCGTAAAGAAATGTTGTATGAATGTATATATGTATGTGTGTCTATGTACTTATAGACATGCATTATTTGAACATAGAAGTATCTTTGAGAATCCAAATAAAATTCTTAACAGAAGTGAAACTGGGAAAGAGTGAAAAAGTTTACTTATATGAATTCTTAAATTTTATTTGTTAAAACAAATTCATATAAGCTTGTTACATCATTTTAATTAAGATTTGTATTATAGGGGTTGAGGTTGTAGCTCAGTGGTAGAATGCTTGCCTTGCTCCTGTGAAGCACTGAGTTCAATGCTCAGCAACACATAAAAATAAATAAATAAATAAATAAAGGTATTGTGTCCATCTACAACTAAAAATATTTTAAAAAAAAAGATTTGAATGATAAGTGAACTGACACCTAGATACATTGCCTTGTCCAAGATCACAGAGCAACACTGGATACAGAATCAAAAGGATACTAATATATGCCTAATGTTTTCATGGCAATGAACTCTAAAGCAAGTCAGACAAGGGAGGCTGGGTGGTTGGGAAAGTTTTTATGGAGTCAGATCCTAAAGGTCAGGAAAATGTCAAAGGTAGACATGACAGGAGAGGATTTTTGGTGAAGAGAACATCTTAATTATCAAAGTAGAGGCAAGGGGAAAATGAAGCTTGTTCAGAAGAGTCCAGACCATTTAGATCACTAGTATACAATGCCATGTGTATCCACATACATGACTCAGAGATGTGTAAGGCATGAGAACTTCAAAAAGACCTTTCGGGATTTGGAAATTAGGAATATATTAGTGGGTTTCAAAGGAATTTTAGGGGTAGTAGTAAGGAAAGGGACCAGAATGAAAGAGGTTAAAGTGAATGGTTTGTAAATAAGGCAGGGCAATGTTTGGGATGAGAAAGAAACTTATAGTAGAGAAATTTAAAGGGAAATAACTATTAGTTAAAGAATTTAAAAGGTGAATGAAGTTTCTGATACTGGATAATGAGCATATTTCAGACAGAAGGGAATATGGACAAGTGGAAAAGAAGATAAGAAAACATCAAAGAGGCAGCATTGATGAAACAAGAGCCAACAGGAGGGGAAGATAGAGATGAGTTCAGTATATGTCTGCCTTTGTAGCTAAGGACTAGAAGGGAGTTTGGGAGATGACAAAGAGAAAACATAGGTGATGATATGGCAGGTTGTGCTTTCCTTAGGTAGCCACAACAGTAGCTACCAACCCTGGGTGGCCGTCTTGTAATTTGATTTTTGACATTCCTTTCTCTGGGGGGTAGGGGCGATGGCCCTTTTCTCTTGAATATGAATGACATTTATGACTATTCCAACTAAAACGGTGTAGCAGATATGAAAACCAGAACAGAAGTTAGCATACTAAAGGAAATGCAGCTTCTACCTCACTCACTAGAACACTCACACTGAAGCCTTGAACACTACCATTCAAGAAGCCCAAAGGCTTTGAGTCTACTCTACTACGAAAAAGCCAACCCATATGAAGAAGCCACATGTAGGTCCCCCAGTCCACAGTATTTGTCTTTGTTTCTCCTGTCCCATACACCAAAAATGAATAAATGAGTCTTGTTATGATTCCAGCTTCCCAGCCTTCCAAGCTAAGACACATAGATATCAGGGAGCAGAGATTGCTCACAATCACTGTACCCTTCCCAAATTCCTGACTCACATATGATACAATGGTTGCTGTTGTACACCACTACTAAAGTGGTTTGTTATGGCAAGAAACAGAAGAGATGACCTCAATTTATTGGAAAACCACTGCTCTATACTTAATGGGTTACAATTCAGGTTAGAAAAGGCAGTAATAAAAGATGAGTTCTGGCCTCAAGAAGTTTACAACCAGAAAGCAAAATAAGACATGCATATAATCATACAAGCATACAGAGCCATGCATAAGCACCCAATGAGATAGAAAGTTGATAGTGCTGCTAGTGAAAATTTTCTCAGAATGTTTGCTGGTGAGTTAGGAAGGTCAGGATAGACGAGGGCTTTGATGAGTTAGAGTACTTGGAATAAACTGTTAAAGTGAATGTTCTAGGAACGCAACAAGACATCATTAAAAGGATTGTTCAAAAGCAATGAGGACCCAGCTGGATTTAATAGCATGAATTTTGAAAGGGCCATATCAGCTCAGTTGGATCATGTCCTCTAGCAATGTTTAACAGTTTGGAGGACAAAGTTGGAAATTCAACAGTGGAGAAGATCTGAGCTTTATCTGGCCTGACAATTATTTGCACATTCCTTAATTCATTTAGCAAACATTTAACACCTACTGAATGCCAGGAACTATGCACAATGGAGTGAAAGGAAGTGACCTATAACTGAGTAAAAAGGTATACTGAAATATTAGGGCTTTGAGGAAATTTTGAGAAGTTACTTTCCCCCAGTAGAAATAAGATAGATCTGTGTCTTTAAGTAAGTACATTAAAAAGAACACAAATATCACAATTAAAATGAAGTAAGCCTTAGATAAATTAAGATCCCTGTGTTCCTGAGATTTTTTAATTAGGTAAGACCTCAAAATGAGGCATGGGAGAGGGCAATGGTAACAAGAAGATCAAAACAGAATAATACCTGAAGTTTGATCAAATTAAATTTTAACATCATCTTGGTTCTGACTTAATTTTTTTAACCACTTAACATCTAGCTAGTTTGATGATGGTCAGTATTTATCTATGGTATCAAGAATACATACTTTTTTCCCAAAAATATATTCCAATGTTTGAAAGGAAAATTGTGTTTAGCCTATCTAAATACTGATGTTTCAGATGTCTAAGGTTTAAAAGAATCTGTGCTGCTATGAAAATGGAGGAGAACTATCCTAACCTTATTTTTTCCTCATCATTTAAAAAAATCATCTCAGCTATTCTGAAATGTTGATCTCCAAATCTTTAGTACATAATAGAAACCTTTGTTATATGCTATATCATATTAACCAAAGACAATTGATGCTTTATAATCATGAGTTTACAGAGTCATATGGGGGAGGATGCACCAGACTGTCAACATATCTTAGAAAAATTAATTCAATTTATGACATATATTGTCATTCTTTGGTATCCTTGGGAGATTGGTTCTAGGACCTCCCACCAAAAAAAAACCCAAAGATGTTCAAATCTCATAAAAAAGGTTGTAATATTTGCATATATCCTATGCACATTCTCCCATACACTTTAAATTATCGCTAGATTAATTAAAATACACAATACAATGTAAATTCCATGTAAATAGTTGTTATACTCTATTACTTAAGGAATAACAAGAAAAAAGTCTACACACATTCAGTATAAATGAAGTTTTTTTCAAATATTTTCTATCTGCTGTTGGATGAGTTCATGGATGTGGAACCACAGCTATTGCAAGCCAACTGCTGGGTTTTGGTGGAAGCAGACAAGTTTGACAGTAAAGTCTGATCACAAAGCTGTCAGGTGCTTATATGAGCAACTCAATATAAATGACTGAGACAGAAGCAGTCTTTGGGACTCCTGGTAATAAGATACTTTGCATATACAATGGTAGTGGTTTAAGACTTAGAAACAAAGCATGCCCTGTCCAGCAATGAAAGGATAAAGAAACCTGTACATGAAATTTCCAAAAACTTTAAATATACACCCTTTTCCTGATATTGCTGTCCTCTATGCTCTGCTTGTAATAAAACCATTGCATGAGTATAAATGAGTTGAGTCCTGTGAGTCGTTTCAGCAATCAGTAATGGAATACTTCAGGTAATTGATATAATTAATGCACAGAGCATGGAGCATAGGAAGGCACAGAGATCTCTGAAGGGAAGACTTACTTATTTATTCTGCCTTTATTGAGTGTTTACTGGTTTCAGAAATCTCACTGGGCAACTGGCAGACAAAAATAACTCAGGCATGACCCTTGATCATAAAATGCTCACACTGTGAAGAAAATTATAGAGACATGCAAACAAAAGATCATGAACAATTGTAGTAACTGCCAAAAGTGGGGTTTGCAAAAGCAACAAGGAAGAGAATAAACTTTTGAGGGAGATTTTTAGGGCTTTGCATTTAACATAAGCCATAAAATATGGGCATGAGTTACAAAGGAGAAGTGAAAATGGGGAGAGGCAAAGGAGAAATAGATCCACAGAAATAGAGGTGTGATAGCACTTATATAAATTTTCTTTAAGAAAATCTATTTAAACAAATTTTAGTAAAATTGAGTAGCTAGACTATATAGACACTAAAAAGAATAGGAACATTCCCTAAATACTAATTTTTTCTAGACCTAGAGGAAGACGTTGTTCAAGAAATATGATTTGTTCATAAGGACATATTGCTTGGACTAATGAATGAGGCAGAAGCAATAGGTGAAGAACTTGTGGCAATTTTCCAGAATATTAAAAATAGGAAATTATAAATATGAGAAATATTTTAAAGTCCTAAACCTAGGCATATAACGATAAAATTGATGAAGGAAAAATGATCTTAAAAGAGGTAAGAACACAACCAAAAGAGCAACAATTTAACTGACACCTGATTTCCTAGTGGAGATAATAGATACCAGAAAGCAATGGGCTTATATCTTCAAAACCTTGAAAAAAAACTAATAGCAGCCAAATATTCTATGATCATGAAAATTATCCTTTAGTAATTCAAATTCAATAGATCCACTAATAACTACTCAGAAACAGTGAAATGCAACTACATTAACAGAGGAGAAGAAGTAGAGTACAAAAGCTATTCAAAACAAGAAAAGAAAACAGAAAATACAATGAATACAGGAATATGAAACAAAAACTAGTAAGATGAAATAAATATGTGACCATAATTAAATTTAATGTTAATTTTAAAAAATTAAAATTTAATTCTAATTTTATTAGATCTAAAATATAAGTTTATGTGGTGGATAGTAAGTAACCAAAAATATCCTCCAATGAGTCTCACTCCTCAGTATTCATGCCCTTTTATAGTCCTTCACATATCTGGAATGGATATGTGACTTGCTTTGGATCAATAAAATGTAAGTGATGCTTTGTGACTTCCAAAGGTAGACAAAAAGAAGACTTGCATCATTCACCTAAATTCCTTGGAAAATTAGCTCTGGGGAAAAATAGTCATCGTGGAAGAAGTCCAAATACTCTAAAATATCTTTCTTAAACACAGATTGAAAGGAATTATAACCAAGCAATATTTCCAGGGAAGCTCATCTGTACCTGAATGTAATTCAGATGAATGATGAGATCTGGGGTTTTAAGCCTGAGCGAGGTGCCACAATGGAATGAGACTCTGAGAATCTTAGGGGAAGAATGAGTGTTTTGCATGTGGAAGTGATAGGAGCTATTGAAGGCCAGAGAACAAATTGTGATAAATAGTTTTTAAAAAATCTTGATTCCCAATATTTTGATTCCTGGGTAGACCCTTCCTTCCCCATTGAATATGAGCCAGCCCTCTGACTGATTTTGGACCAATAGAATATGGGAAAATGGCACAACATGAAATTCATAGTCAAATCATAAGAAATCTGCAGATGCTGCCATAGTGACTTGGAAAATGCACTCTGGGGAAAGCCAGGTACCAAGAAAAATATCCAGCCACTCAGAGCCTTCATACTGTGAGGAAGCCTGAGCTAGCCTGTAGAGAGCCTTGTGGGAAAATAGGTACTACAGCCATTCCAGCTGACCTGCTAACAAGGGAAAGGAAAAAATACTGTGGATGTGTAGTCAAATCAAGCTGTCACGTGATTTTAACATAAGTTACCATGAGATAGCAACTGTATGGGGAACTTTACCCTTCCTAAGTGAGAACTACTAAACCGAGACAAATCAACCCACAGAACAGTGAGATATAATAATAGAGTCGTTTTTAGCTGCTATGTTTTGGAATGGTTTGTCATGCATCAATAGATAAGCAAAGTAGGATTAAAAGATTTTAAATAAAGGGATGCAAAATAAATATACCACACAATCTCTAAACAAAAGAAAATGGGTATGATTATATAGAGTCAGACAAAGCAGACAAAATTTAAAAAGTAAAGATGAAATTTCACAATGATCAAATATTTAATTCACTACAGAGACAAAAAATTTTAAATGTACATACACCTGATAACACTTCATTAAATATATGTAAACCTAAGAGTAATAGAACTTTAAGGCAGAATAGAAAAATCCACAATCATTTTAGGGCATTATAACAACCTTTCTAATTAACTGATAGATTAAGCAAAGGGAAAACTCATTAATGTTGTAAGCATGATTAACAAATTTGACTTCATAGACATATATAGGATTCTGTACTTAATGTGTAAAGAATACGCATTCCTTTCAACTTGAATGAAACATTTGCAAAAAAATTGATTATAAACTGGGACAAAAAAAAACACAACAACTTTCAAAAGATCAAAATCACATATGACCGTGACTATCCTGTAATGAATCCAGAAATCAGCAAGAGAAAACTAAAAAAAATCAACATACTTTCGAAAATTCAGAAATATACTATAAATAAAATGTGCTTTAAACCTTTTCATAATAGAAATATTTGAACTAAACAGAAATTAAAACATTATACTTTGATTTGATTCAGTCAAAACCATTCAGTAAGGGATATTAATAATTTTAAATTTATATAATAAATTAAAAATACTGAAACTCAGGTTTAAACATATATTTCAAAAATTAAGGAAAAAAAATTTGAAACTTAATTCTTCAAAAAGCAAAAAAAAGGAAATAATACAATAGAATTAATTATTAGTTATTATTGAATCAACAAAGCAAAATAATTGATTTCAGCAAATATTAATAAAATTGATTAAAAACTTTGCAGGGTCAGTAAGGTTTCAGGACACCAGATCAATGCACAAAAATTAATTGCATTTCTGGAAACTAGCTACACTCTGAAAATTACATTTTAGAAATCTGTTTACAACAACATAAAAAAATAAAATACTTAGAAATGAACAACAAAGTCAGGTGCAGGGTACACGCCTGTAATCCCAGTAGCTCAGGAGGCTCAGGCAGGAGAAACACAAGTTCAAAGCCAGCCTCAGCAAAAATGAGACACCAAGCAACTCAGTGAGACCTTGTCTCTAAATAAAACACAAAATAGGTCTGGGGATGTGGCTCAGTGGTTGAGTCACTCTGAGTTCAGTACCCGGTAACCCTCCAAAAAAACAATGAACAACAAAAATATGCAAATTTTGTATGCTGAAAACTGTAAGATATTATTGGAAAAATGAAATACATAATACATGAAAGGATAACACATTATTATGAAGAAAGACAATATTATTGGGATGATAATGTTATTCAAATTAATCAATGCAATCCTTATCAAAATCCCATATGAACTGTTTTTGAACAAATTAAAAAGCTAATCCTGACATCCAGATGCAAATGAAAGTAAAGCAGAATAGTCAAAAAAAGTTTGTTTTGTTTTGTTTTGGTACTGGGGACTGACCCCAGGAATGCTCTGCCACTGAGCTACAGCCTAGGGTCTCACTGAGTTGCCCAGGCTCCAGTTCAATATGCAATCTTTTTTGCCTCAGGCTCCTGAGTTGCTGGAACTATAGTTGTGTGCCACCATGCCCAAAAAGAAAGTCCAGCAAACTTTTAAAAACAAGGACAAAGTTGGAGGACACATATTTCTCAATTTCAAGCTTACTATAAGGCTACAGTAACTAATACAGTGTAGTGACAGCATAAGTGGAGATGCCCAGATCTATATAGACATATAGATCAAACAGCATTGAGAGTCTAGAAGTAAATCCTTTTATATATGGTGAATTGATTTACAGAATAGCAGGAAAATTCAAAAAGAATGACTATTATTTTCAACAAATGTTGCTGGGGGAACTGGATGTCAATGTGCAAAACAATAAAACTGAACTTCCCCCTTCATACCATTAAAATATAGACAAAACAAAATATAGGCAGATGAGATTTTATCACAATAAAAAAAGTTTGTGTTTCAAAAGACACTATCAAAAAAGTTAAGAAATAATGAATGAAATGAGAGAGTATTTGCAAATCAAAAATTTGATCAGGGCCAGGTGTGGTGGTGCACATCTATAATCTCACTGGCTCAGGAGATTGAGGCAGGAGGATCCCAAGTTCAAAGCCAGCCTCAGCAAAAGCTAGGCACTAAGCAACTCCGTGAGACACTGTCTGTAAATAAAATACAAATACAAAATAGGGCTGGGATGTGGCTTAGTGATCTAGTGCCCCTGAGTTTAATCCCCAGTACCCCAAAACAAAAATTTGATCAGGAACTTGTATCCAGAATATAAAATGAGCACTTATAGGTCAATAATAAAAAGACAATCCAATTAAAAAATGGGAAATATTTTTTTCCCAAAGAAGACATCAAAAGGACCAATAAGTATACAAAACAATGTTTAACATCACAAATTATTCAGGAAGTACTAATTAAAACCACAAGATTTTCTTCACACCCTCTAGGATAACTAAATTTAAAAAGATAGACAGTAACAAGTTTGTGGAGAAATTGGGAACCTCAAACAAAGGAGGTAGGATTGTAAAATGATGCATCTACTTTGGAAAATCAGTTCAAAATGCTAAACCTAGAGTCATCATCTGACCCAGCAATTCCACTTCTAAGTATATACATAAGATAATTTAAACCATATGTAAACACAAAAACTATTCCTAGAAGCATAATGGTCAAAAACTATATGGCAACTAATGAATGGAAATTAAAAATGCCTAGTATCCATATAATGGTATACTATTTGGCAATTAAAACCAATGAACTGCTGATAATACTACAACATAGATCAATCTTGAAAACATGCTAACTAAAAGAATCCAGTCATAAAAGACCACATTCTGCATGATTTCATTAATATGAAATGACCCAAATAATCAAATTCAAAAGGACAAAAAGTTGATTAATGAATGCTCAGGTGTGGAGTATAGTTGAAATGTCTCTGCTTGACAATAGGTGTAGTTTTAATCCTGGGTTCAATCCCTAGTACCACAAAAATCAAAAATATTCTGAAGTTAGACAGGGATGATGGTTGCACAACTCTGTGAATATAGTAAACACACTGAATTGTACATTTTACAATTATATGGCATGTAAATTTGATGATATGTTAATATTATCTCAGTAAAACTATTATAAAAAGGAAAGGCTAATTATGACAGAATTGGAAATGATGTGTAAGCAATATTTATAATAAAAACAGGAACACTGTAATATATCCTGCTGATATTAATGCACCAACACTTAGGGGAAAAGTCTTCTCCAGAGTGATACATGAGGAAGTATAGATACCTTTGTAATGTTATAGTGTTTTTACTTCTATAACCTAGAACCTTTCCATAAGAAAAATAACTCTTGAAAATATATTTAAATTGTTGGGGGCTGTGATCAAGTCAAGATGGCGCCTGGCAGTTTGCCAGGAGGAGTGGCTTGTGAGACAACGCCACCGAGCCATTAAGATGGTGGGGACTCCTTATTGGCTGATTGCTGTATCTGGACGGTGCTAATTGAGTCAAGCTGTGTGTAATCAGTTAGGTATATATATACCTCTGCTGTTCGGCAATAAAGCAGTTCCCACTTCAACCTTCACAAGTTGCTTGTCACCTCCCGGTTATTTTGCCCAGCTGGACTGTGGCAAATGGTGGCCCGTACAAGGAACTCCAGGACGCTCGGGGGTAAGTGACAAGGTAAGCTGCCCGTCCCTAAAACAAATAGGACAGGAGGAAAGCTGCCCGTCCCTAGAAATAGATAGGACGGAGGAAAGCTGCTCACCCCTGAGGAAGCAGATAGGGCAAGAGGATGGATGGCCATTTCAAGAAAAAAGAAAAATTGATACAGTGTGTTTTTGTTTTGTGTTATCTTAGTGTGTTGTGTTATCTTTACTATGGAAATATGGGATCAGAAGTTAGTAAAAATCAAACGGAAAGGGTGTTAAGTAAATTGCTAAAGGAAGGAGGCGCCCCAGTAAAACCAAGAACAGTTAGGGCATACAGTGATAAAAGCCCAGGAACTCTAGTCAGAAAGAGGAAGAAAGTTCAGAAGAGGAAGGACTATCAGGGAAGGAGTTACATCAAAAGGCTGCTACTAACCACTTTTTGTCACAGGAGGGTTCGTGAGGCAGCGTGGTGCGGTGGCCGCCGAGTGCGCGAGCCAGTCACAGCGTAGCAGGGACTTTCCAGCCACCACTGGCAGCCCCCTGCCCAGGGGGGGCAGGATGCCATTGCCTCAAGCCCGAGCCCAGGTAGCCCGGTGGCAGTTTGAGTCCAGGACATTCCCCGGGGCCGTAGGTTGTCAGGGGACAGCTACCAAGGATCTTGCCTCCTTCCTCGAGAGGGTGGAAAAGAGCCTCCAAAGGAAATTCCCCCCAGGGTCCACTTCAGGATTGGCCCTGCTTTATTTAAAAAAAAAGGAGGGGGGGACAACCTGCCATTCTCAAGCCTTTTGAGCTTTATGAATGCAGGGTTAGCAATATCTCAAATCCATAACAGCTGATATCCAGAACTCCAGTTTTCAATTATGGTGATAGCATTTACATTCAGATGCTTTGGTATTTTACAGCTTTCACCACAGCTGCATCAGCTTACAGTTATTATCATTAAAGTTCCTGACCCAGTGATTGTCTGGAGCCGGGGGTCTGTTTGTGTGTTTCCACAGGGAGAACAGCAGCCGATTTGGATTCCAGAGAGACTAACTAAAGAAATTTCTACAAACCAAAAAGAAGATGATTTGGCTCAAATCCATAACAGCTGATATCCGGAACTCCAGTTTAGCTATCCTTACATCTTTAACAATGGTTCTCCCACACCTGGAGGCTAATGAATAATAAGCACCATTGAGGCCTATTTCAAATGTAAAATCCTTGAGGGCTTACTTGTGGGAATACCTTCAAACCCATATGCAAATTACAGGAAGAAGGATGGGATATCAAAAGAAGAGTCAAACCCAGGTGGTAGCCAGGATGCTTTTTTCTATTTTATTTTTTGAGCTCATACAGACCTAGGTTAATGTTTTTATGATCAGTTCTATTTTTTGATAAACTGTGGAGTTTTTAAACATTGCAATGGAAATTTCACCTGTGAAAAGCTACAAGGCTTCTACTATTGTGTTATATGTGCACACTTGTATTATGTGTTGTATGTCTGTATGTGCATATGTCCGTATATCATATATGAGAGGCGCTCATGAAAATTTAAAAAAAATGGATCCAAATATCTTTTATTCACGTGATTTAAACAGTTCAATTTAAATTGGGTAAAAAGATGAAAGTAAAGATGTCTTTAAAATTAAGCTTACAAGTTTTTCTAGGTGTTTAAAAAAAATGTTGATGTCTATGAAATAATTTACCTAAATTCAGAAATTTACAAGGAATGTTTTAAAATGTGAACAAAAAAGGAGGTTAACAGATCTGTTTGTTTACTTTCACCTTTCCTTTTCATTATATTTAATAATTCTGTTCAGGATAATGTACTAAATTGTTCAGAAAATTGTTTTCTTAGTGCCTGCTGGAATGCTACACAATTTTCTTTAGCCATCATTGCCAGAATTCCTACCTTCATCCCAGTGCCATTGAAGACAAAAATAGAAGAATTTCCAGTATTACTGAAAACCAAATGAGACTTCGGAATTACAGCTACCATCATCACAGCTGTTGTTGTTTCTGCTGCTGCTGCTGCTGCAGTTTCTGTGATAGCTATCACACAAACTGTACAACCTGGACTGTGTATCACTTCTATGCATTATGAATCTATTGAGACAACAAATTGTAGTAGTACCAGGGTATCTTTGCTGACAGTGTCATCGGTGGTACAATTTTTCCAAGGGCTTTTTACTTGGAGCCGTCAATGGCTTGGTATCGTGGCATTTTGTATCCTCCTCCTTCTGCTTGTGGCAGGTTGTTTATGGTAAACCACTATGGTCGATAAATATATTGGGCCGGTAGTCAAAGATGGGTAAGATCCAATTACAATGGTACCAACCTAAGCCAGGAGGCTGACAATTTGAGGTCAGACCATCCAATGACGGGTAAGGACCATATGTAGTATTGGACAACCTAAAACAGGCACGGTCCCTAAACTACATACTTGTTGTTTAATAAAACAAAAGGGGGGAGATGTTGGGGGCTGCGATCAAGTCAAGATGGCGCCTGGCAGTTTGCCGGAGGAGTGGTTTGTGAGACAACGCCACCGAGCCATTAAGATGGTGGGGATTCCTTATTGGATGATTGCTGTATCTGGATGATGCTAATTGAGTCAAGCTGTGTGTAATCAGTTAGGTATGTATACCCCTGCTGTTCCGTAATAAAGCAGTTTCCGCTTCAACCTTCAAGTTGCTTGTCACCTCCCGGTTATTTTGCCCAGCCGGACTGTGACATTAAATGAACATATATGAACATAAAGGAACATATATGTGTGTGTGTGTATATATATAGGCATATATATACATATGTGTGTGTATGTGTATGTATATAATATATATATATATATATATATATATATATATATATATATATATATATTATGCCAGCCAGAGGAGCAAAAAAAAAAAAAGAATGAAAAAGATTGCTTAAAAGACTTCAGAAGTGTATGATGAAAATTATAGAAGAAAGAAAAAAGGGCCAAAAGTTTATTCAAAGAAATAATGGCTAAAAACTTCCTAAATCTGGGGAAGAAAATAGACAACTAGATCCAGGAAGTCCAAAGGAGAAAGAAACTTACACCAAAACATATTGTAGAGAATTGTTAAAATTAGAGACAGCCAGGCATGGTGGCACATGCCTGTAATCACAGCTACTTGGGAGGCTAAGGCAGAAGAATCACAAGTTTGAGGCCAGCCTCAGCAACTCAGAAAGACCTTGTCTCAAAATTAGGACTGGGTATGTAGCTCATTTCTAGAGTAATCCTGGGTTCAATCCCTAGTACCACAAAAATCAATTAATTTAGTTAATTAATTAATTAAATCAAAGACAAAGTAGAGAAAAAAATGACTGCCACAAACAAGGGAATCTATATGAGGCCATAATTTTTTTTAGTAGAAGTCTTACCATCCATATAAGATAAGTATGATATATTCAAAGTACTGAAAGGAAAAACAGCCTGCCAACCAAGGACACCATATCCAACAAAACTGTGTTCCAAAAAATTAAGGAGAGATTAGACTTCCCCATAATAACAAAAGCTGAGGCAGTTCGTCACCAATAATCAGTTTACAAGAAATATCAGAGTTCTTCAAGTTGAAAGGATATTAAATAGCAACACAATAGAGAAAGAAAGTATGGAACTCATCATAGAAGTAAATATATCCATCAGTATAGGGTTTTGTATTACTGTAATGGTGATGAGTAAATTATTTGCTTTAGTATAAAAGATAAAAATACTAAAAATAACTGTAACTGAAATCACATTGATAAGTATATAACATAAATAGATGTGAACTGTGACAGCAAAAACATACAACGTTAGGGGAAGCAGCAAAGGTGCAGTTCTGTGTGCAAATGATTATCTTAAAAGGGACTATTATAACTATTTGATATGCTATGGAAGCCCATGCTACCACAAAGATAATACCTACAGAAAGTACATGAAAAGAATTAAAGCATATAAATACAAAAAAAAAAATGCAACAAAGTAAAGCACCTAAAAGAGCCAAAGAAGGACAAAAGAACTACATTACAAACAGAAAACAGCAACAAAATAGCAAATAGTAAAACCTTTCTCATCAATAATTACCCTAAATGTAATTGGATTAAATACCTCAATCAAAATATAGAGTAGCTAAATGGCTAAAAACAAGGAGACCCAAACATACACTGTCTTTAAGAGACAGATTTAAGGATAGACAGAGACTGAAAGTAAAAGAATAGAAAAACATTCTATGCAAATGATAACCAAAAGAGAACAGGAACAGCTATCTTTATATCACACCAAATAGGCCTTAAGTCAAAAACTGCTGTAAGAGATAAAGAACATTATATAATAATAAAAGTGTCAATCTACCAAGAGGATAAAACAATTATGAATATTCATGTACCCAGCATAGGAGCACTTAATTATATAAAACAAACTTGATAGAGCTTAAGAAAGAGACAATAACATATTAGTTGGGGACTTCAAAATACCATTTCAATAACAGGTCAACAGAGACAGAGAATCAACAAAGAAACAGTGGATTTTCATAACATTATTGACCAAATGGACCTAACAGACATATATTTTCAACCAGCAACAACATCAGAATACATATTTTCTCAAGTGCACAAAGAACATTCTCAAAGATAGATCACATGTTAGATCACAAAACAAGTCAATAAATTTAAGAAGATTGAAATCATACCAATTATCTTCTCTGATCACAATGAACTGAAACTAGAAATTGATAGCAGAAGGAAAACTGGAAAAATCACAAATAAGTTGAAATTAAGCAATACATTTTTTTACAACCAGAATGTCCCAAAAGAAAGTTAAAAAAAAAAACTTAAGTACTGAAAACCATACATTTATGGAATGAAGGAAAAGCAGAAAGAGGGAAGTTATAGCAATAAATGCCTGCATTATAAAAGAAGGAGTTCAAATAACCTAATCTTAAAATAAGAACAATCTGACGGGTGTGCGGGCACATGCCTGTATCACAGTGGCTTAGGAGGCTGAGGCAGGAGGATCGAGAGTTCAAAGCCAACCTCAGCAATGGTAAGGTCATAGGCAATTCACTGAGACCCTATCTCTAAATAAAATACAAAATAGGGCTGGGGATGTGACTCAGTGGGTTGAGTGCACCTGAGTTCAATCCCTGGTCCCCAGGGGAAAATAAAAAAAGAACAAACCAAACCCAAATCAGCAGAGGGGAAAATTTTTTTTAAAGATTAGAAGAGAAATAAATTAAATAGAAAAAATAACATAGGGCTGAGGATACAGCTCAGTTGGTAGAGTGCTTGCCTTGCATGCACAAAGTTCTGGGGTCCATCCCTAGCACTATAAAAAAAAGGCTAAGAGTTGTGGGTTTTTTTTTTTTTGTATTGATGAAGATAAATAAAATTGACCAATAGCCTTATTAACTAAGAAAAATAAAACCTAAATAAATAAAATCACAAATGATTCAGGAAATATGACAACTGATGCCACAGAACTAAAAAGAATCACAAGAGACTATTGTAAACAACTATATGCCAATGAAATAGAGAATCTGGGAAAATGGTCAAATTCCAAGAAACAAGAAACTTACCAAGACTGAATTATGAAGAATAGAACATCTGAACAGACCTATAAAAAATTAGTAAGAATACTGGATCAATAGTAAAAAAAAAGCTCCCTCTCAACAAAGAAAAGCCCAGAAACTGATAGATTTACTTACCAGTTCTTCCAAACTTGCAAAGTACGGTACAGGAGGGAATGCATCTAAACTCATTTTAAGACGTCAGCCTTACGTTGGTACCAAAGACAGACAAAGACACCATAAGAAAAGAAAACTATTGGCTAATATCCCTGTGAATATAAATGGAAAAGTCCTTAACAAATGCTGGCAAACTGAATTTAATAGCACATAGAAAGGATCGTGTACCATGATCCAGTGGGATTTACCTCCAGGATGCAAGGATAGTTTAACTTATGCAAATAAATTAATATGATACATTAAATTAACAGAATGAAGGTCAAGAACTGTATGATCCTTTCAACAGATGCAGGAAAAAACATTTGATAAAATTCAACATCGTTTTATCATTAAAAACTCTCAAGAACTAGGAATAGAAATTACTTCAACATGAGAGAGGCTATTTATGACAAGCCCACAGCTAATATTATACTCAAGAGTGAAAAACTGAGTTTTCCCACTCAGATCAGGAACAAGATAAGGATACACCCTCTTGCCATTCTGTCAACATAGTACTTAAAGTTCAAGCCAAAGCAGTTGGTCAAGACAAATAAATAAAAGACATCTAAATCAGAAAGGAAAAAGCAGAATTATCACTATTTACAGATATGATCTTATATATGGAAAGCCCAAGAGACTCCACAAAGAAAACTGCTAGAAATAATAAATTAATTTAGTAAAGTTGCAAGGTCTAAAACCAACATACAAAAATCGTTCTGTTTGGATACTATAATAATGAAATATTCAAACACAAAATTAAGGGAGGGAAATCCCATTTACAAGAGCACCAAAAAATAAAATACCTAGTCATTTTATTTACTTATTTATTTATTTGTTTGTTTTTATTGACTCTTTTTGGTTACACATGACAGTGGAATTCATTTTGACATAATTATTAAAGCATGGACTATATCTTGTTCTACTTCAATCCCTTCCCTGGCCCAACTCCCTGTTCTTTTCCCTCTACTGATCTTTCTGCCAAAAAAAGAAGAAAAAGTCAAAATCTTTACTCATTAAGCAATTTCTCGCCAGAAACCTCTCCCCACAACCATTAATCTGTATACTACCTTGATGGATTTATCTATTTTTTGATAATTCATATAAATAGAATTACATAAAGATAAATAATAAAATACCTAATCATAATTTTAAAAATAAGGAACTGAAAGACATACAAGCAAATGGGAGGATATTCCATGTTCACAGAATGGAAAACTTAATATTAAGATACCCAGACTATCCAATGTGTTCTGCATTTCAAAGAAATTCTTATTAAAATTCAAAGCAGATTAAAAATAATAATAATAAAGTTCACAAGGAGCCAACTTGCCTAGGTACAATCCCTGCATTGCTCGCGCACCTGCGCACATGCTCTCACTCCCTTTCTCTCTCTCTCTCTCCATATATATGAATGCTGCACTCATTAAAAGAGGATGGTATTGGCATAAAGACAGACATGTTGATTAATGGAATAGAATAGAAAGCCCAGATATAAATCTGCTAATATGTGTGGTCAATTGACTTTAGAGTATACCAAGAACACACAATGGGGAAGGGATAATTGCTTCAATAAATGGTACTGGGAAAATTATATTCACAGGCAAAAGTATAAATTTGGACACTAAATTCACTATACACAAAAATCAACTCAAAATAAATTAAAGATTTAAACATAAAACTTGAAACTGTAGAACTCCTAGAAGAAAGCATAGGATGAGGCTGGGGTCACGGTTCAGTGGTAGAGCACTTGCCTAGCATGTGTGAGGCACTGGTTTCAGTCCTCAGAACCACATATAAATAAATGAATAAAATAAAGGTCCCTCAACATTAAAAAAAGAAGAAGAAGAAAGCATAGGATGAAATCTGCAGGTCACTGATCTTAGAAACCATTTTATGGGCATGACACCCAAATCACAGACAACAAAAGCAAAATTAGACAAGTAGGAATACATCAAACTACAAAGCTTCTGAACAGAAAAATGAATTATTAACAGAGTAAGAAAATAATCAATGTAGCATGAGAAAATATTTGAATTCTATATATCTGACAAGGGGCTAATTTCCAAGATACATAACGAGATTCTACAACTCATAACAACTAACAAAGGCTGAGTATCCCTTGCCAAAAATTCTTGGGACCAGAAGTGTTTTAGATTTCTGAGTCATTTTTAGAATTTTGGAATACCTGCATAGACTCTACAGACTGAGCACCCCTAATTTATATATCTGAAATGTTAAATGCTCTAAAATCTGAAACTATTTGAACATCATGTCAACATTTGAAGTTTGGATTTGGTGGCATTTTAAATTTGGGGATTATGGATGCTCAACCTGTAACTCTAGTTTTAAAAATGAGCTAAAGACTTGAATAGACATTTCTCCAAATAAAGCAGACCAATAGTCAGCAAGTATATGAAAAGATGCTCGACATCACAAATCTTCAGAAAAATGCAAATAAAACACATATCATCTGTTAGGATGGTTATCATCAAAGCAAACAAAGTATTCATAATGGACAAATAATATAAATTGATATACACTATATAAAATAACTGGCTTGTTGTTTGTAAAGTACAAATGTCAGGACAATTAGGGGAAAACTGAGGCACTATCCACACTGCAGGATACTAAAGAAATCTGACAACTAAATTAATGTGTGATCTTGAATCACATGCATGCCCTTATTAATACAGCAAAGATTTTTTTCCCCTTTCTTATCCACTGCTACTGCTTTGGTTAAAACTCTCGAGATACTTCACTTAGATTAACAGAGCAGTCTCCTACTCTTCTCTCTACCTCACTCTCATACTCAGCATAAACTTTCCAAATGTAAATCTTAAAATAACATTATTATTATTATTTCCCCACTCAATGCTTTTCTGAGTTCCATTGCCATAACAAAGTTCTGTTCCTGTCTGTTAGTCCCAACTCTGCTACCCCAAATCAGCAAGCCATCTAGTAACCACAAACGAGGGAGCCCAGCTGAGACCAGGATAACCACCCAGTTGAGCACAACCTCAATTGCTCACCTACAGAAGAGTGAGTGCAATAAAATTTTTAAGCCAATTAGTTTTATGAGTGTCTCCAGAAAGCTATCATGGTAGTGAGTAGAGAGTATGGAATTCAACGTCATATTGTTCTAATTTGTAAAACTGTTCAAGATGAATTATATTTTAATGCAACATTTTAAAAATCAAAATTAATTTTTAAAAGCTCCATGAATGAAATATTTAAATCTTAAATATTAGACAAGATCAGACACATATGACCACAATTTCTATTTAACATCTCAGAAATATTGAGGAGGTCGAGAAAGCTGGTTGTTGTTGTTTTTTTTAATATTTAGGCTTTATTATTTTATATTCAGTCGATCAATTCAAACTCTCATCCACTTCTCACAAGAGGCCAGGAGGCTGGACTTTTTGTATTACAAATCAGCAACAGCAGCCCAAAGGTCGCCAACATGTGTGGAGTTTATTGCATCATTATAAACAGGAAACCTGGTCTCCTCCTGACCACAGACCCAAAAGGTTATAAAAGAAAGGTAACTTAGCTCCAATGTGAGAATACATCCTGAAACTTGCAGGCCTTACCTTGGCATCTTTATTTACTTATTTGTTGGTCCTGGGGTTGAAACCCAGGATCTCATGCATGCTAGGCCAGTGCTCTGTCCCTGAGCCACATCCCCAGCCCATCCTGGCATTTTTTTAAAGACTAAATGTGATACCCCATAAGGCATTTCCATGTTGTAAAAAAGTCTTCATTTAAGTACATTTTACATAAAAGTGCCACACACTGTTCTAATTGCATGCCTACATTTACATCACAACTGTGGGTCAGGCAGAAGGATCACACTGGTTGAAATCTCTAAGTCTTATTCCTCAATGATCAGGGCCATCCAGCATGGTGCTGCCATAGAGGGGTCAGCATCAGATGACACCCAGAACAGCCACCACGTCAGATGAGAGGTCAAGAAATCATTTAATAGGACTAAAGGGATAATGGAAATATTTCACTTCTTACTTCTCAGGCTATTTAACTTGAAACGCCTGTTTAAAAACTGATTTTCTCCATAATATTAAACGTGTTTCACTGTAAAATACAATTGACAATAATAGTACTTAGCCGCCCAATGTTCTCCTGCCACCTGATTAACAGGCCTCACAAGCACATCAGTGGAGGAACAGTAAAGGACAGCTATTGAAATTAGATACACTTAGCATTTGCAAGACTAGTAAAAACCAACTTAAATTTGGACATTGCTTTTAGCTTTAAAATTACACAGACAAGATTACATTAAAGAACTTGTTATAAGAGGCTGATAAAATATAGCCATTTCTAAGCTTTATAACCAAATATTTTTAATATTCCTACTTGCCACACTTCAGTAAAATTAGAATGAAATCTCAAAAAGCTATCTCTGGCTATTTTTCCTAAATGGATTTGATGCCAATTATTGGGAAAAATGTATCTACTTATGCAACACACTTATTCTTTATGCACCCTGTTACATATTTGGGCAATTAATAAAGTTTAAATTTCTCTAATAATTAGTCTTGGGCCCTTCCTATATAGTGCAAAGACTTTGACAACTGTGTCCTTATAAGGGATATTAAAATATGAGTATGAATTGCCAACTCAGCTTATATTGAGGGAATATAATAAGGAAAGGAATTTTAAATTTATTTTAAATTGGAACAAGCCTTAATTCATAAATATTGTGTTTCTTTGGGTGTTAGAATAATTATAATAATATTGGATGCTTTAAGATATGAACTTGCTATTATTCCTAAGTCATCCTTCATTCATGTTCTGAGTATGTTATATGCCTCAATATTACTTTTAGCTGTGACACCTATTTGATTAAAGTGAGAAATAGTTTCTTCTTATATAAATGCAAAAGTAAAACAGAAGCTCCACATCCTGTGTGCATAAAATAATAGCCAGTCTTTGGCATAAGGAAAACACTTATTGAGCTGATACTATACTAAGAACTATATATATTTTTAATCATCAAATTTAATCTTCAAAATGCTCTGTGGCAATATATTATTTAGGGAATTTGAATCACTAAGTTTATCTTTTTCCTTCCTTCACCACTTTGTCCAAGAATATTAAGAGCATTCAACCAGCATTGTTATATTCTTTAGTTTCCCAAAATAGTTCAGTAGTGTCATATGCAAAGTCACCTAGATCCTTGCTTCTTTTAAGTGGTTGATTAGGAGTATCTAATGCTTATACTTTGCATATCTTCTCTATAAAGAATTCAAACCATGAACAATCACTGCTCGCTTTATACTAGAAACAGAGTCATAAGCATCTTTAATCATAAATTAGAGATCCAATTCCAGAAACCCAAAAAACCTCATTCCAGCCAGTCACTGTGGCTCATGCCTATACTCAGGAGGCTAAGGAGAATTGTGTGTTTGAAGAAATCCTGGGCAACATAGGGAGACCCTGTCTCAAAATTTTAAAAAAGGGCTGGGGAAGAAATTTACTGGTAGAGACCTCCCAAGTTTCAAGCCCCAGAAAGAAAGAAAGAAAACACATCCTTACAATTCAATTTCTCTAGAACCACTCATAGTTTCAAAATCTGTATTAGTTGAAATTCTCCAGAGAAACAGAACACGTGCACACATGCTCACACACACATACACGTGTGTGTGTGTGTGAAGAGATTTATTATGAGAAATTAGCTCTCATTATTATAAAAAATAAGATATCCTACAATTTGTTATCTGCAAGCTGGAGATCCAAGAAAGCTAGAAACTTAATTCCATTCTGAGTCCAAAGGTCTGAGAACCAGAGAAGCCAACAGTGTATATCCCAGTCTAAGACTAATGTCCCAGCATGAGCAAACAGGCAGGAAGCAAAAGGAATGAATTCTTCCTTCTTCTACCACCCTGTTCTTATTCAAGAACACATTAGATAATTCTAACCACATTGGAAAGGGCAATCCACTTTACTGAGTCTATACTGAGTCTATACTGAGTATGCTGAGTCAGATGCTAATCTCATCAGGAAATCCCCTCTCAGACACATCCCCAAATTTTGTTTAATAGAGACCAGTCAAGCTTACACACAGACATCATAAGCAAATTTAACCCCACTTTACAGAGGTATTCATGGAGGTACAGTGAGTTGACCAGAGGCAATGGTATACAAGGAAGTCTAAATTTCAACCAAAGTCTTTTGGTTTCAGTCCCCTGTTCTTTCTACCACATCACACAGGATTTCTGAGAGGACCACAGAAAATGATTTCCTATTGCTTCACAGCAGAATCCAGCAAAGGTTCTGACCGATTTGTTTTGTTTTCCTTCAGTGTGAGGATGTGATGGTGAGTGAGAGAAATTTGGCAGATTAATTGCATTGATGGCCACAGTTCTTTGCCTCCTCTGTACCTCTGCCTCTTTGCCCGTTGTCTGTATTTCTCAAGGCTTAGTCATGTGCTTTGCTTTAGCTGATGAGATGTAAGCAGTTGTGACATAAGCAGTAACTTTAAAAAGTGCTTTTGTGCTTCCACTACTGCCCGGAGAACATGACTAAGCCTTCTGTAGCATGAGGGACTGGTGGCCCAGTTGCCTCATTTAACAGTCAGATGACCACCACACATGTGAGGGACACTAGCCAAGATCAGCACAACTGCTCAGACAATCATTCTCTGGCCTACAGACCCGTGAATTAAGTGAGCCGTCATTATTTTAAGCCACTGATTTTGGGGGCAGTAGTAGCACTGCTATTGTAGAAATTTGTTATTGTGGCAGCAGGTGACAGATATAAACAGATTCACAATGAGAGGGAACTGAGGCTTATTCCAGAATTCAGTGGCCAGTTAGTGGGTACACAGCTTAGTCTACTATAACAAAATACCATGGGCTCGATGGCTTATACAACAGATATGTATTTATCATGATTCTGAAGGCTGGGAAGCCTGAGATCATGGAGCCAACATTAGATTCTGATGAGGGTCTTCCTCTGGTTTGCAAAAACTGCCTTTTTTTTTTTTTTTTTTTTTGCTATAAAAACACACGATAGAAAGAGCAAGATCTTCAGTCTCTTCTTATAAGGGCACTAATCCTATCAGAAAGACCCCACCCTCAGCTAAACCCCACTATCTCTCAAAGGCCCCATTACCTCCAAATACCATCATCATATGGATTTGGGAGGTATGGGATAGAAATTTTCTGTTCATAACAGAAGCCTCAGAAACAGCTCCCCACTCAAATGTGGAAATAATCAGAATATTACAACCTCTACACTGAAGGGAATTCAAAACAATAAAAATTCCATAAAACATTTATAAAACTATGCCATTTCTCCACTCCCTAACATTTCCTTGACTAATAAAATGTTGTAAGAATTCATATTCACTCTTATCAGTAAAATTTATATTCTTATGCTATACTAAAAAGCTGAAAAGAAATTATTCCTATCCCAAAATCATATGGAAGTTCCTTTTTAGCATAATTATATGTGGAATTATCTAGACATGAAAGCATCTTCAGTTTGGATGACTACTGCTCCCTTTGATGGCAGCAGAGCACACACAGGACCTACTTGTCTTCTATCACAGTAATGGTGACAAGAATTACAAATTGAGCAGAAGTAACTTTTATTTTCTTGTAAAAAGGAAAACATAGTCCTCATGTTTTAATTAGCAGTGATTCAAAGTCTGCCATGGCTCAAGCATGAAGTAGACAGTGTGTGGGATGGAGGAGCACAAAGACTGGTGAAAATTGTTCTGAGGGAAAGACAGACGTGCAAACCAACTGCAGCACAAGGTCAAATGCAGTACGCATCTTGTCAGTTTATATACTGTGGAGGATATAGACCATCTCATCAAATTATACAGGTATTAGAAAGGGGCTGGGGAAACTATTTTTAAATTTTGCTTCAGTGACAGCCTGATTCTCCCTTGCATTGAGTATACCATGCCCTCTACAAAAATAAGACATAAAGCATTAAGAGTAACTAAATTATCATGATTTTCTCTCCACAATGGAATTACATAAAGTTGTGTGCATTAGAAATGACTTCTTGATTTTTCAGGAGAGGTCAACTGAAATCCTTCTCCCCAAGATGATGTGTACTCCTTAAAGGAGGAAACTATAGCTTTTACTCCTTGTCTCCAGTTGTAAATAACATTTGAGATCCTAATGAGAGATCAATATTACAGGCCTTAACTTATTTTTTAAGACATTTTTTTTTCTTTTTTGAGAGAGAGAGAATTTTAATATTTATTTTTTAGTTTTCGGCAGACACAACATCTTTGTTGGTATGTGGTGCTGAGGATCGAACCCGGACCGCACGCATGCCAGGCGAGCGCGCTACCGCTTGAGCCACATCCCCAACCCATAGGCCCTAACTTATAAACTAGCTGTTTTAAAGGTCTTTTTTTAATTCTGTGGTTTAAAATACATTTTCCAAAAGAACCAACTATAACTTGATAATAAGATTCCCAGACTGAACACTCACATCCTACAAGAACCATTAATGTAAATGTAGTACAACCCTGTGTTGAACAAATAGTGTCATGAAACCCACCAACTTGAGCTCTAAAATCTCTTAGGATCAGATGTCTCCCTGCCACGTTCCCTTCCTCAGGTTCACCTACTGAGTCATGCAATGCAGGACTTTGCTAAACCCAAGCCATAGGCCTCAGGGTACAGGACAGGGAAATGACATGAGGGCCTCACTCATGGGTCCATTTATTCATCAACCACATGGTCTTACCCACTGGTGTGGTTGTTACCCACTGGTGTGGTTGTTGACCACTGGTGTGGTTGTTGACCACTGGTGTGGTTGTTACCCACTGGTGTGGTTGTTGACCACTGGTGTGGTTGTTACACATTGTTGTGATTGTTACCCACTGGTGTGGTTGTTGACCACTGGTGTGGTTGTTACCCACTGGTGTGGTTGTTGACCACTGGTGTGGTTGTTACACACTGGTGTGGTTGTTACCCACTGGTGTGGTTGTTGACCACTGGTGTGGTTGTTACCCACTGGTATGGTTGTTGACCACTGGTGTGGTTGTTACCCACTGGTGTGGTTGTTACCCACTGGTGTGGTTGTTGACCACTGGTGGGGTTGTTACCCACTGGTATGGTTGTTACCCACTGATATGGTTGTTGACCACTGGTGTGGTTGTTACCCACTGGTATGGTTGGAGACAGAATAGTAAATGAAGCAGATGCGGTTCTTGCCTCATGGAGCTCACATACTAAATATCAAAAACATTTATTTCCATCCCCTGTACCCCCCAAAAAATTTACTTATTTTTTAAGTAAATGCAACATTTCAAGTTGTGATAAGCACTAAAATGAGACTAGCAAAGGACTGGGTCTGAGGCTTAAAGTGAAGACTGGAGATCCAGTGCTCGGCAAAGGCCCTATGAGTAGGTGGTTTTCAAGCTGAGTCCCACAAAATCAACTCCCGAGTGTCACCTGCATGGGGCTCAAGTGGGACCTAAAGGGGACACTAGAAAATAAGCTGTCCCTCCACTCAAATCAGTGGAACCTGGTTCTTCCTGCCCCTTGGAGAAGCCTAGGATATGGCCCATGACTTTTCCAATCTCCCCCCAAAAGTTATTTCTTCAGTCTCTTAGATCACTTTAAGTCACATAGTTCCCTTTCAGTAATTAGTCTGACTATCCCTACCATTGATTGAATATTTATTTTGTGCTATGATCTGAGCTTGATGCTAGATGTATTAAAATGAGTAAGATAAAAAATCCTTTTACCCACAAAGTTCCTATCTAATTGATAAATAACTAATAGGCAGTTGCAATCAATTGTACCAAATCTACATTCTTGGTCAAGTCACTTCATATTTCTATGATTTATTGTCCTCATCTATAACATGGAGACACCAATAGTGTCTACTTCACAGGATTATGAAGATTTAAAAGAAAATATTTGTAATGACCTTAAAACATAATAAGTACTCAATAAGCAATTTTTTAAAATGAGTTCTGTATAATTGTCAAAATTCTATATTTTAAACCTATATGAAAGTAGAAAAACTAGAACAATGACCACTTTATATCCATCACCTAGACTAAAGAGAATTTAACAACCAGTATGGCTGTACTAACTATTGGTCCTATGTCTAGATTGAAAGCTGAGGAGTAGAAGGTAAGGGACTGGAGAACTGGAGGTCAACACTGTGCTCATCAAATATCCCATATACTCCTTCCTCTTCGTTCCTTACCCTCCTGACAGATTTGGACCATATGAACTATTCCATATAGTGAACTGTCCATGGAAAGGACATGTCACTTCCATGTGCCACACCATCCCCTTCCTCCCTCCCATGGGATGAATGAGGGCAACCTGCATAGATTTTGTGTAAACACAAATAAAGCCATTGCTGCATAAGCCATTAGCTATACGGGCAACTCTGTTACCAGGGCTAGGCTAGCTGACTGCACCTGTGAGCTAGGGTCGGTACTCTCTGGGACTGGCAGGTGTTCAAGACATTTCCTCTCACGGCATTTTCATGAACACTTCAGAGATGCTACCGCACACCACTGAGATCGCTTACCTGCAGTTCTCTTGAAACAAGAAATGCATTATGTAAAAATGTGGATGTGTAACCGATGTGATTCTACAATCTGTATTTGGGGTAAAAAATGGGAGCTCATAACCCACCTGAATCTAATGTATGAAATATGAGATGTCAAGAGATTTGTAATGTTTTGAACAACCAATAAAAAAAAGAAGAAGAAGAAACAAGAAACGTGTCTCCTCAGATGGGTCGCTAACATTTCCGCCTTCAGTATTTTGATACTTGATGTTGCACTTTCCTCTGAGGTTTCCTGCCTATTCCATATGACCCTCTGAGGCCCATATCTGGTCCATATGATCCATAGAAAACACTCTTGTTTTTTTACTCAGGCAAACTGCTCCCCACTCCTCCAGCACCCCCACTAGCCACCTTTTCTCACACTGCCAGGCTCCCGAGTCACGACAGTCACAGTCACCTGCCTTTATGTTTCTCAAGCAGGAGACACAGGCATCTGGTGATCCCAGTGAAGCCCCAGAGCCACCCTTGAGAGGACAGGAAACACCCTCACTGTTCCCCACGGGGGAGGTGGAGGCCGGTGAAGCTGTAGAACACCAGGTTGGAACCCCTGAGACGGCAGCTCATCACCTCCTTTTAGAATATGGAGATGGTACTGACCTGTAATTTTCAGGCCGATTATTAACCTACTTTTTCAGACTTCAAGTAAAACAGACATTAAGAATCTCTTTTTTGCCCTTAATGGCTTGACTAGTTTCTGTGCCCATGAATTCTTTCTTCACATCCTCCCCAGCACTTGTTCCCTTGTTTTCTTGACAACAGCCATTCTGGAGTGAGGTGGTATCTCCTTGTGGATTCCATTTACTTCTCCCTGAGGACTAGTGATGTCGAGCTTTTCTTTTTTTAAAATACCTGTAAGCCGTTCATATGTCTTCCTTGGAAAATGTCTACTCGGGCCTTTATGCTCAATTTAAAACCATTTTTTTGTTGTTGTTATTGAGTTGGTTAAATTCATTATATAGTCTGGATCTTAACCCCTTGTCTGATGTGTAGTTTGCAAATATTTCCTCCAATTCTTTTGATGATCTTTCAGTCTGGGATTTTCTTTGCTATACAGAATGCCACAGTCCGGCTACAGCAAAATAACCAGGGGGTGACGAGCAACTTGTGTACATTGATACAGCAGGAGTGGGAGCCGTTTATTGTAGGACCGGAGGGGTATATATACATTCCACACAGCTTATCTTAATTAACATAAACTAGATACAGCAGTCAACCAATAAGGAATCTCCACACTTAATGGCTCGCTGGTGCCACCTCACAAACCACTCCCCCTGGCAAAATGTCAGGCGCCATCTTGACTTGTTTACAGACCCTAACACAAAAAGTTTTCAGTTTCAGATAGTCCCATTTGCTTATTCTTGTCTTTGTTGCCTGTACTTTTCAGGTCTTATTCAAAAACTATTGCCCAGCCCAACGAATGTGTACAATTATCATGCATCAACAACCAAGAATAAAATTTAGCAGAGGAGGTAGCATAGTGATAGATGCATGATGCCCTGGGTTTGCTCTTCAACACAAAATAAAAAAATAAATAAATAATAAAAATCTTTTTTTTTCTTTTTTTAATGAATCCCACTTTACATCCTTTTATACCAGAGTACTCTAGAATATCCTTCCCTGTGTTGCCACTAGGTGCAGGTAAGAGAAAAAGAAAGAAAGATACCAAACCTATGAGGAAGAGAGCAGCACAGATTTCCTCTCTCCATTCAATACTATTTATTGAGAGGGTACTGGGGACAGAAGGAAGAATAAAGCAGATAGGACACCACTGCCTTCGTGTTCCTTGAAAGTAAGTGTAAGAGACAATCAGCAGATAGACCATTAAACTACCAAGAAAGATCTGGAGAGAGATGAGTGATATCCTGAATGATCTGAGTTTTAAAAATGCTAAAATATTAAGGGACCTAATTATTCCATCCTGGTGAGGACCAGGAGAAATCGGGTGCTAGGGGAGGATGGGGAAAGACAGAGAGAGGAGGGATTAAAGTGATGTTTCATAGAAATTCAAAAACACAGGTACAAGAAAGTTGAATGCCAAGAGTGGCTAGATTATAGGAAGAATCAGAATAAAAGTGCCTTAAGTGTAAGAGTCTGAAACCAAGGTTGACAGTGAGGAAGCTTATTATTTTCTGTCACAGCATTTTGAGTTTATTCTCAAATGTCCCTCCTTTTTAAATGAAAAAGATACTCACTGATAATTGTCATTTTTATCACGGGCAGGACAGCAGGGAGTAGCTGCTGTGTTAAATCACAAGTTGTATTCATTTTATTGTTCAGGCCCCTTAAAAATTCTGAGTTTGGAGAACATCATCAGAGTTAGGGAAGAATTTCACCCACATTTGTTTCTTATGAATTCAGGTGGCACAAGAAAGCAAAAACAAATAATGACAACAATAAAAAACAACCACAAAAAACAGGTCCCTTGCTGATCTGCCTTCTCTCTACTTTCCAGTGTGGTCTTAAGTATATTTTATGTATAATGTAGAGTGTCTTAAGTGGAACTTTGTGGAAAGGATAAGGAAACAGAAACAGGAAAGTAGAGAGCAAGCTGGGAGCTGGAGACGAGATATATAATCCCCAAGCATGCCCCAAATAACCTACTTCCTGTGCCCCACCCCACCTGCCTACAATTGCTGCCCATTAACCCCTTCAAATTATTAATCCATCCATGGATTAGCCTGCTGATTATGTTACAGCTCTCAGAATTTAATCATCTCACCTCTGAACATTCCTGTGTTGTCTATCCTGTGAGCTTATTGGGGGATGCCTCATTTCCAAACCACAACAAATCCACAATTATAGCTGAAGAGTTCAATATCCCACTCTTGATAATTAATAGAACAATTACCCAGAAAATCAGCAAGGCTATAGAGAAACTCAACAACATCATCAATCAGCAGGATTAGCCAACATGTATAGAACACTCCATCCAACAACAGTAGACATTATTTTCAGGTGTCCGTGGAACAAGTACCAAGATAAAGCAAATCCTGACCAATAAAACAAACCTCAAAAAAATTGAAAGAATTGAAATCAAAGAGGATTCTCAGAAGATGGTGGACCAGAAGAGTCACTTCCCTAATGGCTCTGTGATGTGAACCAAGAAAAGCAGACAGACAGCTTTTCGGCCAGATGGGTGAAGATCAAGAATTAGGGAGGACTTTAATGGAATTTAATATGGGACACAAAATAGATCTGGGACTCAGGAGATCTTATGTAATGAAATAAGAGGGAAAGATCCCCAGCCCCACAGCCACCACAGCCACTAGAGGTAGAAGTCAGAGCAGTTCCTCCATGAATGCCGTAAAGCAATACAGAAATGAAAGAGCCGTCATCCTCAGGAAGACTGAGGCAAGTTGGGACAGAGAGAGCTTAGAGATCAGAGTCACTGCTGGGGAAAAAAAAAAAAAAACAGTAAACTGTGCTGCACAAAGAAGCCACCATATCACTTTGCTGAATTTTTTTATTGGTTCTAGAAGATTTCTGGTGGGATATTTTGGGTCTTCTAAGTATAGAATCATGTCATTGGCAAACGGTGATAGTTCTTATTTCTTCTTTTCCTATTTGTACTCTTTAATTTCTTTCTTCTAATTTATCTGACTAGAATTTCAATGATGATATTGAATAAAAATGAAAGAGGGCATTCTTGACTTCTTACAGTTCTAGAGGGAATGCTTTCAATTTTTCTCCATTTAGAATGATGTTGGCCTTAGGTTTAGCATAGATAGCTGTTACAGTGTTGAGGTATGTTCCTACTATCCCTAGTTTTTCTAGTGTTTTGAACATGAAGGGATGCTGAATTTTGTCAAATCCTTTTTCTGCATCTATTGAGATGATCATATGATTTTTGTCTTTAAGTCCATTGATGTGCTGAATTATGTTTATTGATTTCCATCTGTTGAATCAACTTTGCATCCTTGGGATAAACCCCACTTGACTGTGGTACACTATCTTTTTAATATGTTTTTATGTGATTTGCCAGAATTTTATTAAGAATTTTTGCATCTATGTTCATCAGGGATATTGGTCTGAAGTTGTCTTTTTGATGTGTCTTTGTTTCTTTTTGGTATCAGAGTGATACTAACTTCATAGAATGAGTTTGGAAGAGTTTCCTCCTTTTCTATTTCATGAAATCATTTAAGGAGTATTGGTGTTAATTCTTTGAAAGTCTTGTAGAACTCAGATGAGAATCTGTTTGGTGCTGGGATTTTCTTAGTTGGTAGACTTTTGATGGTATCTTCTGTTTCATTGCTTGAAATTGATCTAGTTTAAATTGTGTATGTCCTCTTGATTCAGTTTGGGTAGGTCATATGTTTAGAAATTTGTCAATGTCTTCAAGATTTTATATTTTATTGGAGTATAAATTTTCAAAATAGTTTGATTATTGCCTGTATTTCAGTAGTGTTGGTCATGATATTTCCTTTTTCATCACAAATTTTAGTAATTTGAGTTTTTCTCTCTCTCTTCATTAGTATGGCTAGGGGTTTATCGATTTTATTTATTTTTTCAAAGAACCAACTTTTTGCTTTGTCAATTTTTAAAATTTTTATTTCAATTTAATTGATTTCAGCTCTGATTTTAATTACATCTTGTCTTTTTGCTGCTTTTGGCATTGATTTGTCCTTCTTTTTCTAGGGCTTTAAGATATAATGTTAGGTCATTTATTTGTTGGCTCTCTATTCTTTTAAGAAATGAGCTCAATGCACTGAACTTTCCTCTTAGCACTGCTTTCATAGTGTACCAGGGGTTTTGATATGCTGTGTTGCTATTCTTATTTACTTCTAAGTAATTTTTTTTTTATTTCATCCCTGATTTCTTCTGGTCTCCATTGATCATTCAATAGCATATTATTTAATCTCCAGGTATTGGGGTAACTTCTATTTTTTATTTTATTGTTGATTTCTAATTTCATTCTATTATGATCTGATAGAATGCAGAATATCATCTCTATATTTTGAATTTGCTAAGAGTTGTTTTGTGGCATAACATATGGTGTATTTTAGAGAAGGATCTGTGTGCTGACAAGAAAATGTATTTGCTCTTTGATGGATGAAATACTCTATATATGTCTATTAAGTCTAAATTATTGATTGTATTATTTAGTTCTATAATTTTTTGTTTAGGTTTTATTTGGAGGTGAGAAAGGTGTGTTAAAGTCACCTAGTATTACTGTGTTGTGGTCTATCTGCTTTTTGAAATTGAGAATGTTTTATTTGATACACATAGATGCTCCATTGTTTGGGGCATAAATATAATCATTATTTTATTGATATAAAATTCCTTTAAGCAGTATGAAATGTCCTTCTTTGTCCCTTCTGATTAACTTTGATTTGAAGTCCATTTTATCTGATATGAGGATAGAAACCCCTGCTTGTTTATGCAATCCATATGAGTGGTATGTTTTTTTTCCCCATCCTTTCACCTTCAGTATGTAGATATCTTTGCCCTTGAGGTAAGTCTCTTGGAGACAACATACTGTTGGGTCTTGTATTTTAATCAAATCAGCCAGTCTATGTCTTTTGATTGATGAGTTTAGGCCATTTACATTCAAGGTTATTTTTGAGATATGATTGGTATTCCCATTTTAGTTTATTCTTTTTAATCTGAATTATTTTCTCCTTTGATTGACCTTTCCTTTAGTGTAGATCTTCCTTTTGCTGGTCACTTGCTTTTTTTTTTTTTCTTTCCATTTCATCTTCATGGAATATTTTGTTGAGAATGTTCTGTAGTGCAGGCTTTCTAGTTGTGAATTCTTTTCATTTTTCTTTATCATGGAAGGTTTTATTTCATCTTCAAATCTGAAGCTTAATTTTTCTGGATATGGAATTCTTGTTTGGCAACCATTTTCTTTCAGAGCTTGGTATATATTATTCCAAGACCTCCTAGCTTTCAGGATCTATTTTGAGAAATCAGCTGAGATCTGAATTAGTTTCCCCCTAAACATAATATTTTTTCTTTCACAGCCCTTAAAATTCTATCTTTATTCTGTATGTTAGGCATTTTCATTATAATGTGCCTTGGTGTAGTTCTGTTGTAGTTTTGTACATTTGGTGTCCTGTAAGCCTCTAGTATGTGATTTTCCATTTCATTCTTTTTTTAACTTTATTGTATTTATTTATTCATTTTTATTTGGTGCTGAGGATTGAACTCAGGGCCTTGCACGTGCAAGGTGAACACTCTTCCGTGGAACCATAACCCCAGCCCCTTCCATTTCATTCTTTAGGTTGGGAAATTTTCTGATATTATTTCATTGAAAATATTGTTCATTCTTTTGATCTGTATCTCCCTGCCTTTATCTATCTAGATAAATCTTAAATTTGGTCTTTTCATGTTATCCCATAATTCTTGAAAGTTCTGTTCATGGTTTCTTAACGTCTTCTTTCTGTGGTCTACTTTATTTTCAAAATTATATATTTTGTCTTCATTGCTTGAGATTCTGTCTTCCAAGTTGTCTATTTGTTGGTGATGATTCCCACTGAATTTTTAATTTGGTTCATTGATTTCTTCATTTTGGGGATTTCTGCTTGATTTCTTTCCAGAATCTCTCTTTATTGTAGTGATCTTTCACATCCTAAATTTTATCTCTGATTTCACTCCTTACATTGTCTTTTATATTGTGGATTAGTTTATCCATGTACATTCTAAACTCCTTCTCTGTCATTTTTTCTACTGTGTTGTCAATGGGTTCTAGCATCTTGGTTTGTTTGGGGTGATTTATTTCCTTGTTTTTTTTCATGTTGTTTGTGTGTCTACCTTTCTATCAGTGTGAATCTGAGTCAGTAGTTTCTTCCCTATAAACTTATAATATTCCTAAAAGTTTCCAGTACCTCACCTTTAAGGGGGAGACAAATAATAATAGCACCCAATGCAAACAATATACAGCCTTAAACCAAATAGTTCCTACTACAACATCTACAGTTTTGTCATAATAAACACAAATGATGTGTTCAATTATTGTCTACAATATTTTAAACAGTTAAGTTTGCAAAGTGTTTACAATTTCAAATAGTGGACAAAGACAGAACAGAAGGGGTAGGATGTGATGTTTGTGAGGAAGAAAAAGAGAAGATAGAAGTAAAAAATTATAGAAAGGATGAAAGAGGCATTAATGGAGGTTGGTTGTTAGCAAGAGAAAAGAGAGAAAGAGAATCTAAGGAAACATATAAGTGAGAGGAAAAGTATATATAACATAAAATTTTAAAAATTAAAAATAGAGAGAAAAAAGGTAAAAATAAGAGAATACACAACAAAATTGTAATATACTATTCAGACATCCAAGTTCTCAATAAACTGATGCATGAAAAATATTTGGTTTCAAAAATAGTAGAAATGTGAGAGAAAAAAAGAAAAAGAAGAAAAACTCAATGAAAAATTGAACATTTTTTTTTTCCATTGGAGTTCAAAATTTCTCAGCTTCCCTTCTCAGTAAGTAGGTAAGGTTGTCTGGTATGTGATGCTAGCTCCACCCTCAGGATGGGTGGTGTTGCTAAGGTGAGAGGGTTAGTTCTGGAGGTGAAACTCCTGGAGGTGGGGTGTAGGCTTAAGTATGCTCCAGTCTCATTGCTGGGTGCCAATTGATCAAGAGATTTTAAGTCAGTGCACCTCCAAGGCCAGCAATTGCCAGTCCACCCTGGAAGACTACACCTCCAGTATCTCCTTTGGGTTCCGCTTGTGTGGGGTAGGAGCCTATTCTTCACCTCTACTTTGCTTGCAGACCCCATGACTCTTGGTCTCTGATTCAGTCTCTGAACTCAATCTCTCCTGCTACCATCCTTTTAAATTCCTGGTCAGGCACTTCTTTCCCAGCCAGTCCTGCAAGCAGCTGGATTGGAAGGGGAGGGGGAAGCCAGATGAATTTCTGCCACCAATAGTCCCCTGCGTAAACCTCCTCCATGCTTGATTTTCTCTTGGCCATTTAGGCACAGTCTCTGTCACATAGCATGCATTTACCTGGCTTGTCTTCTGAGCCAGACTCAAGTCTGCCAGTAATTAATTTCCCTAGATGTTGGTCCCCATGCGGAGGCTCCAAAATGGTTCCTTCTGCTGTCTGTTCCTCTACCAAAGTAGCAGGATATAAAATTAACACCCATAAATCAAATGCATTCTTGTGCATAAATGAAGAATCCACTGAAAGAGAAATTTGGAAAACTACCACATTCACAATAGACTAAAAAAAATATTTGGGACTCAATATAACAAAAGAGGTGAAAGACCTCTACAATGAAAACTACAGAACACTAAAGAAAAAAATTAAAGAAGACCTTATAAGGTAGAAAGATATTCCATGCTCTTGGATAGGCAGAATGAACATTGTCAAAATGGCCATACTACCAAAGCACTATGCAGATTTAATGCAATTCCTATTAAAATCCCAATGACATTCTTCACAGAACTAGAAAAAGCAATCATGAAATTCATTTGGAAAACTAAGAGGCTCAAAATAGCCAAAGCAATCCTTAGCAAGAAAAGTAAAGCAAGAGGCATCACAATATCAGACCTTAAATTATACTACAGGGCCATAGTTTAAAAAAAAAAAAAGGCATGGTATTGGCACCAAAACAGACACATAGAACAATGGTAAGAACAGAAGACCCAAAAACATATCCACATAAACACAGTTATCTCAAAAGACAATGGCACCAAGAACAGACATTGGAGAAAAGATAGCCTCTTCAACAAATGATGCTAGGAAAACTGGAAATCCTTATGTAGTAGAAGGAAATTTAACCCCTATCTCTCATCCTACACAAAACTTAACTCAAAGTGGATCAAAGACTTAGGCACTAGAATGGAGACTTTGTGCCTTCTTGAAGAAAAAGTCGGCCCCAATCTCCATCATATCCTTTAAGGAACTGACTTCATCAATGAGATTCTTAAAGCACAAGAATAAAACCAAGAATCAATAAATGGGATGGAGTTGAACTAAAAAGCTTCTTCACAGCAAAAGAAAAAATCAAGAATGTGAAGAGACAGCCTACACAATGGGAGAATAGGTTTACCACTTGCACCTCAAATAGAGGGTTAATCTCTAGGATATATAAGAACTGACAAAACACACAAACAAAAATTAACCTAATCAATAAATGGGCTAAGAAACTGAACACACACTTCACAGAAGAAATACAATCGATCAACAAATATTGAAGAAAATATTCAACATCTCTAGTAATTACAGAAATGCAAATTAAAACTACATTAAAACTTTCTCAGAATAGCAATTATCAAGAATATGAGTAAAAATAAATGTAGGAGAGGATATGGGGGAAAAGGGTTCACTCAGACATTGCTGGTAGGACAGCACATTGGTGCAACTACTCTGGAAAGCAGTATGGAAATTCCTCAGAAAACCTGGATTGGAACCACCATTTGACCCATTTATCCCACTTCTCATTGTATATTAGAACTTTAAATCAGCATATTCGAGTGACACAGCCACATAAATGTTTATAGCAGCTCAACCCACAATAGCTAAACTGTGGAACCAACCTAGGTGCCCTTTAACAGATGAATGAATAAAGAAAATGTGGTATATATACACAATGGAATATTACTCAACCTTAAAGAAGAATGAATTATGGAATTTGCCTACAAATGAATGGAGCTGGAGAATATCATGCTAAGCAAGATAAGCCAATCCCAAAGAACCAAAGGCTGAGAGTTTCTCTGATATGCAGATGCTAATTCACAATAAGGGTGGGGAAAGGGAGGATAAGAAAGAATAGAGGTATTTTGCATTAGTCAGAGGGGAGTGAAGGGAGGGAAGGGGTTGTTGAGAGTAGGAAGGGTAGTAGAATGAATTGGACATTAGTACCCTCTGTGAATATATGATTATACGACGGGTGTAATTCTACATCATGAACAACCAGAAAAATGAGAAGTTATATCCATTTATGTTTGATGTGTCAAAATGCATTCTACTGTCATGTATAACTAATTAGAACAAATTTTTTAAAAAAAGAATTGAAATCAGAGTGTGTTCTCCAACCACAATGGTATCAAACTGTAAATCAATAATAGAAAGATAAAAAGAAAATTTCCAAACACTTCGAAACTCAAACAGCACACTTATAAATAATCCATCAGTCAAAGAGGAAATCTCAAGGGAAATTCTAAAATGTAGAATTCTAAAATGTAGAATTCTAAAATGTATGACCTCACTCATATGTATGATCTAGAAAAGGTGATCTCATTCCCCTCAGCTCAGAAAGCTGAGGCAGGAGGATTGCAAGTTCAAAGCCTGGCTCAGAAACTTAGCGAGGCCCTAAGCAACTTAGTGAGACCCGATCTCAAAATAAAATAAGATAAATAGGGCTGGGACTGTGGCCAGTGGTTGACTGCCCCTGGGTTCAATCCCTGGTACAAAACAAAAAGTGCTCTCATAGAAGTTGAGAATAGAATAACATCTACCAGAGACCACAGCAGGTAAGTGAGGATAGGGAGAGGTTCGTCAATAGATACGATGCAATAGTTAAATAGGAGGAACAGGTTGGGTGAATATGACCCATAATAATACATTATTCATCCCAAAATTGTTAGTAGAGAAGATTTTGAATAACTAAAAAGAACCAATAAAAAATTTAAATACACTCAAGTGAATGAAAATAAAATGCTATATTTCTTTTCCTTTCTTTTCTTTAATACTGAGGGTTGTACCCAGGGATGGTCTAACACTGAACAATATCCACAGTCCTTCTTATTTTTTATTTTGAGACAGAGTCTCACTAAGGTGCTGAGGATCTGGTTAAGATGCCGAAGCTGGTCTCAAATTTGCAGTCCTCCTGCCTCAGACTCCGTAACTCCTAGAATTACAGATGTGCACCACTACCTCGGCTTACAACACTAATTTGACAACAAAAATAAAATGGATGGATAACTAAAAGCAAACAAAACCCCCCAAAAAAAATTAAAAACAAAGAGCTATCACAAATCAAAACAAAATAATATGAGCAGGTCTATAACTATTAAGAAAACTGAATACTCAATTTGAAAAACTTCTCCCAAAAAAGCAATTTCCAGATGCATATGTTTTCATTAAAGAATTCTGCCAATCATTTAAAGAAGAATTAACACCAGTTCTATGTAATCTCTTCCAGAATATACAAAAGAGTTAAACATTTCCCAATCTATTTTACAAATCACTCAGTGAAGTTAGTATTAGCTTAATAACAAAACCATAAGAAGAAAATTCACAATAGCAAACTAACGACCAGCATCCATTGTGAATATAGATGTAAAAATTCTTGACAAAATATTGCCAAATGGAATTCAACAGTATATAAAAAGAATGATACATCATTACCGAGTGTTGCAAGATGGATTCAATACTTGAAAATCAATAAATTTAATTCATTAAACTATTAAAGGAAAAAATTACATAACACATAAATAATGCAGAAAAAATTTCATAAAATTCAATACTCATTCATGATTTTTTTAAAAAAAGGCTCATAAATATGAAATAGTGAAGATCTTCAACTTGAGAAATAGTATTTACAAAAAAAGTTTCAACTAATATTACATTTAATGGTGACACTGAATGCTTTATGCTTAAGATCACCAACAAGGCAAGGATGTCTATTCCTACTGCTATTATTCAATGTAATTTTATATTTCTATCCAAAGCCAAATAAATAAATAAATAAATACAGACCAGAGAAAGAAAAAACAAAACTGTCCATATTGGCATATGAAATAATAATATACATGGAAAATCCCAAAAAATTTACAAAAAAAGTCTTCTTACATATGTATACACACACTCAGTGAAGTAATATTTGATCATAAAGAAAAATGAAATAATTAATGTCATTTTCAGGCAGATGGATGGAACTGGAAAAAAAAAACATGTTAAATGAAATAAGCCAGTCATAGAAAGAGGGCTGAGGGAAGAAAAGGGAGGTGAGGAGTAGAAGAAGGGAGGATAGACATGATCAATGTACCAGATATACCAGTGGGGAAAGTCACATCGAGCCCATTAATTTTGAGCCAATTAATTTGCATGAGGCATATGTTAATAATTATGATTAAAAAATAAAGATTATCTTTCTGGGATTGTAAACAGCCCAAATGTCCTTAAATAAAAATGATTTTTAAAACTGGTTTTACATACTGTGAAATAGTACTCAGCAATTAAAAGGAACAAACTATTGGTATCCATAATTCCATAGTGATTCATAATTAAGTGAAAGAAGCCAATTCCGAAAGGTTTCATATTGTACGACTCCATTCGTCTACCATTCTTGAAATGATAAAATCATAAAAATTGGGAAGAGATTAGTGATTCCCAGAAATTCAAAGGTGATGGAGCAGGAGAGAAGAAAGTGTGGTCATAAAAGGGCAGCAGGAAGGACCTGGCGATAAGGCCAATGTTCTGTGGCTCCATGGCAGCCTGGTTGATATCTCTGTAGTCCTGCTGGACTGTGGTTCTGCACCCATTAGGGCACACAGGATTTCTCTGTATTATTTCTTAAAACTGCATGTGAATCTATAACAGTCTTAAACTAAAAGGTTTAATAGTTCTTTTTTAAAGCATTTAAACATTTGCTCTCCAAAGGTCCTTAAAAATCCCTCTAATTGTCACCATGATTGATGCAGAGACCCACGCGGTGGTATTTACCAGAATATGATCGGTGGAACATGGATCCCACTCCAGAAGCTCATGAAGGACATGTAGTTAAGAGGCTTGTTTCTATGGTCAAATCAGTGTGCAATGAGCATTAACAGGGCAAAGAAGACCAAAAAGAAAAAAAAGTTAAAACGTAATTGACTTTAATATACCAGTTCTAACACACCGCCCAGAAGCCTTTCCCTCTCTTTTTCCCTTTTCCTTTTCTTCCCTTTCTTTTCTTTTCCTTTTATTGTTAGGAACGCCTGTTAGCTTCTTTGTCCTTTGGGACTGCCCCCACAAAGCACTAACAGTCAGGTAGCTTGCCAACAGCAGAAACTCGATCCTCACCGTGTTGGAGGTCAAGAAGCCCAAGACCAAGGCGCTGGTAGATTTGGTATCTGGTGAGAGCTCACTTTCTCATAGATAGCGACTTTCTTGGTGTTTCCTCACATGGCAGAAAGGATCGGGGGCCTCTCTTGACCTCTTTTATAAGGACACTAATCTCATTCATGAGAGAGAAGCCCTCATGACCTAATGACCTTCCCAAACCACACCTCCTAACACCATCAGCTTGGGCAGTGGGATCTCAACGTATGGATCTGGGGGAACACAAACATTCAACCCACAGCAGCATCTAATGGAATACCCGTGTCCCACAAAACCCAATTTGCATACGATGTCACTATAAACATGAACTCTTTGCATGCGGTACACTTTTACGTTTTTATTTATTATCTTTTTAAAATTCCCCTCTTGCTGGATCCCTCTGTTCCTGAGATTCCACTCATCTTTCTCTTGGTATTCTTAGTTCTTCCTCCTGTACTACATTCAGCACTCCCTGAGGGCAAGAGTCTTGTCTTCTTCCCCAGAGTCAGTTGAGCACTTTCTTTGTACCCCGTCTCTCCCCCATGCTCTTCTGAGTGTCCAAGCAGTACTGTCCACAGTGACTCTTTCAAAGTGGACCTCTCCCTTCTACCAGGATTCCATCTTCCTTTGGGAAACTGACCTTCCCAGTCTGAATCACGTCATTCTTATGATGATCTATCAGAGGCTGTCCCCTCCCTGAAGTGAGACACAACCTGGTCAATGACAGCACTCCATTTTCCTGGCCTAAGTGATTGGTCCAGGGTCAGCCTAAGACTGAAACCAGGCCAATCAAAGGCTTTCCCTAGAATTTTCCAATTAGCCTTGTCTCTTGGGTCATAGATGCTGGAAAGACACATTACCAATCTGAGAAAGTCTGACTGTGATGGGCAAAGATAAACCACTCAGAGAGAAAAATTGAGAAGCAGGAAAAGTTCTGAAGCTACTTACTGAATCTCTGGGGTCCTGTGAAAAGCTCCTCTCCTGGACTTCCCACTTCACATTTTTGCTTATGTGAGTTCAGACTAGATTTCCATAACTGCAGCTGAAAAAGTCTTTCTCACTAACACGCTTTTCCATTCAGCTTCTCATTCATCCTCATCACCCTAATAAGCAGTGAAGATTGGAAATTGTCGTGCATCATTTTAACCCATCTGGATCCACACAACACATTTTTTACATTCTGATTTAAACCTGATTAGCTATCCAGGCACCCACTGAGCTCTTCATGAATGGGGTAGAGAATAGATGTGCTTGGATGAAAAGGAGCAGGAAAGGTCTGAAGTGTGGAGAAATGCCATGTGAGGACAAGAGGCAGATGGTAGGGAGAACGAGGACGGCAGAGAGAAAAAGAGATCAAAAGAGAGATAGGAGAGGGAGGCCCCTAAAATACATGTGGCACTTCCAAAACACTGTCTAGGTGTAAGCCGGCAATGGTCGACAGCGGCCTATAATAGAAGGGAAGGAGGTGACAGACAGGAAAATCAAGGACGAGATTAACATTTATTCAGTGCCTAATTCATGCCAGAGACTTACTGTCTGCTTTTCTCGTGTTATCTCCTACAACCACAAGGCAAGCTCCAAAGTATTAAATAATTATTAGCCCAAGGTGATGGCAGGTCCAGAATTCAAACACAAGTCTGTTTGTATCAAAGCCAGGGCTCTCTGCACTTCAATATGGGCCTGTGTGAGATTCCTGGATCTGCAGGCTGAGAGAGCGTGGGGCTGGAGGTACCTGCCTCAGAACCAGGTCAGCTTCAGAGTGGCTTCGCTGGCTCTGCCACGTGTAGGGCTGCCTTTCTTTTCTCTGGAAGAGGGAAGCCCCAACATTTTCCTGGTGGGTTACTGAAGCCTGGGGCATTTGAGTACCTGATCAGAGCAGGGAGAACTATTCCAATTCAGCTAGGCTGTCAAAAAACTGGGGAAGTGTTCAAAAAAGGGACTTATGTAAGTAGCGGTGGGTGTGGCCATGATTTTTTCTCTTGATCCCCAGCAAAGCCAACTGGCCCCAGGCTGTCTGGGGGGGGGGGGGGGGAGTTAAAGGGAATGGCAGTTTCATGAAGAGTGGTTGACTCCGGAAGTAAGGAATCTGGTTGCACATTATATAATCTAAAAATGCCCCCACCACCTACCCCCACCCCCACGCACAAGAGAAGGAAAGGGGAAAAAACTCCCAGAAATCCCACAGTCAAGGCAAATGCAGCGAAATGGCTCATTGGTTACTGTGGCAACCGACTCTTCCCTGCTCCGGCTGCTTATCCCACGATCCCTCTGTCACCCTATTTTTAGACTGGAGACAACGAATGAAAACGGCTTTAAAATATATATTTTTTTTCTTTTCTGTGTGATTAAGACATGCATAACCTTTTCAAAAAGACTCAGAAGCCAGATCTTGGGTGCAGGGGCCAGTTCCTCTTGTTTCTCTAAGACCTGGACCGTGGAGTGAGAAGGTGCTGGGTTTCTTATGAATTAAGTGGCAACAAAAAGAGCCTGGATCAGGCATAAGTAGTTTACACATACAAAGTAAGGTGGAGAACTAAGGTCATTAAAAATAAATAAAATAACAGTTTGAGGGGAATAAGAGTTGGACTGAATGATCTGGTAAGCGTGACTCTGTAACTCACCTCACCTCTTGGAGCTTCTATTCTCATCTGTAAAATAAAAAGAATACGGGTCTTTCAGAATTTCAGTGACCTTCAAGACTCTTTAGAGCTGTAAAATCTCTGCTCATATCACTTTTAATGTTTGTTTCACCAACCTTGCAAAGGAGCCAAATGGTAAGGATCTACTAGAATTTTCCTGAAAGACAGCCCCGAACCTTGCTACAATGTTTTTCAGTTGTGATATTTGGTTAGTGCTATTATGGACTATCTCTGGGTTTTGTTGTTTGTTTGTTTGTTTGTTTTTTTCCTAAAGAAAAGGTACTGTTTTTTAAAATTTACTGTTCTAAATTTTGAATGTTCCCAACACAAAGAAATGATATATTCCTGAAGTAATAGATAGGCCAATTACTCTGATCTGATCATTATACATTGTATAAATGTATAAAAATGTCACACTGTGCCCCATAAGTACATACAATTATTATGTGTCAATTAAAATTTTTTTTAAAAAAATTAAAGACTTTCTTTGCTGATGAAGATAAGAAATGAAAAATTGTCAATGTCTCTTTTTCCTGTGAAACACTGAATGAGTGCAACATGCACATAAGATGTTTTCAAGAGAAAGGTGGCCTTCTGAAATTCAATGGAAAATAAATTACCAACTGAAATGCAAAGCAATAGGCTTGCTATGTAGCAGAAAATAGAACAGAGTTGGAGGCAGGGAAAAGTTGGAGAATGCTCACTGTAGGAGGAGAAAAATCTAAACCAGATAAAGTCATGTGTTTTATTGGGTTGATTCAGCATAGAGGTGGAAAGGGGGCCCATGTGTCCAGATGGGAGGGAGGTTCAGTCCCAGGCAGCCTTCCCATCCTGGCCCAGTTCACAGGGCTGAGTGAGAGAGCAAAGGGGGAACAGTATTCCCCAGGGGTGGTTAATGGGGAGACTTTGGATCAACTGAGGTCCCAGAGCAGGAATTCTCAAAGTCCAATACCTAGGAACATTAGTGAAGGGCTGGTTAAAAATTAAGATTCTTATACTCAGTACTGATTTATAATAATCTGGTCTTTGTCCTGTTTATCTATTTGCTGTTTGGTTTTAGCTTAGATACGCCTTCCACAAAGAGATCTCTTTGACACCATCATCACCCTTACCTCAGATTGTTTAGGTCTCTTTCCATGTGGTACCATCACATCCAGTGCTTCCTCTTTTATAATTTTTATTATACATGCAACCATCTGTTGAATTCCTTCTATACTGGACTGTACACGCTAAGTCCCACATAGGACATGAGTCACATCTGTCTTATTCATCAGTCTATCCCTAATTACCAACATAGGGTTTGGCAATCAAAAGTATCTACGGAGAGAAAGAACACTATCAAACATAACTGTACGAAATTGAATACTGTCTCCCAAATTCATGTCCACTCAGAACCTCAGAATGTGACCTTATTTGGAAATAAGAGTCATTGTAGATACAATTAGTTAGGATGGAGTCACAGTGGATTAGAGTGAGTCCTAAATTCAAAGACGGATACTCTTTTAAGAAAACTATGTGGAGACACATAGGGAAGGCCTTTCAATGAAAGAGATGGAGATTGAAGGGATGCATTTATAAGCTGAGGAACTAATTGCTGGTAACCATGAAAAGCTAGGAGGTAAGCAAGGAACAGATTCTTTCTGAGTGTCCATAGGAAACAAACTTACTGACATTTTGATTTTGAACTTTTTGCCCCCGAATTGTGGGAGTACAAACCTGTTGTGTTATGTCACCCAGTCTGTGGTAATTTGTCACAGCAGCCCCAGGAATCGCCTACCTGTTCAGGATCATCATTCTATTCACTTGTTACTCCTTTTGTTTATCCTCATACCCTCCCTGAGGCCTTTTCACACCACCAAAATTTCTCAAATTTTCCTACCCCAATCCAGCAGTCAAAAGTAACATAAACCTAGATTGACCTTAATAATAGAAGAGATGTATGACTCATAACCTGGAAAATACAGAAGTGAAACGGGCTTCATTGATGACAAATGAGGAATCAATTTCTTTCTAGTCTCTATTTTTGCTTCCTAAAATGCAAGCTTCATCCCAAGCTGGCTTCCTCCCATGGTTACAGGATGCTTACATTCACAATTCTCTGAGCTACAATTTTGCCATCTATTGTAGTCATTGTTTATTTCTGTACAACAAATTACACCAAATCTAGTACCTTAAAATAATAAAATCACCTTTTATCTCTCCAGTTGATATGGGTGTGGAATTCTTAACTGATCTGGTTACAAGATTCTGGTTAGACCATCTCTCATGAGGTTACAGAAATTGCAGACACTGAAGATCTTTCCAGTGTGGAAGGATCCATTTCCCAGGTGGCTAAGTCCCATTGCTGATAGGCTGATGCTGGAAGGTGGTGGCTGTTCACGTAGGGGTCTCTGAAGAGCCTGAAGCATCTTCATGTCATAGGGTTTGGCTTTCTCTAGAGAAGGAAATTCAGGAAAGTATGAGGAAGCTACAATGTCTTTTAACTTGAAAAGACACATGTCATCACTTCCATGGCATTCTGTTGTCTGCACAGGAGACTACACATGGCCACACAGACCAAGAGACCATCTTGGGTACTGGATAACAAATCTGTGTCTTAGAGAAGCAATTTTGTGTGATTTTCTGCAGTTTTCTCAAATGGACAAGAAAATTTTCCCAGAAGTCTCCAAAAAACTATTTTCCTGCCCAATTAGCCCATCCTTAAATTAGAATTTGTAGCTTGAGATTGAGCTAAAATCAGTCTGAGCTACATACACAACATGTGAGCTGTACATAATAGAGGGATATGAACACTGAAGTGAAAAGCTGGGTAGATAGCAATAGAAGGGGGAATATGGGAGGAGGGCAACTGTAACATAATATTCACTAAATCAAGTAACTCCATCCCAGTAACTTCTATTTCAGTAAATACTTTAGAATATTTGTCTAAAGAAATAAGGACCTAATATAGATAGGTAGGTAGGTAGATAGATAGATAGATAGATAGATAGATAGATAGATAGGCATCTCATCCTGCAATCTCAGCAGCTCAAGAGGCTGAGGCAAGCAGATCACTAGTTCAAGGCAAGTCTCAGCAACTTAGCAAGGCCCTAAGCAATTCAGCAAGACCCTGTCTCAAAGTGAAATACAAAAAAGGGCTGGGTATGGGGATCTATGGATAAGTGCCTCTGGGTTTAATCCCCACCACCAAAAAAAAAAATTATAATACCATTATCATAGCTTTTAAAATTAACATTATTTTTTACTATCTTTAAATGTCCCTAAATACCTGATTATCCAATAAATGTTTAGATTGTCTTGCTTTTTTAATTTTTGTTTTAGTCAAAATCCAAACAAGGTCCAAACACTGCATTTGATAGATTGATAGATTTCTCCTAAGTCCCATTTAACCTATATGATTCTCTACTGTATCTTTTTTATTTCAATTTATTTATTGAAGAAACCAGGTACCTGATGTGATTCTGCAATCTGTATCTGGGGTAAAAATGGGAGTTCATAACCCACTTGAATCTAATGTATGAAATATGATATGTCAAGAGCTTTGTAATGTTTTGAACAACCAATAAAAAAAAAGCAGTGAAAGAAAAGAAATTTAAAAAAAAAAAAAGAAACCAGGTTATTAATCCTGTAGAATTCCTCAGTCTGAACTTTGCTGATTGCATTCCCCTGGTGTCATTTAACATGTTCCTCTATCCCCTCTATAGCCTATAAACTGGCAGTTGGAGATTTCATTTCACTCAGTTTTTGTTTTTGTTTTGTTGTAGGGGGGAGGGGACGAAAGCATTTTTTGTTTCAGTTTGGTTTGGCTACAGAATATTTCATAGGTGATACTGTGTATGGCAATATTAATTTTAACAAATTCATATTTAACATGTGTTCTTTTTAAATAAGTCATTTCTTATTAATACTCTTAGAAATGATATTATTTTCTTCCATGGGCAGGAGAAAGCATTAGAGCTATGGTGGTAAAACCAGCATACACCAAAATTAACTGGGAGGACTTATTGAAACAGATTGCTGGGCCCTATCCCCAGAGTATTTGATTTAGTGGATATGAGATAAAGTCCAAGAATTCACATTAATAACAAGGTCCCAGGTGATACTGCTGCTGCTTTTGGGGGCAAGGCCACACTTTGGGAACCTCTACTTTCAAACAGCATGGTTTGGAGGGAAGGCTCTGACATGTAAATACTTTAGATGGAATTCTGGTTTTGCCATATGCCAGATGAACAGTCTTGGGAAACTATACAGGCCCTTAAGCCTCAATTTCTTCATTTATAAAATGGGACCTAAAATAATACTACACAATTTAGATGGTGAAAGCACTAAATGAGATAACCCATGTAATCCTTAGCATTGAGCCTTATAAATAGTCAATAGACAGAAAATGGTGGCAGTGGTGGTAGAGGTAATAATGATTATAATTACCAATATTGTTATTATTTTGCAATTGCGTCACAACAGTTCTGAGGAATCTGCCTTGGACACCTGCAGCTCTGGATTTAAGAGTTTTGGCCTTATCTTGGTGGAAAAATAGGGAGAACAATAAAGAAAGTTCTATTTTCTATCTGGAATCAGAGATATTCTTCCAAATGGAACAGTTAGGATTCAGTTCTTCCTACCACAAACACCAGGTCTACCATATGAACAGCTCAATAACTTTTCCCAATTTCACAGACAAAGAAACTCATCTCTCAGTCATCAACAGAACAGCTTTAACATTGTGCAAGTTGTGCAGGCCATAAATTCAGACAAAGATAATTAATGAGAGCTGGGTGGTGGTGCACACCTGTAATCCCAGCAATTTGGGAGGCTGAGACAAGAGGATCATGAGTTCAAAGACAGCCTCAGCAACAGCAAGGCCTTAAGCAACTCAGCAAGATCCTATCTCTAAATAAAAATACAAATTAGGGATGGAGTTGTGGCTCAATGGTAGAGTGCCCCTGAGTTCAATCCCTGATATGCACCCGCCAAAGAAAAGATAATTAAGAGAAATTAAAAATAAAAGGAGCAGCAATTACTATATTCAAGTTACATTAATATTTTAAATATATTTAAATCCCATAAATATCGGATTACTTTGTCATTTAGAAATTTAAATATATATTTTATTTGACTCTGAATTTGAGCCTGCTCCTTGAAACCCTTTGGCTTCCTGTGATCTCTCCTTTTCACACACCCGCCACCATGATGCCATCTGCCATGTTTTGATATAGCCAGGAGGCCCTCACCAAAGCTAAACAGATGTTCTTGAATTCCAAAACTGTGAGCTAACTAAATCTCTTTTCTTTATAAAGTGGGGCGGGGGGAGGTTTCCTTGGCCACTGTACCTCTTAGCTTCTTTGGTTTTACCATTACTTGATTAGATCGCCAGCCCAAAGTCAACTGAAAGAGACTCTGACAAATTTGGGGGAGTATAGTACTGAAAAAGAAACAAGAGAGAGAGTAATGAAAATCACAAGTGGTCCTATATTAAAGAGGTTACAACTCTCTAGCAAAGATAGGAAAGAGGTCAGAATAAGGACCACATATTCAGTCATAAAATCGAAGAAAATTGGGAAATAATAAAGAATAAAGGCCAAGAGTCAACAGGCCTAGATTTTAAATATATTTCTGCCATTCATAGTCTGTGTGACCTTGGAGAAGCTTGACAATCTCTCTAAGCATTTATCTCTTCATGATGTTAATAATTTAATTGTTGTTATTATAATTTCTACTATTACATTGACAGGAATAGATTTATTTATAGATGATATGCCCTACCCAGGGACTCTCATACTATCATCTCACACTATCACTATTTCTTATTAAACTAAAAGCTATGATTCCTAATCATTAGGGTTGGAAAGAAAGAAATGTAATGGGAAAATAAGTTTACCAGTTGATGGAAATGTTCTTAGAGCTAATAGAGATAATGATTCTGCCTCAAAGAGGCAGTCTGAAGAGGAAAGATTGGGATATGATGAATTAGGGAGAGGTTGTCAAAAAGCTGTAAAGGATCAGAGATTTTACCCTACTTGAAAGCTAACATGGTAGTTTATCAGATTCATGGAAAGAAGACAAAAAAATTATGAGGAATTACCTTATGGGGAAACATAGAATTATGGGTCAGAGACAAAGGACTCCATTGCTTAATGGGCAACATGAGCATTGGCTTTTTTATACCAGTTTCCCTTGCCCCCAAGTCCAACAGGGGTAACATGTGGGCCAGATGATACCTGCACATACAATGGGTTGCTTTACAAGTCCTAGAGGCCAGAACTTTTTGAAAAAACAGCAAACGTTATAGCAGGCAGAAAATATGTTAGTCCCCTTCTCGCTGGGGAGCAGGCAGTTACAGATCAATCACACTGTGCTCATCTAAACCCACTTAGTTGCCTGTAACTAGCTACAAAACTCTTCAATGTCAGGAGATGAATAAGCCTTGCATATAGCACACTCAGCAAGACTATGTAGGAATTCTCAGAGCACATAGCAAAGAGGGGACAGGACTATGTGCCTTCTCAGTCCCAAGTGGTATGCTAGGGATTGTTATTAATATTTTTGCAGGTATCTTTTGATTTTTATTATTCAATCATCAGGATAGGAAATCAGGGTCTTTAAAATGGATCATAATGTATCAACTCACCACACCTCTAAAGTACATGAATTTTTGTAGCCAAATTTTAGAATTTCTAAGTTATGTTATGTTCCCTCACTGGGAAGTTAAATACCTGAATGAATATTGCTCTAGTTTTTTATAGAAATGGCTTCATAAACTATGATTTAAAACTATGCCCTCATTTTTATTTCAAAATATGTATAGATAATCTGAAATAAAGAATGTATTATTTGTTGAAGATCTATCCACTATCTTGATGAACATTCACAAAGATTCACAACAGTTGTTGTTGTTTTACAGTTCAGCTTCAGGAAGACTTCATCCAGTAGCCTTATTCATATTTAGATATAAGAGCTAAGTAGTCCAATAGGGTTCCCCTTATTCCCTGGCTATGGGGAAACACAGAATTAAGTCTTATGGTTAAAAGTAGACATTTCCCTAAGTTTTCTGGAATAATCATTCAGTGCCTTTTATTGCTTGGTCCTATTCTTGTATTTTTTATTTCAGCAATTTTAAAGAATCATGGTACATTGCCTCAAAGCATGCTTTGAAAGCAGACAAAATAAAAGTAATAAATGAATAAACGAACAAAACCACCCCAATTTTAAAAATTTCATTTATTATTATTAATGTTTTGCCAAAGTTCCCATAAGGTTTTTTAGTTTAAGACATAATCCTCAAATTAGTTTTAGACTTACAAAATATAAATTGAGCTTCCAAGAGTTAGTTAGCATGCCTTATATGATGAATTTTCCTGACTGTGCTTTTATTGGGGTTTAATCAGAGACCATTGTAAGAGTTTCTAATCTGGGTTCTAAGCATTTGGCATTATTAAACAGCTGAATGAAAGAGAACAGAAGGATTGCAAAGTAGAAAATACATTTATTTTTAAAATGAATAACATTATAAATGTAATAACATTGAATGCTGAGAAGCATTAGGCAACTCTGTCAGTTCCTGCTTTATAAAATCTAAATGAAGCTGGAGAGCAATTTTGGAGAAGTTAAGTGGGTGAGGATCTTGTTGACCACCCTGAGGGGCAGGAAGAGTAGGGAGAAATTCCAAGGTGCCAGTGGAAGTCTGTACACAGGTTGTTCTGCTGGCCACTGGGTTTGCCCAAGGAACATCTGCGATCCTAGGTCAGTCTGCACAGATACATATGTTATTTTTGGAAGGCCGAGGATGTGCCAGCAGCTACTGATGTGAGTTATGAGGGCCCCCTTGGAAGTACACATCCTGCCCAGCACGTGTCACCTCCTGGACTCTGCAGATGATTTATTAACAAACTCGTTCTGAAGAACAGAGACCAGACCCATCACGAGTGTGCTCACACTCAAGTCTTCTAAGACTTGAGTCTTCTGGGGTCTTCTTGGGACCTCAGATCCACCTCTGCTCTGCAGGGGCCTAAGTGAGGGTGAAGACTTGACCATCAGAATAAAGGGCAACAAACACAACTATTAGGATGAAAGGAGCACAGACAATATCCAGTCCTGTTCTCTAGAGTCTGTAACTCCACTAGAGAGTTTAGGGGAGAAAAATTAAATTCTCAAAAATAACTCTAATAAGTTTAATCTTTAATTGAAAAAGTAAACGTCTATCAGCCAGTGTATGGGTTGCACTATATGGCAAAGGAAAAATAAATAAATAAAATAAAATTTAGAAGCCGGCAGCTAACTTTAGAATGGTTGAAAAATGACTGCCTTTCTGGGTGAGGGAGGCTACCAGCTCAGCGCCCTCTGCTGGGCAAAGGTCTCTCCAGCCCTTTCTAGTGCGACCTGAGCTGTGTGCAGTGGAGTCATCCAGGCCAAAGCAGAGTAGCCAGTGTCAGCCTCAGGGCTGTTTCCAGTTCAGGATATGAGCTTGAGAAATATACTTGAGAAAAAGAGAAGACCAGAAAAACCAAAGCAAAGTCCGATGCTTTGACACAGACCTGTAAGCCTAGCAGTAGGGGAGGCTGAGGCAAGAGGATCGGGAGTTCAAAGCCAGCCTCAGCAAAAGCGAGGTTCTAAGCAACTCAGTGAGACCCTGTCTCTCAATGAAATACAAAATAGGGCTGGGGATGTGGCTCAGTGGTCAAGTGCCCCTGAGTTCAATTCCCTGTTCCCCGATCCCCATCCCCCAAAAGAAAAAAACCAAAGCAAGTGCTTTTTACTTTACGTTTTGCATTAACTGCTTCTCACAGAACTGAGTTAATGAGGATCAGGTTGTATTTGCTCTACTTGATTCACCTTTCATCCTCCACTTCTACTCCAAACATAGGGCTCCATCCTAAGAGGAATTCACTTGGTCCTCTAGATATTCTTTTTCTTTTATTTATATGACAGCGGAATGCATTACAATTCTTATTACACATATAGAGCACAATTTTTCATATCTCTGGCTGTATACAAAGTATGTTCACACCAATACATGTCTTCATACCTGTACTTTGAATAATGATGTCCATCACATTCCACCAGCCTTGCTAAACCCCTGCCCCCTCCTTTCTGTTCCAACCCTTCTGCCCTATCTAGAGTTCATCTATTCCTCCCATGCTCCCTCTCCCTATCTTACTATGAATCAGCCTCCTTATATCAAAGAAAACATTCAGCATTTGGGGGGGGGGGGATTGGCTATTCCATCCATTTACCTGCAAATGCTATGATTTTATTCTCTTTTATTGCTGAGTAATATTCCATGTGTAAATATGCCATATTTTTAATCCATTCATCTATTGAAGGGCATCTAGGTTGGTTCCACAGTTTAGCTATTGTGAATTAAAATGCTGTTATAAACATTGATGTGGCTGTGTCCCTGTAGTATGCTGTTTTTAAGTCCTTTGGGTATAGACCAAGGAGAGGGATAGCTGGGTCAAATAGTGGTTCCATCCCCAATTTTCCAAAAAATCTCCATACTGCTTTCCATATTGTCTGCACCAGTTTGCAGTCTCACCAGGAGTGTATGAGTGTACCCTTTTCCCCATATCCTCACCAACACTTATTGTTGTTTGTCTTCATAATAGCTGCCATTCTGACTGGAGTGAGATGAAATATTAGAGTAGTTTTGATTTGCATTTCTCTAATTGCTAGCGATGATGAACATTTTTTCATATATTTGTTGACTGATTGTATATTATCATCTGAGAAATATCTGTTCCAGCCCTTGGTCCATTTATTGATTGGGTTATTTGTTTTTTTGGTGTTTACCTTGATGAATTGTTTATATACCCTAAAGATTAGTGCTTTATCTGATGTGTGAGGGGTAAAAATTTTGTTCCAAGATGTAGGCTCTCTATTCACCTCACAGATTGCTTCTTTTGCTGAGAAGAAACTTTTTAGTTTGAGTCAATCCATTTATTGATTCTTGATTTTAATTCTTGTGCCACAGGAGTCTAAGCAACTCAGGGAATAGGGAATTTGGGACCTAATCCCATATGATGGAGATTAGGGCCTACTTTTTCTTCTATTAGATGCAGGATCTCTGGTTTTATTCTTAAGTCCTTGATCCATTTTGAGTTGAGTTTTGTGCATGGTGAGAGATAGGGGTTTAATTTCATTTTGTTGTATATGGATTTCCAGTTTTCCCAGCACCATTTGTTGAACGTATGTTTCTGGCACCTTTGTTCAATATAAGATAATTGTAATTTTGTACTTTAGTCTCTGTGTCCTCTACTCTGTACCACTGGTCTATCAGTCTGTTTTGGTGCCAATACCATGCTTTATTTGTTATTATGCTCTGTAGTATAGTTTAAGGTCTGGTATAGTGATGTGACCTGCTTCACTCTTCCTGCTTCACTCTTCCTTCACTCTTCATTACTTTAGCTATTCTGGGTCTCTTATTTTTCCAGATGAATTTCATGATTGCTTTTTCTATTTCTATGAGGAATGTCATTGATATTTTGATATAAATTTCATTAACTCTGTATAGTACTTTTGGTAATATGATCATTTTTATAATATTAATTCTGCCTAGCCAAGAGCAAGGTAGATCTTTCCATCTTCTAAGGTATTGTGTGACTTTTTTCTTTAGGGTTCTGTAATTTTCATTATATAGATCTTTCACTCTTTCATTAAGTTGATTCCCTAGTATTTTTTTAGGTTATTGTAAGTGGGGCAGTTTTCCTCATTTCCATTTCTGAGGACTTATCACTGATATACAGAAATGTCTTTGATTTATGGGTGTTGATTTTATATCCTGTTACTGCTGAATTCATTTACTAGTTCTAGAAGTTTTCTGGTGGAACTTTTAGGGTCTTCTAGGTATAGAATCATATCATCAGCAAATAGTGACAAGTTCTACAAATCCTTTAAAGAAGAACTAAACCAATACTCTTCAATTCATTTCAGGAAATAGAAAAAGAGGGAGCACTTCCAAACTCATTCTATGAGCCCAATATCACCCTGAACCCAAAACCAGGCAAAGACACATCAAAAAAAGAAAACTTCATACCAGTATCTCTAATGAACATAGATACAAAAATTCTCAATAAAATTCTGGCAAATTGATTACAAAAATATATCAAAAAGATCATGCACCACGATCAAGTGGGATTCATCCCAAGGATGCAAGGTTGGTTCAACATACAGAAATCAATAAATGTAATTCATCATATCAATAGACTTAAAGATAAGAACCATATGATCATCTTAATAGATGCAGAAAAATCATTTGACAAAATACAGCACCCCTTATGTTCAAAACACTAGAAAAATCAGGGATAACAGGAACATATCTCAACATCATAAAGGCTATCTATACTAAGCCCCAGGCCAACATCATTCTGAATGGAGAAAAATTGAAGGCATTCTCTCTAAAAACTGGAACAAGACAGGGATGCCCTCTTTCACCACTTCTATTTAACATAGTTCTTGAAACACTGGCCAGAGCAATTAGACAGACAAAAGAAACTAAAGGGATACACACTGGTCTTCTAGATCTTTCTGCTGAAATGTGAATCCTGCTAAGATGTCAGCAGATGAGAGACAATTTACAGCCTTTCCTTCAGACATCTGCATTGCAAAAGAAGTCAAACTAGATGTTTCAAGCCCCAAATGCATAAAGGTTTTGACTTAGTTGAAAAAGGACCACTCCTCTGGAACAGAGGCTTTCCAGGCCATACTTAAATAACACTGTACAGAGAAGAAGTGTTTTCAAATGGCTCTGCACAAGTGAAACTAAAGGCGACAGAATACTCAAAGGATCACATATGATAGCCTGAAAAAAACAAAATCCCTACCTCTAACTGTAAACAATACAAGATCTTATATAAGTATTATCACTACTGAGAAGAAAATGCTTCCATTCAATATTTGAAATGGCATCAAGAGTTGGTTGATTCACTTGATACTTTGGCAAGTATCCAAGGAGCTCTGTTTAGAAGCAGTATCATAAGATACTGGAGTGTACAAAAAAATGAGTAAGAAGTTATGCCTACCCTCAAGGTGCACAGTCTAGTAGTAGGGATAGACATGTAAGACACTATAGCTTGTGTTTTAATAGCTTCATGTGCAAAGTGTAATCATCAAAGACAGAAGAGTGAAGGAGACTCTCAATAAGTATGGAAGAAAAAACTTCAATCTAGAAATGCTGAGACCTCATCTAATTTTTTTTTTTTAATGAGGCTAATACTAGGTAAGGGAAAGAAATGGAGAAATGAAGCAAAAATGAGGTGTGTAATTGAAGTATGTCCTATTGCAAAAGGATTTTTGCTTTTGCCTTTTAAAGTGGAAGTCAATTCAGATGCAGAATTATTAACTGTATCATGAGAATGAAAAATAAACAGAGCATGGAAGATGATAATGCATGTTAATATTAGAACTTGATATCAATGAAACCTTGGTCATTCATTACATTTAGGGTTAAGGCTAAGGAACTGGAAGGTGAAGAGAAAGAGAAAATTCAGATGAAAGAATTGCTGAATATTTCAATAGGAGTAGAGCTAAAGCAACGGCACAAAAGGCAAAGCTGCAGAGGTAGATGATTTATTAACAGGACTACTAAATTCTGTGTCAGGGACAATTCCTAGTTACAAAGACTGAAATTTAGAGTCAAGTAGAAAGCACATTGAATGAAGAGTGTAAAGACCAGATTCTAGTTAGAGATGTACTGATAACAAATAAGACCTCTGCGGACCTTGGATTCCATATCTGTAAAGAGATGAGGCATACTCAAGACTCTTTGAGTTTCCTTCCATCTCATTTAAAAAAAATGTTATGGCTGAAGCATGAGAAAAATATAGTACTCGTGCATTCATTTAATTTCAACAAATATTAGGCACATACATGACATGTGCCAGGCCCAGGGGGAGAAAAAGAAGGTTCCATTCTGGCAGGGAAGACAGTCAAATGAGGTGGAATGGGTAGGAACAGTACTTGAAATGCTGTTAACTTGGCTTTGAGCACCATGGTAGCCAGGCTACAAGATGGTCCCACTTGGTTCCCCAAGTATGCTTGAGTATTTGCATACTTGTGTAATTTGCTCCCACACTGTACCAGGATTGGTCTGGGTGGCCAACAGTATGTATGTAACAGAAATGATGGCTGCACAATCACTGGTTATGGAGTTAGAAAAGGCTGAAGCCTCAGTCTTGTGTATGCCCCCACCATGTAGATGAATCTGCGTCTATCTGTATTTCTATCTCTGTCTCTCTTGGCTGTCTTGCTTAGAGGAAGTCAGCTGTCGTATATAAGCATCCCTGTGGGGAAGAATTGAAGCCTCTGACCTTCGTCACTGGGAAAGTGAGGCCTGCCAACCACCATATGAGCAAGCTTGGAAACTTGGGATTTTCCTGCCCCAACGCAACCTCAAACCCCCTGATCCCCTGGCTCAACAGCTGGACTGCGACCTCATGAGAGAGTCCAGCCAGAAACTCCCAGCTAAGCCATTCCAATTGCCAACACTCAGAAGCTGTGTGAGGTCATAAACAATTGTTCTTTTTAAGCTGCTAAATTTGGGGTAGTCTACTATACAGCAATAAGTAAATAATCCAAGTACTCCTGCACATATCACACACATATACACATGTGTAGTTTTTGTTTGAGGTATTTAAGAGTTAATATACATAGAATTTAGAAGTAAGACTAAAAGAGTTAAGATTGCAATTGAGTAGGGAGTAGAACCAGCATCTTTTTTTTTTTTTTTTTTTGACTTGTGGTTCAATGTTGACTCCCCACTATGGAGTAACTTCATAGATAAAGAAATAAAGTTCAAATGGATTAAGTAATTTGCTCAAGAGTCTACAACAAGCAAGTTGCTGAGCCTTTGCACTAACCTATTGAACATGACTCTTTATAATAATCTTTTTCCTACTCTCAAGCTTCACTGACCTTAAGATAATTAGCTGAATGAAGATTAAAAGAAACCAGAGCTGTCCTGTCCTTAAAGGTGGTGTGCTTGCCTCAGGCCTTTCAATTCAAGGTGAACTCTATGTTGGTAATTGTATTTAGTAATATATTCATCCATGGACTTGATAAATTTTTTTTTCTTTTTTGGCACCTATTTAAGCAAAATCTGTAAGTTGTAGAGAATATAAAATGCTTGGATTTAATAATCTAATTAGGGAAAGTATGATGAAAATTATAATAAAACTAGGATATGTCTGCTGCTGAATGAACACTAGGAGAAAATGGATGTGACAAGCATTTTAAAAGAATCATAAACTCTAAAAACTGAAATAATGACTAGGCATGGTGGCATATAGTGTTATCCCAAAGGCTCAGGAGGCTGAGGCAGGAGGATCGAAAGTTCAAGGACAGCCTCAGCAACTAAGCAAGGCCTTAAGCAACTTAGCAAGACCTTGAATCAAAATTTTTTTTAAAAAGGGCTGGGATGAAGTGCAGTGGTTAAACACCCCTTTAATTTCTAGTACAAAAAAAAAAAAAAACCTGAACCAGTGAAGGAAATCCACTGATTCCTGGTGAAATCACACCCCACACTCTCAGGCAATGAGGCTATGGAATTTAGACCTGGAAACTCCTACTAGTTTCCTAAAAGTTGCTTTCTCTCCCCGGAGATATCCCATTAATTCCCACTGCAAGTACTACAAGACTCCAGGAAACACTGTTTCCTCCCTTATTGCTTTGGGTGTGACTTGGTTGTCATGCCAAAGAATTTGAAAGCTATTTCTTTAATTGTTGAAGATTTTTGAGCTACGTTTGCCTCAGAGATGAGAAGTGAGGCACCCGAGGTAGGAGAATTAATGTCAACACCCACTGGTTCACCTCAGGTCAGCTGGGCAGGACTGCCACCTTGTGACAGACATGGGCAGCATGTCCCTCCTCTGAAGTGGGAGGCTGGCTCTATGGTCACACCACCCTGAACAGGCCAGATCTCATTTCTTCTCAGAAACTAAGCAGGATTGGGTCCGTGAGTACCTGGAGCAGAGATCACCAGGGAAGACCAGGTGTTAGGTTTTAAAGAATAAAAAGATAAAGAACAGAAGAGGTGATGGGAGCTTCGCCGGGCTCCACTGACCGGCAAGTCATGGTGTTTTCATGTCTGACTACGGAAGTCACCTTTTTGTTTTTATAAAGAAATACCTGAAGCGGATGACTTTTAAAGAAAAGTAAATAGTGAGCAGTTTTGGAGGATGTAAGTTCAAACAGAATGACACAGGCTCTGGCAAGGCCTCCTGTCCCCAAAGACCACAACATATCAGGGCAGGAGGGTATGTGTATGCATCTCTCCATCTCCGTGGTCTCTCTCTCTCTCAACTTATAAAGACACAGATTCAGTCATGGAGCATCACCCTCATGACCTAATCTAACTTACTTACTGTCCAAAAGCCCCACCTCTAAACACCATAGTTGGATTAAGTTTCCATTCTCTTAATACCATTAACATAAGACTTTGGGACTCCAAATGATGAATCATATTCAAACCACAGCACTGACTCATAGGAACCGTGTTTTAGCTTGGTGAAGAGATGGTTAAGACAGATGTGGGTATCGTATGATCATACAGAAGATCAATATAGTATCTCTAGCTATCTGTCTCCTTGGTCTTAAAGTCACCATAAAGATATCAGAAACTACATATTTCTCTACCCAAGCATATGCTTACTTTCAAAGAGTATGTGAGAAACAGAGAGTAAAAGCCAATAAGACAAATTATAAGTAGCAATGGGAAAAAGAGATTCGAGATATCCATGTTCTTCCAGTTATTGGGTGAGCAGGAACTATCCTCTACCCCTCGAGGACCCACAGCCTCCTTGAATTTACTATGTCCCAAAGGGTATTATTTGTCTTCTCCTCTGTACCTGTCCTTCCCAGTGAATTCTGTGATTGGGCAAATGAGACCACCCTATCCCCCCTGAGGGCCAAGGCAAAGGAGCCACTGCTCCTTGGCTTTCCCTTCCTCTTCTCCTTCTGGCCTACCTCCTCACCAGTCACCATCCTGTCTTTTCCACCTCCTGAAGAGCTCTCCAGTGTCTGTCCCACCCTTTCATATTGACTATAATCCTTCAAACTGTCATTGTCTCTGCCATAGATCAAGCGTGTTCCTTGAAATTGACAGGTGCTTCTCAAAGAAGGTGTCCATAATGGACTGCATGGGTCAGTGGCCCAGCAGAAAGCTCGATGCACACTCCAAGGTGACAACTGAAGGCACATGATAAGGCTATGTACACAGGAGAGGGTGGGCTCTGGGAACCCGTAAAGGGTGAGGGTGCTTCTACAGCCTGGCAACAGCAGGAAGTCATTTCCACCACCAGGTCCGAGGGGACAGCAGGGGGGGAAACTGTAGCTATGGAACCCAGAGCAAGTTGCAGCAGTGGAGAAGGGACCACCATTTCACCACAAAATAATAAGTCTGTGAGATAATGCATACATCAATCAGCTCAATTTATATAATGGATGCATTTTTCAAAACAATATGTTGTTTGTGAAATCATATATGATTTTTATTTGACAATTGAGAAATTAATAAGAAGAAGAGGAATCTCCTAACAACAACAACAAAAAAAAAAAAAAAAAAAAAACCATGATCTCAGGTAAAGCCACTGGCAAAACAGGGCCCAGCTGGAAGGGGTTACAGATTTTCTACCCTCTTTCTACTGTCTGATCTCCTCCTACCAAGGGCTGAGCCAAGCAAGAAAGAGAAGGCAAGGGAATCAGATTGGGACCGTCCCAGAAGGTCAGCTTGCTGGGGCCAGAGAATAGATCTAGAGAGGCAGAGAGAGAAGACCCACAACAAAGACCTTTTACAGTACTCATTTGCACATTAAAATATTTTTAAGACACCTCTGGCAAAGAAATCTCTTCATATTTGTTTTACTCAGTGTTTACTTGATCTTTCTGAATTTGATCCTGCCCAGCTACATCTACTTCCTAATTGCAACCAGATATAACCTCTGACAGTGCAAATCTGTCAATGATTCCCCATCAACCACCGAAGCAACATTTCTCCCCAAACCTTGTGCCATAATCGCTCCAGAATATACAGGACCAGACCATCACCCACTCCTGCCTCTGTGTCCAGCTTCACCTCCTTCTCCTTCCTCTCAACAATTTATACTTGGGTCCCTGAACGCCTAGTTCCCTGATGCATGCAGTCCTTCTCCCTGGAAGGCCCCAAAGATCCCAAGGCTTGCACTAATGGGATCAAGTAGATTCTCTTCACAAAAAAAAAATAAATCCTTTCTAATGAACCAGACTAGACAGCTGCTATTCTTTTTTTTTTTTTTAAAGAGAGAGGAGAGAGAGAGAGAATTTTTAACATTTATTTTTTAGTTCTCGGTGGACACAACATCTTTGTTGGTATGTGGTGCTGAGGATCGAACCCGGGCCGCACGCATGCCAGGCGAGCGCGCTACCGCTTGAGCCACATCCCCAGCTCGACAGCTGCTATTCTTGAGAGCTTGTTTGGAGGTCCTAGCAGGGGAGTTCAGCTACTCATACCCTCCACTAAAAGAATAGTCCTCCACTATGGGGGAAGGTCATGACCTTCAATCTGGCAAGTAGCTTCAGGATGGATGCACATCGAGGGAGGAGGGGAACCCAACTAGCCAGCCAGATCAGCCAAAAGAACCCCGGAGATCAATGGGGGTGACAGATTTCCAGCCAGGTCGCCCTCACATCCTAGGTAACTGCTATTCTCATGCCCCACCCCCCAGACTTTAAGACTATGGTCATTTATCATTCAGTTTTACTCTTTGTATAATATGCATAGTATCTGTTTCTAAAATTAAGCTGAAGAATTTCTCTATGTTAGGGATCATGGGTAATATAACTCTCTATTCCTGAGCCTCAGCTCAATGCCCAGCACACAATAGATGCCCTGTGAATAACTGTTTACTTGAATCCCTCCTCCACCTCACAACCACAGAGGTGGTGAGCAGGTAGAGGTGGGCTCTTTCTATGGCATTCCCCAAGGCACAAACAGAAGGGATACCAGAAGTGTAGGCTCCTTAGGTTCCTTGTGTTTGGTGCTATTATTCTTACTTATAGATGCGGAAGCAACTGATTAAAAAAAAAAAAGACAATAAGAATTAAAGTAGAGGTCTCCATTCATAGGAGACTTATTTCTTGAATAACTCCTAGACTTCTGTCTGAAAATGCCAGTACCAGAAACTATCAAAGGGACTCCCCTCAAATGGGTCAGAAAACAAGCGCTGAAGAGATTTTTTTGTTTTCCTGAGTTCCTTGAACTCCACCAATCATATACTCATATTTTCCCAGGTAAATCTGTGCCGGGAAACAACAAGCCCTTTGGGTCAGATATGGATGCAAATTCTTCTACTTGTTCTTCTGCAAGTACCACTATCCTGTTATGGACAAATCCCAGACCCCTCCAGAATGGGGAGAGTGGTTGCTCCCACCAACAGGAGCTCCACAGGCCTCCGCGATGATGCCCAGGGAGGGGAGAGGTGCTGCATTGCAAGGCAGGCCAGAAAAGGGTGGAGCAGCATTTCCCATCCGAACTCTGCCCCTTGTTGGCTTTGTGAAGTTGGCCAAGACATTCAGCACCTCTAAGGATATTTCCCCATCATAAAAATGGGAGTCAACCTGCTCACATGGCTGTTGCCAGGATTAAATGAGATGATGTGAGAGGGAAAATAGCAGGGACCCAGTAAATTTGTGTTTCCCTTTGTATGACCTTAATTACCTCTTCCTTTGAGAGGCTGACTTTCTAATTTTAAAAGGAGATAGGTGACTTGGATGGGTACAGTGAGGTATGCTACCTTGTTTGTTAAAAAAGGATAAAATAAAAACTTAATTTCAAAGCTTCCTTATGGCAATCCTGTGACAGAAATAAAACTGGGCAGTTGTTGCTATGCAACATCAGTAGTTTGCCCAGGGACTGGATATATCTTCGCTGTTACTTATCTTTGGTTGAATTTTGAGCGATATTTTTCTGACGACCCAGCATTATCCTGTTCTCGGTACATAAAGAAACAGTTGAGATGGGAGAGCTGAGAGGAAGTCCTGCCCTGAGGTCCACTGCATAGCGGCTGCCACCTCAGGACTGGACCTTTTCATGTTTTGTTCTTTTACCTTCATCTGTTTTCCCTCTCATTTCCTTCACTTTAATAAAAAAGAAGATACTGCTTCTTTTAGCCTTTTTCTTCACAGTGGCCTTCTTAATTTTAGTTGAGGTCTTGAATTTTATTTTATTTTATTTTTTGAAATAACAAATGCCAAGATTTGTCTAAAAATGTTGTTCGTAGCTAGTCCTTCCAATCAATGCCTCCGCTTTCCACTTAACAAAAGACACATCAAAGTTACATGATAACTTTGTAAAATAGTTAACTTTATGCTCTTGAATTATTCTTATCCTTACCTGTGTTCTGGGTGTAATCCTCATGTTTCATATCTTCCTTCCACACAATCTTCCTTTTAAAAAAAATATCCATTAAAACTCCTAACTGGGACTGGGGTCTGGCTCAATGGAAGAGCCCTTGCCTAGCATGCTTGAGGCCAGGGGTTCCATCCCTAGTGCCACAAACAAAACAAAACAACTCCGAAATGCATCCTGTCCCCAGATCCTCTCCTTTGTCCACATGTCCCTTTTCAATCCAAAGCTCTCCCTGCTTCTACCCTTTCTATTCCTCCCTGCTGGCTCTTCTCTCCTCCAAGTCCAGGCCCCAATTCCTCTGATTCTTCTGCACTTTTGCTTCCTGCTCAGCCTCACAGCAGGAAATTCTGATGCAGAAAGAGTACAGGAGAATTCTGAGGGGATGAGTTCAAAGGCTCACGTGCCCAGGTGTGAGGGGGAAGCTCCAGGGTTCAGAGAGCATGGTGGGGAGTGAAGGGAGGCATTCCAAAGAAGCTGTTTTTGAGCCAGGAGGACTCACTCTGTGCTTGAGAAACATTTCGGTGACAACAGGAGTGTCAGGGCTTTTGTGCCCATGACTGTCAGCCAAGATAGTTCACCAACTTCTAGTCAATAAGTGGACATGAATTAAACAATAAAGCAGGACCAACCCTGGGCCCCTTCTTCTGCCAGGGATCTCCCCTCTGCCTTCCCAAAATGTACCTGCCTTGCATCTGCTTCACTCCTCTTTGTCAGGATCCACGATGCCGAAGAGAAATGGTCAGAACTGAGAGGGATCTCTAGGATGGAAGGACGGCTGGGAATGCTGGGCACAACAGAGAGGGCTGAGGCTGCCGACGGGGGTTTGATGAATAAATTTATTTGCATCATTAATAGTCCACTTGGAGAAGATGAAGATCTGTAGCTATGACATTTGGACTTTTAGCCTGTGAGCCACAGGTAGTGAAAGGTTTTAATAATAGGAGCCATCGTGTATTGGAAAGATTTTCAGGTTTCCATGACTGACCCTTCAAATGCTGATGAAACAAGGAGACGTTGCAGATTACCGCGGGGGGAGGAAACCGTAAAGGCTAAACTACATTTACAAAGTAGGGAGTAGTAAAAGAAGACTCAGCTTGTGATGTCTGTTGAATTCTAAATGAATTCTAAATGGTTATGGGTTAGGATAAGACCTAAGGATGAAGAGGATATCATCTTTTACTCTGCAGGAGCCCTTTGAAGCTCTGGGTAAGCTTCTAATGCCATTAAACCTTGCAGCGTCTTTATACTACACGGAGTCACCCCTACCTAGACAGCCAGATAATAGAGATCACTAACATTTGTATAAGTCTCTTATATTCACAAAGGACGTTCACTTCGTTTTCTGTCTTGATTTCCACAACTGGAGAGATCAGTGCCGCATCTCCATTTTACAGGTGAGAAAACTGAGACCTAGAAAGGTAAAGTAACATACCTCAGGTAGCAGCCAGTCAGGAATAGAATTGGGAATCAGATCTGGGTCCTCTGACTCCACATTCTGATGTCCTTCCTATGGCATGCTGCGGGTAATCATACAGTGACTAGTGTCACAGCCAGATTACCTGCCTAGTACCAGGACTGTGTTCTGCACTCAAAGTTGCCACCAGTTGATTGATGCCCTTGGGAATGGTAATATCTACGTGCTGGTGGTCAGGATATTGTACAATATGATACAACTTTGCAAAGGGTACAGTATTAGACAAGCATGATGTTTATCTGTATTCATTTACCACAATCACCTGATCTCAAAAAGTCTAGAAACCATCCACATATAAAAGTCGATGACAAAATATTTTCACCTGGAGTTTACCACTCTCACAGGGAGAAGGAAAGACAAAAATAGGTCTTATCTCTAGACTGTTCCTTTTTCAGATTACAAAAAATGAAGGCATATTTTTTGTAGCCATAGTGACACATGAATCAGGTATTTTTATAAAAGTAGTTTTGAGCTAGTAAATTAATGGACAATATTACTTTACTTTGAAGAACCTGAGAAGTCCTATCTGTACAATGATGGAGTTGGACCTCATGAACCCTAAGGTCCTTTCTGTTCTTGGAGTGAATTTTTCTCTGCATAAGTGAAACTGGTTTGTGTAAGGCCTGATTAAGATCTTTTCAAGCCTCCGTGGAAGAGTAAAGCAGTTTTTAAAGCCTATTTCTTGCTCTGAGCCTCACATCATTACTTCCCACCCCCAGGGGCAGGAGAGATTGATTCACAAAAAAATAGAAGAGGAAAAACTTGGGGCATGAGAAGGTGACCTCTAGGATAACGCAGCAGCCTGAAAAGAAACCTTCCTCTTTCTCTTCTCTATGGTAGCTGCAAAAAAGGAAAACAAGAAAAGAGATAATACCCCAATAAAAATATGGGTTAAGGGTTTGAACAGACATTTTTCCAAAGAAAAGATGGTCAATAAGTGCATGAAAAGGTGTTCAACACCACTAGTCAACACAGAGATGCTGATCAAACCTCAGAGAGTGACAACTTTACTACTGGAATTGCTATCATCAAAAATTGCTATCATTACTACTGGGAAGTGGGCTGGGGATGTGGCTCAAGCGGTAGAGCGCTCGCCTGGCATGCATGCAGCCCGGGTTCGATCCTCAGCACCACATACAAAGAAAGATGTTGTGTCCACCGAAAACTAAAAAATAAATATTAAAAAAAAATCTCAAAAAAAAAAGTGGGAAGTGACAAACATCAATGAAGATGTGGAGAAATGGAATCCTAAGACACTGCTGGTAGGAGTATGAAGTGGTGCAGATGCTGTGGAAAATAATTTGGCAGTTATTTAAAAGCTAAACAGAAAATTATCATATGACCCAGCAATTCCATTCCCAAGTATATACCCTAAAGAACTGAATACAGATACTTGTATGCCAGTGTTCTTTGCAGCATTATTCACAACAGCAAAAAATGTGTGGATAAGAAAAATGTAGTATATGCATGCAGTGGAATATTATTTGGCCATGAAAAGGAAAGAACTTTTGATACATGCTACAACATGGATGAATCTTGAAGACATTATACTAAGTGACGCCAGAAAAAAAAAAGAGAGAGGCAAATATTTTAGATTCCAAATATCTAGAATAGACAAATTCATAAAAACACTTAAATATTTCAGGTTATACGAGGCTGAGGAGAAGGATAATGGGGGGGAGGGGTATTTGTTTGAGTGATTTAAAACATAGTAATAGAGCTGAGCATTGGGAACAAACCTGTAATCCCCACTACCAGGGAGACTGAGGGAGGAGAATCATATATTGAAGGCCAGCCTGGACTCTGTCTCAAGAAAAATAGTTCTGGAAATAGTAATGATGGGTTACACAAAATGTAAATATGATTAAGGCCTCTGAATTATATCCTCAGATTTAAAATGGCAAAGTTTGTTTATATAAATTTTGTCACAAAAAGAAAATAGGTGAGAGGGACAGTTTGCCCTGGTTGGGTATTTTAGGAGTCTAAGGTCCCTGGGCTTATTGAAAAAACACCAAGGAGCAGAGGATAGGGGCCTAGTCAGGGGGGAGGGGCACAGACGGCACCCTTGGGTTCCTGTTTCCTGAGGCATTCCAAAATAGGTGCCACAGTTGGCTGCAGACCCCAAGTAGGGGCCACGAAGGGAGATGGCCTCGAGGCTTACGAAGGACCGACAGAGCCAACAGCACTGGAGACGGAGCCTCATCAGCGTGGCCCAAGGAATCCCACGGCTCCCTCTGGCCCTCAGACAACTAGTTAGAGCAGTGAGAATAACCCACAGAAAGGCAGGGAGATGCCACCATCCGTTTCCCTCAGCTTGTCCCTGACTCAGTCACAAAGAGACAAGAAGGAAGAGAAAGGAGGAATATGAGAGAGAGAGAGACTGTGTGTGTGTAAGTGTATGTTGGGGTACCTGTTGTGCCTTCCCTCTAGACCCATGGAACCACTAATCTAACCTGAACCTGGGGAAGAGGATAGCTTTGAATCAAATATCAGATAAATGTGTGCTATTATTTGAATGGATGCATCCCTTCAAAATTAATATGCTGAAAAAAATTAATATGCTAGAACTTAATGCCCAGGGCAATGGTATTAGAACAGAGGGCCTTTGGGATTTGATTAAGTCATTAGAGCTACCACCTCATGAATGAAATCAGTGCCCTTACAAAAGAGCTTGAGGGAATGAGTTTATCCTGCTCTCTCTCTCTTCATGTGAGATTACAGCATTCATCCCCCTCCAGAGGATGCAGCAACAAGCCGCCATCTTGGAAGCAAAAAGAGAACCCTTACCAGACTCCAAATCAGCTGGCACCTTGGTTCTGCACTTCCCAGCCTCTGCAACTATGAGAAATAAATGCCTGTTCTTTATAAATTATCTAGTCTCAGGTATTTTGTTATAGCACCACAAATAAACTAAGGAACTGTATTAAAATGAGGAGAAATGGAGCTCAAACACTGGAAAAAGGATGGCCATGAAGGCTCATCCTTATAATCCTAGTGACTCAGGAGGCTAAGGCAACTGGATTGCAAGTTCAAGGCCAGCCTAAGAAACCTAGAGAGCTCCTCAGCAACTTAGCAAGACCCTGACTTAAAATAAAACATAGAAAGGACTGAGGACACAGTGCAGCAATAAAGCACCCACTGGAATCAATCCCCAGTACCAAAAACAAAACAAAAACAAACAGAAAAGACTGTTGTAAATAACCCAAAGTATAAGGAATCAGACTGAAATATCACAAGGGGAGCTGGTTCTCAAGAGGAAATAGTGATTTGACACAGAAAAGTTTTTGAAACTTATTGGACAAACCAGTCTCTCATTTATACCATAAAAAGTAGTCAGTTAATAAGCAAGTGGAACATTGGGGGAGTGTTAAGGTCTGTAAACAAGTCAAAATAACACCTGGTATTTTGCCAGAGAAATGTTAGAGTTCGTAAACAAGTCTGGATGGTGCCTGGCAAAATGTCAGAGGGAGTGGTTTGAGAAGTAACAAAAGTGAGCCATTAAGTGTAGAGATTCCTTATTGGTTGATTGATGTATCTAGTTTATGCTAATTAAGATAAGCTGTGCAAAATGTATAAATAGCTCTGTTGCCCTACAATAAACGGCTCCTATTCCTGCTGCATCAATCTACAGAAGTTATTCGTCACCCCCCGGCTATTCTGCTGCAGCCGGACTGCGGCAGGGGAGGTGAAGGCAGAACACAAGGGTAAATAGTCTAGATTCCACTTAGATAAAATATCTAGAGTAGACGACTTCATAAAGTGCTCCAATGCTCCAGTTCTTTCCAGTAGTAATAAAGCAGAACACCCCTCTGAAATTAAAAGCTTCAAATTGTTTTAAATGTGAACTTCTTCACTCTGAGAATGAAGTTTGTAGGTTGAGAAACCCGAGACTGTGACATTTCTGACTAACACAGCCTACCTAAATCTACATGTGTATACTTCCTGCCCTTTGTTACTGCCCCCACCACCACCTGTTTTGTTGTTGTTGTTGTTTGTTTGTTTGGGTTTTTTTTTTTTAGTTTTTTTCTTTTTTCCTCTTCCAGTTTTGGTACTGAAGATTGAACACAGGGGCAGTTTACCATGGACGTATATCCCCAACCCTCTTCATTTTTTATTCTGAGAGAGGGTCTTGCTAAATTTCTGAGGTTAGCCTCCTCCTGCCTCAGCCTCTGAGTCACTGGGATTACAGGTATGTGCCACCATGCCAGGCTCTCCCTCTCCTCTTAGAAAAGCTTTCCAAGATCTCCCAGGTTCCTGGAGAGGCAGAATTAATATTGTCAAAATGGCCATGCAACCAAAAGCGCTATACAGATTCAAAGCAATTCCTATTAGAATTTCAATGACATAAAAAAAAAAAATTCTACCCTCAACCAAAAAAAAAAAAAAAAAGAATTTCAATGACATTCTTCAAAGAAATAGAAAAAGCAGTCATAAAATTCATTTGGAAAAATAAGAGGCTGAAAATAGCCAAAGCAATCCTTAGCAAGAAAAGTGACGCAGGAGGCATCTCAATACCAGAACTTAAATTATACTACAGAGCCATAGTAACAAAAATGACAGGGTATTGTCACCAAAACAGACATGAAAACCAGTGGAACGGAGTCGAAGACACAGAAAAAACACCCACATAAATACAGTTCTCTCACTCTAGACAAAGGCACCAAGAACACACAACGGAGGAAAGTAGCCTCTTCAACAATTGGTGCTGGGAAAACTGGAAGCCCATATGTAGTAGAATGAAATTAAATCCCTATCTCTCACCCTATGCAAAACTCAACTCAAAGTGGATCAAAGACTTAGGCTCTAGAATGGAGAATTTGCACCTTCTTGAAGAAAAATTAGGTCCCAATCTCCATCATATCAGCTTAGGAACTGACTTCATCAATGAGATTCCTAAAGCACAAGAAGTAAAACTGAGAATCAATAAATGGGATGGAATCAAACTAAAAAGCCTTTTCACAGCAAATGAAATAAGAACATTAAGAGAGAGTCTACCACAGAATGGGAGAAAATGCTTACCACATGCACCTCAAATAGAGCATTAATCTCCAGGATACGCAAAGAACTGAAAAAACTTGACCCCAAAAAACAATTAACCCAATCAACAAATGGGCAAAGGAACTGAACAGACATTTCACAGAAGAAGAAATACAATCGGTCAATGTTTTAGTCAGCTTTGTCGCTTCTGTGACTAAAAGACCTGACCAGCACAGAATGATAGAGGAGGAAGAGTTTATTTGGGAGCTTATGGTTTTAGAGCTTTCAGTCCATGGACAGCTGACTCCATTCCCTGGGGCTTGAGGTGAGGCAGAACCACATGGCAGAAGAGTATGGCAGAGGGAAGCAGCTCACATGAAGATCAGGAAAAAGCCAAGAGAAAGAGGTCTCCACTTGCTAGATACAAATATTTACCCCAAAGCCACGCCCCCAATTCCCACCTCCTTCAGTCACACCCTACCTCAGTTACTACTCAGTTAATCCCTATCAGGGAATTAAATCCCTGACTGGGTTAAGATTCTCACAACCCAGTCATTTCTCCTCTGAACCTTCTTGCATTGTCTCACAGGAGCCTTTGGAAAACACCTCACATCCAAACCGTAACAGTCAACATGTCTATGAAAAAGTGTTCAACATCTCTAGCAATTAGAGAAATGCAAATCAAAACGACATTGCGATTCCATCTCACTCAGTCAAAATGGCAATAATCAATAATACAAGTAACAATGAATATTGGCGAAGATGTAGGGGAAAAGATTTATTCATACGTTGCTGATGGGACTGCAAATTGGTGCACCACTCTGGAAAGCAGTATGCAGATTCTTCAGAAAACCTGGGCTAGAACCACCATTTGACCCATTTATCCCACTCCTCAGTGTTTACCCAAAAGACTTACAATCAGCATACTACAGTGACACAGCCACATCAATGTTTATAGCAGCCCAATTCACAATAACCAAGCTATGGATCCAACCTAGGTGTCCTTCAACAAATGAATGGATAAAGAAAATGCAATAATATATACCCAAGGGAATATTACTCAGCCTTTAAAAAGACTGAAATTATGGCATTTGCAGTTAAATGGAAGGAACTGGAGAATATCATGTTAAGTGAAACAAGCCTGTCCTAAAAAATAAAAGACCAAATGTTCTCTCTGATATGTAGATGCTACCCACAACAAGAGAGAGTAGGAAGGGAAGAATAGAAGTCCATTGGATTAGACAAAGAGGAACAAAGGGAAGGGAGGTGGGATGGAAATAGGAAAGACAATAGAATAATTCCAACATAATTTTCCTATCCTTAGATATGAATGCAGGATCAATGTAACTTCACATCATGTATAACCACAAGAATGGGATCCTAATTAGAATAAGTTATACTCCATATATGTATAATATGTCAAAATACACTCTACTGTCAAGTATACCTAAAAAGAACAAATTTAAAATAAATAAATAAAAAGCACAAAACCCCCCAGCTTTCTAGTGCCCCTAAAACCCCAAAGATAGAGATTTGAGAAAGAAAACTCTCTATCCTTCTCAAGCTGGCTTTGAATAAAACTTTTTTGTTTTGTTTTGCTCTGCTTTGCTTTTCCCTCGCCGACCTGTCTCCTGAGTTGTAGCGGAGTGTACAAGCAGTGAAGTCTCTCCTCCCAGTTACAGTAAGACCTGTGATTCTCAGGGGAGCCCATGTCCACTCAGGATAAAGAGCACATTTTCTATCCTCCGTCGCCTCTAGGTTTGAACATGTGCCTACGTTCCAGACAATGCAACATAGGTGGCAGCTTTGGGAGATTTTCCTTAAAGGCCACTGTCTGATACTCTTGGCTGCCTCCATCTGCTTTCTTCTTCAAGCATTCCTTCCATCTACTTCTTAGGATGTGAAGTTGGTGACCTGAGATATACTGATGGTATGGCTCATGAGGATAGTGGTCACAGTCACAAGATGACAGAAGGGCAATTTTTAAGGATTCTGAATTCCTGAGAACTTTTCAGAGTAGAAAAGTCATACTAGCCCTGGATAGCACACTTCCTAACTTTGGTAAAGGAAAAAAAAATCTGCATTTTTAAAGCCACTGCTATTTTAGATCTCTATAACTCTCAGCTGAACTTAATTCCACATGAAACATACACAAATTATACCATCACAATTAACTGTAAGTTCGAATATATTGTTAAAAAGGAACTGTATGCTACCTTTTCACCTCAATTTTGTAAAAATAACATCAATTCTAAAACCCAATGTTATGGTTTGAATAGGAGGTCCTCCCACAAGGCCCCTGTGTTAATGAAGGGATATTCAGAGGTAAAGCAATTGGATTATGAGAGCTGTGATGTAATGAGTCCCTCCTGGTTTGAACTGACTGACTGTGTGGGGTGGGTCACTGGGGGAATGCCCTGGAAGGGTGCACTTTCTCTGTGGCCATTCCCCCTTTCTTAATCTGCCTCCTAGTTGCCAAGAATACAGCAGTCCTCTACCACACCTTCAGCCATAAGGTTTGGCCTCTCCTTGGACCCAGAGCAATGGAGTCAGCCCACCATGGACTAAACCACTTGAAACCATGAGTCAAAATAAACTTTTCCTCCTTTAAGTTGTTCTTCCTCTAAGTTGGTCCCGGCAATGAAAAACTAACTAACACACCCGACACTTACAGAGGGAGACCTTATGCCAAAAATTTTACTCAGGACTTCATGTGTGTTATTTCTTTTGATATGGATATTATGGTGTCCATTTTAGAGATGTAGAAACTGAGGTTTAAAGAAGTTCAATAACTTTTCCAAGACCACACAGCTCATACTGTGTTTGATGAAACTAGTCTGCCTTACTCCAAAGCCATATTCTTAGCCACTTCACATCATACCTGCCTAAAAGTTCTCTAGCAAAGATTTACTTGTGTGGAGATCTGAGACAGATTGCATAGCAATAAAATTTCTTAGAGTTTTTATAAGGTATAAAAGAAGGATTTGTTTGGTGTTAGGTGTGAAAGATATTTGGTAACAAAAAAGATAAAAGACCTGTAGTATTTACTGTCTTGCCTACTGTAACTCATACTGCAGGTCTACAATAACATTTTGAAATAAAATATAAATACTTCTCAATTTGCTTACAAATTGAGTAACGCTGTATGGTAATGTGAATTCAAGACGATGTGGTAAAAGAACCATTGAAAGACATATAACATTGAGAAGTGCTGTGATAACAGACCCATAGTTGTGGCCCAAAAAGAAGAGACAAGTTGCTATTTGTGATAAATCTAATAAAGCAGGTTAATTGTATTTATTTGTGTTGCTATTGTAGAAAATAGAATTTTTCTGAAAAGGAGTTCATAAAAGGTTTTTTTGATTTGATAAAGAAGCTGAAACAAATAAAGCTTGAACATTAAAATACCACGGGTATCTTTGTTAACCAATTTCTATATCAATTAGATATTTTTGAGAATGGGGATTCTAATTCATTAGCATTACTTCAAAAAATAGTATCTAGGAATAATCACCAGAGAACCAATAATTGCTTACATTGGGTTCAACCCATAGTACAAGGCTTGCCTTATTGTATACATTTAGTAAATATTTGATAAACGAAAAAACTGGTAGGTGGATTCATGTCGGTTAGGTAGATGAAAAGACGGATGTTTGAATAAATGAACATGAATGGTGCTTTATTAGTCTCAGTGAATTTCTTCAGATATTATTGCACTTGACCCAAAAGCATCCTGATGGTAGGTAAAGTATGGTTACATTTTGGGGGGGGCTGGGGTTGTGGCTCAGTGGTAGAGTGCTTGCCTAGCATGCACTAAGGCACTGGGTTTGATTCTCAGCACCACATAAATGTAAAATAAACATATTGTATCCACCTAAAGGTTAAGAATAAACCTTTTTTAAAAAAGTATGGTTACATTTAATAATAATAATAATAATAATAATAACATTCTGAGGCTCAAAGATTTTGTGAAACTTGTCCCAGTTGACTTACTATAGGAATCCTTTCTTGCCATAACGTAAGAAAATATGTATTGCTTACTGTTTGGGGAAAGAAGAATACAGTTACCTATATTATGAAGTACTCCTTGAATAAACTATGATGGTTCATCCCTCCATGCCCACCAGAAGATTGAACTTTCCAAACAGGTCACAGTGACATCTTCCTCCCACAATGTAACTTATTCCTCCTCCTCTTGGCTTATATAGTCTCAACACCTGAAGCCAGATTAGTTGAAAAGGGTGGTAGAAGTAAATAAGTAAAAGGGTGGTAGAAGTAAATAAGTAAAAGGGTGGTAGAAGTTAAGATCTTGGGCTAGATCTTAAAAGGTGGATAGAGCTGCTTCTTGAAGTTCTTAGGACATGCATACTGGAAGCCAAACACCATGCTATCATAATGTGAAGAACTCCAAAAAGCCCATAGAGTCCCAGCCTGGCTGAGCTCCCAGACTACAATCAGGACCAAGTGGTGAAAAAAACCACTGTGAGAGTGGACTCCCCAGCCCTAAATGCAGCTGCCTCAGTGGAAAAAAAGCTACCTCTGCCTCGCTGTACTCACATGACAGGTCATAAGCAAAATAGTATTGCCATGGTCTTACGTCATGAAGTTGGTGGTCTGTTATACAAACAACAATACCTACTTGCAAAAATACCTTCACAAGGTTTCTGTTGATCCAAATGTACTTTTCCTTGACCATTCAGAAAACTCCTATTCATTCGACAAAACTCAAATCAATAACATCTGTATGGATTGTCTTCTCTTATATTCCCTCGTTCTCCAAATGAAATTTCTCCTTTCTTTTGATAGCTTCTGTGCATCTTAGATATTTGTCTAGGAGTGTACTAAAAACATGCGTTGGAATGTACCAGGAACTCGGTAAGTGTTTTCCAGCTGAATTGAATTGAATTTTATTGGCGAATGAAAATCTCAGCTAGTGTTGTAATTACAGGTCCTACTGATGTTGGATGACCCTGCCATTACCACTGCCATTAATCCTGTTGCTCCAACCCATAACTCTTACACTGACCCCTACTTATTAGTCTACATTGTATTCTCCTTCTATCAACCAAAAATGTTTGATTTCTGATGGGAAACTATTCTTTTCCCACTACTATTACAAGTCTGTGGAAGTCTCTTCTGTCTCCTTCAGATTTCTCAAGACATTTTAAAATAAGTTCTCTTGGGGCTAAATTGTAGGATATTTGAATGGATCACTTCTCTCCAAATATTAGTTCCAAAGTCAATTTTTCCCTAACTAAAATGATAAGTGACATAGGATTTCAGGTGGCCAGTATGGACTGCCAAAATTCCTGGGCTGAATAAGCTAATCAGACTCCCATTGTCCTTAAATGGGAACCCTCTTGGAGATAAATTTTTAGAATTAATTGTAGAATTTAAAAATTTTTTTCATACATACAATTTTTGTAGTGGTACATATCTGAGAAATCTCAATTTGCAGAGAATACAAAACCACTTGCTAGCACTTGATAGGACCATTCTCAGGAAGTTCAGTAACATTACTAAGCCTGAGGTTCCCAGGGTCTATGACTTGATCATTTTCCTCCTACCTTTGCCACACTGTCTACCAGAGACTTAGTCATTTCTGCTTCATTGGGAAGAACTAGGCTTCAACATTCTTTCTCTTTTATTAACCATCGCCCCACTTGAACCTGACATTTCCTGTTTTCATTGGGCCTATTTAGACACATGATGCACAGCACAAATGGTTGGGCATTTGCAGTCCAAATGATTAGCTCTTTTATATGATGCAATACAGAAAGAACGACAAAACTGCAAATAGCAGACCCAGGTTCTGGTCCCAGTTTTCTAAGTTATCTTTGTGACCTTGAACACCTCATTTCATTCTTTTATGTTTCCACTTATCTGTCAAATGAGGAAATCCATACAAATCAACTCTAGGGACCCTTTCAAAAATAACATTTGATGCTTCAATACTTTATGGAAAGGCACTTTATTCATTTAAGGCCTTTTTTAAGAAATTCTACAGAGAAGAAATCTTAAACCCACCTTATAATCATAACATAGAATGATATGGTTGGAAGCCAGGCTGGATGGCATTCTTGATTTTTAAAATATTTATATAAAAATATTTTATACAATTATCTAAAATGGCATTGTAAACTTATCAATTTCTGGGGAAGGAGAGAGAGTGATGGATTGCTGAGATGAACAGCTCTGCACCTTCTCAAAGTCAACAAAAGGAGCATCATTTCCTCTAAAGACCAACAAAGAATCAGTTACATATCTGTATGTAATGGCTGATTTTATTTATCAGTTTAACGAGGCCACAGCAATTCATAAAATAATAAAGCACTGTACTATCCCGATGTATTAGAAACACACCTATATATTTCTGTGAAGGTATTTTAAAATGAGATTAGCACTGGAATCAACAGAATTTGAGCAAAACAGAATATCCTCTGTGATGTGAGTAGGCCTCATCTAATTAGTTGAAGTCCTTAAAAAAAAAAAAAAAAAGCAAACTGCAATCCCTCAAGGAAGAGGTTACTCTGCCAGCGAGAAGCTGGCGAGCTCAAGCTGCAACGTCAACTTGAGTTGATGAGTCTCTACCCTGCTGGCCTACCTGCAGACTTTGGACTTGCCAGCCTCCACAATCACATAAGCCAATTATTTATAGATAGATAGATAGATAGATAGATAGATAAGAGAGGCAGAAAGAGAGAAGGAGAAAGAGATTCCTCTGGGCTCTATTTCTGTGGAGAACCCTTACTTCTATAGAAGCCCTCTTTAGACATAAAGGAAAATCGTCACCCCACCCTATCTTACACCTTCCTTATATCCTGATCTTATTCCATGTCCTCTGACTCAAAGAAGGTCAGTGTATTCCTAGCCAAAGGATCTGTCTACCTCAATAATGAATGTAAGTGAGGTCCCTACAAATAATACAGTGCCACGCATGTGCAGGCTAACATGATAATAATTATCATCAACATCATTAATTATCACTTTAGTTATTCCATTTGAAACATGAGATATAAGCCAAATGGTTATGCTCAGTATTATATAATAGGAAAGGCTGGATTCTCTAAGGAAAGGCAGACCACACAGGGCAGAGTGATAGCATGCTCTGCTTCCACAACCCACAGCCCAGCCACACATCAGATTATTAAAACCACTCCTGGGAAAGAACAGAATTCGTTGATTATGCATTCATCCCACATAGCTCTTGGCTCTAGCAATGCTTTACACCTCCAGAGACCTCTCATCTTCCTCTTCATCTACATTATCCAGAAAAGAAATAAAGCCAGCTGTCAGAGGGAGTGAGCTTTTTAGCACTTTTCTAATCAAAACCAGCCTTTCCTGACTTTCCCTGACTTCCTAGAATAAATCCTGTCCTGGTCTCCAAAGAACCCAATGACTTTTCGGTGCACTGGCTCCACCTAGTGATTGCTAGAGAGAATGCACAAAAGTGTTCTCAGATTTGGATAGTTTGTCACAATTGACATCTAAAACGGGAGGGTGAAGTAGTAACTATAGCTAGACCTAGCTTTGAATTCTGAAGACCTCCAGGGAACACCATACATTGCTCATTTTAAGAATATCTAACCATGGGATTAATATTAATATTCAAACATTTTTTTAGTTCAAATCCTTATTCTAATTCCCACTGTCTTTTCCCTGTGCAACTTCGGACAAGTCACTTAACTTAATTAAGCTATAAGGCATTTATTTGTAAAAACTGGATTAATTGTGAATACTTAATAAAAAGTTTTCTAATAATTAATGTAGATAAGTGTGTTTAATAAAATACTCAACTCATGATAAATAATAAATCATGGTTGTCTCGATTATTAACTACTTGGGAGGGCTTCCATAGAATATCCATTTTTCTCACAAATAGGAGATTCTATTCAATTTTTAAATATTTATATTATCACAATTTGGGCCAAAATTGTATTTTTCCCCATAAGAATCATGTATTCTTTTCTATGCTTATTGCCTAGAATGAATATTATAATGATTCAAAAAAAAAGGGCTAAATTGTTTCATGAAATTGTATTGCATCTAATCCCTTATGTGGAGTTTGAAGGACATCTGAAGTTCATTCTTATATATACAACCTCAGGAAAGTAACCTTTTCAATTATCTCCGGTATCCACTCTCAAAATATACATTCAAAAACATAATTTGGGGTCTGTTTTAAATGCCAAAAAATACTTCTTAACGAATGTTAAATCACAACTATTTATAGTTTATAACTGTTTATAGTTTAGTTAGTTTCATAACTATATCTTACTTCCAGAATCCCTTAATTTGTAATACCACTATTATGCAGAAGGATCTAGCTGTGCTCTCAGACCTATTCTTCCTTCTCTTTGGTTCCTAAGAACTGTGTGTTTTATTTCTGATACCTCATCTTTCTCTGTCCTTTGTTCTGAATATGTTTCTTTCCATGGAGATTTCCTTGTGATATAGAGAAGAAAGCACTGGACTAGGAGCAATGGAATTTGCAAGCTCTTCTGAATTGAGTCATTTCTACTTACAGGACCACATACAATTCCTTGAATGTGATAAATGAGGATATTTCCTTATCTTACCCTACAGAGTTATGATTAATGTGATAAATTTTATAAAGCACTATACAAATATATAATTAGGGCTCACAGTTCAGTATGAATATTATTAGTCCATGAAGACCCATTCTTGATCTTTAAATGTGGAAACCTTCATATACCACTATTTGTAATTTTACTTACTTTTGACAGAAAAAATACAAGTTTTCAAGTCATTTACAGTCGTTCCAAACCTTCCCAGAGGGTCATGGCTAGACCTTTAGTACCAAAGTAATGAGGAGATTGACCAAAAGCAACAGCAACACATTGGACTGCTTTCTTCTTGTTTCCAGATTCCTCCAAACCAAATGCTTTCTTCTCCTAGATGTCCTCTAGCACTTGCTCTGACTTGTTGTCCCTCTTCTCCTCTGCTGGTTTCTAGGATAGAAGCCCATCTGTCATATCTTTTATAACTAGTAATTATAAATTCTAACAGTTATCCACAGTTAAACCTATGTAGGCATAAACCTTAACAGAAGAAAACAAAATGGATGTCACATGGGGATGGAAGGATTTGAGTCCAAAGCACTGGTAAAAAGTACAAAAATACTCCCCTCCCCAATCTTTGAGTTATTAATCATCTTGAGGTTGCAGTGTGCAGACATCTGTTGGATGAAAGAACAGATTAGAGGGAAGCAAGGAAATCTGCCAAGACCTGAGGCAGATGCTTCCTCTTAGATTTGGACCTATTAGCAATGCTGCATGTTCTGAATCTTCCTCAGATCTAAGTTTTAACATCACATTTCTCTAATGAAACAACTTCAGTAGCGGTATGACTTGAGGATGAATCCCAGGCATTATTGGGCTACTTCATTCATTCACTCAGAAGCATTAATTAATTGAGAGCCCACTCAGTCCTAAATTATTCTAGGGCTGGAGATGTTGAGATAAAAGACAGCTCTGCCCTCAATGTATCCATTATCTTCTTAGGGATTTGGTTTATGGTATGGTGCTCTGAACTCAGTGGTGAAAGGAACCCAAGGTCCTGAAGCACGTGGATCAGTCCCTAAACCAAAGGTGAGAGGGAATCCAAAGTGATTTCCCAGGGAAGATGATACCTGAAGTAATATTTGAAACACAAACTCATCAGTGAGGAAGGGGTAACTTACTCCAGGTTAACCATCAAGCTTAGAGACTTGCACATAAAATACTAACTGAGGGAACAGGAAGATAGGTGAAAGAGTAGCTAGAGACTCTTAAAGCAAAGGACTTGCTGTGTCGGCTGATGAGTTTATGCTGTGTCCTGAAGGCAATGGAAGCTATTAAAGGATTTTAAGTGGGAGAGTAACATGATGGTGTTTGCCAAATAAATGTCAAAACCAATCATGGTTGGGGCCATCTTCCCCTTAAAACTCTTGTTTTCATTTTTGGTTTTGGTTTTCTGCTTTTGTGATGGCTGGTTATAATGACCAGACTCCTGGGCTCAAGTGATCCTCCCACCTTAGCCTTACAAGTCGCTGGGACTATAGGCCTGTGCCATCACTCCCAGCTCCCCTTAACCCTTTTAACTCCCATTAGAATGGCTCCATAGTCTCGTGCTTTTATTCTGGCCTCCTCCAATCCTCAGTCTCCTGATCATCAAATGCATCCTCAACACTTTTCAGAGTTATCTTTCTAAAACACGGTCATTTGTTTCCCTGCTCTAAGTTCTAAGGTAGAATCCATGCCTAACTTTTCCCATTCATTTTGCCACCAGTAACCCTACTCCTATCTGTCTCTGGCCAACCTCACTGCTTTATTTCCCCAACACTCCATGCTGTTTCAGACCTCTACTACTATCAGGTGTCTATCATTTAATACCTGGGACACCTTCTTCCCCTATTTTGCGATGGATTGTTGCTCATTTTTGAAAATCCCGTTCCAATGGCTCCTCTTGTGTGATATCTGCACCCTCTGCCTAGGAAACCCTCATTTTATGCCAACTTTATACTTTGGAAAAGTTCATATTACTGCATTTATATTATAGGGGACTAGACTCTGTTTGCCTCCTTCCTTTTGCATCCTGAACTCCATGAGGGAGAAATAGTGCCTTCTTACCTCTGCATCCCCAAAGCTTGAGGATTAGTTAAATGCTCAATACAGAATTGGTAAAGAAATGAACCAAAGAATGCATGTTCTTTTTTTAAAGATAAAAGAAAGATGACCCCAGCCTTATCACAGCAAAATGATTTCCTGAATTTTAAGCAGGTAGCCATATACTTGAAAAAGCCTAAAGTTATGTTTTTACTAAAGCTAATTTCTTTATAGTCTGCCCATTTTCTCTTTTATATAGTCTTGGGAACACATGGATGTACATATGATATGTGACAGTATTTTCAGCCAGTGTACAGACATGTGCATACCCAGAGCAGACTTACTTTACCTTCTTTTTCTACAATCCTATATGAATATTTTTGCATCAATAAAATCATCTAACATTCTTTGATGCAAAAATGAAAAAAGGAGCTCAAGTATATGATTATAATCCCCCCTTTTTTTGAAAAATGCATGTTCCAAAAAAGATTTGACTTTTGCTACTCATATCTAAGTAATATCAAAGCATTTATTGAAAGGGTGATTATTATTTGAGATTCTATTTGAAGAATAAGGCCCAAGCCTTCCCCTTTGGGAAATTCTGGAATTAGTATTATCCCAGGTCCTAAAAAAAATCATGTTCTCTGGACCCTGCCTCCATTATAACCAGTAGGGATCAATAACAGAGAATCACAGAGGTTTCTTTGACATTTGACTTGCATATGATACTGGTATCAGGACACCACTTGCAAAGGCAAGTCTTAATAATGAGGAGTGGATTCTCATTATCTTGGTAGAATGGGAGTTCAGAGTTAGAATTAACTTAAAACATATGAATATGCAAAAGTTGCAAACAAATGTCCATCAATAAATAGCACATTAGATAAAAATAAGATTTATGTAGATTGAATTATTGGTCTGAATTAGATTACCTATAGCAATATTATAGTCATGACCTTGCCATGACCTCAAGATGGGCAAGGTAAAACTCCTCACTTCTTGATTATGAGTTTGGCCATCTAAATTGCTTAGGCCAATTAGATGTTAGTATATGTGCTATGAGTAAAGACTTGAAAAGCATTTATATGATTAAACTGATCTATTTGTGCATTTGGCATCCCATAGGAGTAAAATATTCTGGTATCTACTGCCCCTCCATAAGGAACAACATTACCTCAGCTTATCCATAGACCTGAAGTCTGAAATACAACTATATCAGTCCATCCACAGATGCATGAGAGATAAATAAATGCTTATTTTTATATGCTGTGATATTTTTATGATTGTTTGTTACCAAGAAAAAGCTGACGAATACAAGGCTTACCCACATAATGAAATATTTTATAGCTATTAAATGAGACAGATAAAGAAAGATCCTTAAAATATACTGTGAAATAAATATAGCAAGGTGCATAGCAATATGTATAATATGCTCTATTTGTGGTGAAGACAAAGAACACATTTCTATATTTGTTTGGATAATTCTAGATTGTCTATAGAAGGATGCATAAAAAGTTAACTAAAATTGTCATCAGAGAAAAGCCTGGTAACCAACAATTGGTATGTAAGTACTTAGCAACCAGACCAGCTGTACTGTTTCACTCCAGCTGAGTATCCATCCTGGATGGACACAATTCTAGAAATAGCTTAGATGCCTCGCTCACAGATTTCAGTATGGTCTGTACAGAAAGTGAAGTAATTTCAAGGCCTAAAGAGAATTGGGTTAATTGACTTGATGAGGATCAGAGTGGGAAAATGAAGGCACAGAAAAGAATTATGTGTTCAAAATGGTTTCATCCATATATTTTTAATAAGATACCCTCCTTATGCCTTACTTCTCTGCATCTTTCACACCATATCAAAACTCCTAAGGCCATTCCTAAATTTAACATCATTATAGTCCACAGTATATAGGTAATGGACTCTATAGCTTGGAATAAACATATTTAGAAGAAAAAGCTTAGATGAATAGCAACACTGGGCTATAAAAAAAAAAGAATTTTTTTTCACAATGTGGGAAGTTGTGTGTATTTTTTTCCAAATTTCACATAGTCCAAGAAACACTGTAAGGATAAGTGCATGTTGCCATAGAAACTAGATGTCATCATTAGCATCATCAACAGTTACTAAATGCCTGTTAGTGCTGTTCTGAGTTACTTCCTGCTTATGCTAGGAAAGAAAGATAAGTTGTTTGCTATGAAAGAATTTCTAATTTAAAGAATTTCTAGAATAGAACATGCTTGGTAAGGAAAGGTTGAATCTTTATCATTCATTACTGCTAAGTACTAGGAATAAAGAGATTAATAAGACTTGGTTCCTATCCACAAAGAGTTCAGTCTGGTATGAGGAACAGATCCATAAATGGATGATTATTAGATAACATGGAAATGCAGTGATGGTGATGTACATATTATGCACAACCCCCAAAGCAATCAAATGCTGACACTAGAAGAAGTATAGTCTTACTCAAAAAAATCTGTTTATATATCCATTTCTTGTCTCATTATTTATCCTTGAACATGTTTTAAGTTTTATAATGGATAGAAGACTCTCTATATTCTCCCCCTTAGTTCCTCTATTGTTCCAAGTTTTAACCTTCATCAGTGAGATCCCCTGTCCAATGCAAACAGAGTTCCTACAAAAAAAGTGTGAATAATGGAATTGTGGTTTCTACAAGCTGTAAAATCAAAGAATGCATGCATAATTTATATTCCACCAACTGCCAATGAGACTATTTTTCAAAACTCTGGATCACAGGAGCCAATGGTAGGCAGGGCACCTGGGATAGAAAATATAGTACCCAGGAGAGTGATCAAGCCATATTTCCTCTGTGTTGTCAGCAAACCTTGATGATGCAGCTGCAGGCTGCCTGACTGGATCTGCAATACTCTTGTTCTCTGGGGCCCCACTTGTTGCCAACATTCCACTTGTTCCTTCTTGTTGGACCTTCATGGCACAGCCAACTGCCTAACCTCCTACACACCATATGCACCATCACCAAAGGCTAGGCTTTGCCTCTCAGTTAACTTTTTATCTCTCTCCTGCAGCAGAATACTCTCTCGAGCCTATCCTCTGCTAGGAGAAAATGAGATCACTAATATTATAGTATAAAAGTAGGATTCTCTAGAGAGATAGAAACATAAGGGTGCCAGGCTACACATATACAGTGACTAAGAAAGCATGGTGTCCTAATCAAATCTCGAGGGTCCTGAAGTTTTCTTTTTTTTTTTTTTTTTTTTGGTTGGTTGGGGGTTTTTTGTCATTGTTGTTAATTATTTGTTTTGTTTTGTTTTTTGGTACCAAAGATTGAACCCAGAAGTACTTAACCACTGAGTCATATCCCCAGCCCTGTTTTTTGTTTTGTTTTGTTTTGTTTGGGGGGTTTTTGTTTGGTTTGGTTTGGTTTCAGACAGGATCTCACTAAGTTACTTAGGGCGTTGCTAAATTGCTGAGGATGGCTTTGAACTTGCAATCCTCTTGCCTCAGCCTCCTGAATCACTGGGATTATAGGAGTGTGCCACAGCACCCAGCTGAAATGGTTAAAGGAGCTTTAATCCTAGTGGATCAGGGCCTTCTAGAGCATTAACACTTGTCTTCCTCCTGTGCAATAGCAGAGTAATGTTTAAGGGAATGCTAACAGTCACTCTCAGTTTCATAAAGAGAAAGAATAGTTGAAGAGAGACACCTAGTTCACAAATTGCCTGGAGTTGGTTTAGGGACAAAACCATTACTGGTGTGTCTGAATAACTGCTTGAATGTCAGCCTCGGCAGCCAGTGTTGTGCTTAATAAGTGTTAGTGTCATTTCCTTAATCCAGCTTCTCTGTACTTGTCTCTTTCTCTGAGGTTTATACGCATGATGGAAATACCCTTTCCCAAATAACTGTCGTTTGTAACACCTCTCCCCAGTCCACTCTCCTACCTCTCTTTGATGCCAGCATGTCGCACCTATCCTCATGGCCTCTGCCAGACAATTCTCCCAACTTTATTGGAGTAGGACATGACCACCTGTATGCCAGGAACCTTCAGTTTCCAGGCCGCAGTGTAGGAAAGGGACATCCAAGCAGTAATGCACCTAACTCAGGGAGATGGTGCTCAAGGTCTAAGAAGGCCAAAGAAGCTACAGTTCACAGGAAGGGACTTGTAGAGGAGTGTGCTGAAAAAGAACTCCAGCCATCTGGAGAAGGTTCTACCAAGTATTCATCTGAGCACCGATAGGCACGTGAATGTGCGAAGACTACCCACAGCCAGGGAAAGAATCATAAGAAAGGACTCTCAAGGTGTAATTCATCATATTAACAGGCTATAAAAGAAAAATCATATCAACAAGAGATAATGGGGTGGGGAAGAAAGTACAAAGGGGCATAAGGAAACTTGGGGTATTGATAGTTCATAATCTTAATTACGGTGTTTTCATAGGTGTATATTCACGTCAAACAGTAAATTAGATGCTTTAAATATGGGTATTTTATGTCAATTATATTTCAATAAAGTTATTTTTAAAAAGGATGATTGACCATAGTAAGAATAGCAATTTTTGTGGATTTATAGCATATAGAGAAGTAAATATGAAACCTATGATATAAAGTAAATAACAACAGCAGTACAAAGGAAAGGAAATATACTAGTATTACATTTTCATACTGTTATGGTTTGGATGTTTCCCCCAAAAAGCATATGTTGGAGATTTAATTCCCAATGCAACAGTGTTGGCAGATGGGGCTTGTTGGGAGGCATTTAGATCACGAGGGCTTCACAGACATGAAAGAACTAATGCTGACTATAAAGGAACTACAGAGGGGCCGGAGGGGCCAGGGTTTGGCTCAGTGGGAGAGCACTTGCCTAGCATGTGCAAGGCACTGGATTTAATTATAAAAACAAATAAATAAAATAAAGTTATTGTGTCCAATTACAACTAAAAAAACATATATTAAAAGGGGGTGATGATAGAGTGGTTGCTTAGCATGTGTGAGGCACTGGGTTCGAACTCAAGCACCACATAAAAACTAAATAAACAAAATAAAGGTATAAAAAAAAGAAGAAGAAGACTTAAAAACACAAGTTCTATCTCTTACTCCTGCTCCCATCTTCTAGCCTTCTGCTATGGAATGACACTGCAAGAAGGACCTCACCAGAGTCCAATGAGAACTTTTCAGCCTCGAGAACTGTGAGAAATAAATTTTTTTCTTTATAAATTACCAGTGTGTGGTATTCTGTTATAGCAACACATAATAGACTAAGACACAAACAATATGTGAAATGGTACAATATTTGAAAATAGACTGAAAAGTTTTAAAAATACATTGTATTTTAGTAATCACTTTTTAAAAAAAAAAAGTGCTATAAGCCTAGTGAAATAAAAAGAAATTGGGGAAAAAAAATACTCAACTCAAATTAAGTCAGGAAAAGAAAAAAGAGGAAAAGTACAATTAAAACAAACAAATGACAAGATGGTACATTTAAACTTAGCCATATATATAATTGTACTAAATATAAATGGCTTAAATAATTTAAAAGTAAAGATTGCCAGATTGAGTTTTTTAAAAGACTCAACTATATAATGTCTACAAGAAGAAACTCACTTTAAATGTAAAGACACAGAGGTAAAACAAAAAGGAGCAGGACGGGGATTTGGCTCAGTGGTACAATGATTGCCTAGAATGCATGAGGCCCTGGGTTTACTCTCCACCATTGCAAAGAAATAAAAATAAAAAGGAGAGAAAAAAGGTATTACATGCAAATGCAAATAAAAATTAAAGAGCAGAAGTGCCTCTATTAATATGAGATTAAGTAGATTTTATTTTTTTTTATTTTTTTTTGTTCTAAATATTTATTGTTTTATTGGGTGTTCAAAACATTACAAAGCTCTTGACATATCATATTTCATACATTTGATTCAAGTCGGTTATGAACTCCCATTTTTACCCCAAATACAGATTGCAGAATCACATCTGTTACACATCCACGTTTTTACATATTGCCATACTAGTGACTGTTGTATTCTGCTGCCTTTCCTATCCTCTACTATCCCCCTTCCCCTCCCATCTTCTCTCTATACCCCATCTACTATAATTCATTTCTCTCCCTTGTTTTTTTTCCCCTTTCCCCTCGGATCCTCTTATATGTAATTTTGTATAACAATGAGGGTCTCCTTCCATTTCCATGCAATTTCCCTTTTCCCTCCCTTTCCCTCCCAACTCTCGTCCCTGCTTAATGTTAAACTTTTTCTCATGCTCTTCCTCCCTGCTCTGTTCTTAGTTGCTCTCCTTATATCAAAGAAGACATTTGGCATTTGTTTTTTAGGGATTGGCTAGCTTCACTAAGCATAATCTGCTCTAATGCCATCCATTTCCATGCAAATGCCATGATTTTGTCATTTTTCAATGCCGAGTAATACTCCATTGTGTATAAATGCCACATTTTTTTATCCATTCATCTATTGAAGGGCATCTAGGTTGGTTCCACAATCTAGCTATTGTGAATTGTGCTGCTATGAACATCGATGTAGCAGTGTCCCTGTAGCATGCTCTTTTTAGGTCTTTAGGGAATAGACAGAGAAGGGCAATAGCTGGGTCAAATGGTGGTTCCATTCCCAGCTTTCCCAGGAATCTCCATACTGCTTTCCAAATTGGCTGCACTAATTTGCAGTTCCACCAGCAATGAACAAGTGTACTCTTTTCCCCACATCCTCGCCAGCACTTGTTGTTGTTTGACATCAGAATGGCTGCCAATCTTACTGGAGTGAGATGGTATCTTAGGGTGGTTTTGATTTGCATTTCTCTGACTGCTAGAGATGGTGAGCATTTTTTCATGTACTTGCTGGTTGATTGTATGTCCTCCTCTGAGAAGTGTCTGTTCAGGTCCTTGGCCCATTTGTTGATTGGGTTATTTGTTATCTTATTGTCTAATTTTTTAAGTTCTTTGTATACTCTGGATATTAGGGCTCTATCTGAAGTGTGAGGAGTAAAGATTTGTTCCCAGGATGTAGGCTCCCTAATTACCTCTCTTATTGTTTCTCTTGCTGAGAAAAAAAACTTTTTAGTTTGAGTAAGTCCCATTTGTTGATTCTAGTTATTAACTCTTGTGCTATGGGTGTCCTATTGAGGAATTTGGAGCCCGACCCCACAATATGTAGATTGGAGCCAACTTTTTCTTCTATCAGATGCAGAGTCTCTGATTTGATATCAAGCTCCTTGGTCCATTTTGAGTTAGCTTTTGTGCATGGCGAGAGAAAGGGGTTCAGTTTCATTTTGTTGCATATGGATTTCCAGTTTTCCCAGCACCATTTGTTGAAGATGCTATCCTTCCTCCATTGCATGCTTTTAGCCACTTTATCAAATATAAGATAGTTGTAGTTTTGTGGATTGGTTTCTGTGTCCTCTATTCTGTACCATTGGTCCACCCGCCTGTTTTGGTACCAGTACCATGCTGTTTTTGTTACTATTGCTCTGTAGTATAGTTTGAAATCTGGTATCGCTATACCTCCTGATTCACACTTCCTGCTTAGAATTGCTTTTGCTATTCTGGGTCTTTTATTTTTCCAGATGATTTTCATGATTGCTTTATCTATTTCTACAAGAAATGCCATTGGGATTTTGATTGGCATTGCATTGAACCTATAGAGAACTTTTGGTAATATCACCATTCTGATGATGTTAGTTCTGCCTATCCATGAACAGGGTATATTTTTCCATCTTCTAAGATCTTCTTCTATTTCCCTCTTTAGGGCTCTGTAGTTTTCATTGTATAAATCTTTCACCTCTTTTGTTAGGTTGATTCCCAAGTATTTTTTTTTTTTTGAGGATATTGTGAATGGGGTGGTTCTCCTCATTTCCATTTCAGAGGATTTGTCTGTCGCTGATATACAGGAATGCCTTTGATTTATTCGTGTTGATTTTATACCCTGCCACTTTGCTGAATTCATTTATTAGCTCTAATAGTTTCTTTGTAGACCCTTTTGGGTCTTCTTGGTATAGGATCATATCATCCACAAATAGTGATAATTTAAGTTCTTCTTTTCCTATCTTAATGCCTTTAATTTCTTTCATCTGTCTAATTGCTCTGGCCAGTATTTCGAGAACTATATTGAATAGAAGTGGTGAGAGAGGGCATCCCTGTCTTGTTCCAGATTTTAGAGGGAATGCCTTCAGTTTTTCTCCATTTAGAATTATGCTAGCCTGAGGCTTAGTATAGATTGCTTTTACAATGTTGAGGTATGTTCCTGTTATCCCTAGTTTTTCTAGTGTTTTGAACATAAAGTGATGCTGTACTTTGTCAAATGCTTTTTCTGCATCTATTGTGATGATCATATGGTTCTTATCTTTAAGTCTATTGATGTGGTGAATAATGTTTATTGATTTCTGTATATTGAACCATCCTTGCATCCCAGGGATGAATCCTACTTGATCATGGTGCACGATCTTTTTGATATGTTTTTGTGTCCGATTTGCCAGAATTTTATTGAGGATTTTTGCATCTATATTCATTAGGGATATTGGTCTGAAGTTTTCTTTCTTTGAAGTGCCTTTATCTGGTTTTGGAATCAGGGTGATGTAGGCCTCATAGAATGAATTTGGAAGTTCTCCCTCTTTTTCTATCTCCTGAAATAGATTGTAGAGTATTGGTATTAGTTCTTCTTTAAAGTTCTTGTAAAACTCTGCTGTATATCCGTCCGGTCCTGGGCTTTTCATGGTTGGTAGTCTTTTGATGGCTTCTTCTATTTCCTCACTTGATATTGGTCTGTTTAGGTTGTTTATATCATCCTGACTCAATTTGGGTAGCTCATATGTCTCAAGGAATTTATTGATGCCTTCACTAGCTTCTATTTTATTAGAGTATAGGGTTTCAAAATAATTTCTAATTATCTTCTGTATGTCTGAATTGTCTGTTGTGATGTTGCCTTTTTCATCCCGTAAGCTAGTAATTTGAGTTCTCTCTCTTCTTCTCTTTGTTAGCATGGCTAGTGGTCTATCAATCTTATTTATTTTTTCAAAGAACCAACTTTTAGTTTTGTCAATTTTTTCTATTGTTTCTTTTGTTTCGATTTCATTGATTTCAGCTCTGATTTTAATTATTTCTTGCCTTCTACTGTATTTGCTGCTGATTTGTTCTTCTTTTTCTAAGGCTTCGAGGTGTAGTGTGAGGTCATTTATTTGTTGGCTTTCCCTTCTTTTAAGGAATGAACTCCATGAAATGAATTTTCCTCTTAATATTGCTTTCACAGTGTCCCAGAGATTTCGATATGTTGTGTCTGAGTTTTCATTTACCTCTAAGAATTTTTAAATTTCCTCTTTGATGTCTTCTGTAACCCTTTGTTCATTCAGTAGCATAATGTTTAATCTCCATGTGATGTAGGATTTTTTCTTTCTCATTTTATTATTGATTTCCAATTTCATTCCATTTGATCAGATAAAATGCATGGTAGTATCTCTACTCCTTTGTAATTGCTAAGATTTGCCCTGTGACATAATATATGGTCTATTTTTGAGAAGGATCCATGTGCTGCTGAGAAGAAAGTATATTCACTTGATGTTGGGTGGTATATTCTGTATTTATCAGTTAAGTCTAAGTTATTAATTGTATTATTGAGCTCTATGGTTTCTTTATTCAACTTTTGTTTGGAAGATCTGTCCAATGGTGGGAGAGGTGTGTTAAAATTTCCCATGATTATTGTGTTGTGGTCTATTTGACTCTTGAACTTGAGAAGAGTTTGTTTGATGAACGTAGCTGCACCTTTGTTCGGGGCATATATATTAATGATCGTCACGTCTTGTTGGTGTATGGTTCCCTTGAGCAGTATGTAGTGTCCTTGTTTATCCCTTTTGATTAACTTTGGCTTGAAGTCTATATTATTTGATACAAGTATGGACACCCCTGCTTGCTTCCGGGGTCCGTATGAGTGGTATGATTTTTCCCAACCTTTCACCTTCAGTCTGTGTATGTCTTTTCCTATCAGATGAGTCTCCTGTAGGCAGCATATTGTTGGATCTTTTTTTAATCCATTCTACTAGCCTATGTCTTTTGATTGGTGCATTTAAGCCATTAACATTTAGGGTTACTATTGAGATATGGTTTGTATTTCCAGCCATATTTGATTATGTATGTTACTTAACATGATTTGTTTTTCCTCTATGATTAGTTTTTCCTTTACTGTACTACCTCCTGCTATTGGTTTTCATTGTTATTTTTCATTTCCTCTTCCTGTAATGTTTTGCCAAGGATGTTTTGAAGAGCTGGTTTTCTAGCTGCAAATTCTTTTAACTTTTGTTTATTGTGGAAAATTTTTACTTCATCTTCAATCCTGAAGCTTAATTTCGCTGCATACATGATTATTGGTTGGAACCCTTTTTCTTTCAGCGTTTGAAATATGTTGTTCCAGGATCTTCTAGCTTTTAGAGTCTGTGTTGAAAGATCAGCTGTTATCCTGATTGGTTTACCCCTAAGTGTAATCTGCTTCCTCTCTCTTGTGGATTTTAAGATTCTCTCCTTATTCTGTATGTTGGGCATCTTCATTATTATGTGTCTCGGTGTGGATCTCTTACGATTTTGTACATTCAGTGTCCTGTAGGCTTCTAGTATTTGGATTTCTTTTTCATTCTTTAAGTCTGGGAAATTTTCTACTATTATTTCATTGAATAGATTGCTCATTCCCTTGGTTTGCACCTCTATACCCTCTCGTATCCCAATAACTCTTCAGTTTGGTTTCTTTATGTTATCCCATAATTCTTGGATGTTCTGCTCATGATTTCTTAACATTCTCACTGAGCTGTCTATGTTCTTTTCAAGTTGAAAAACTTTGTCTTCGTTGTCTGAAGTTCTATCTTCTAAGTGTTCTACTCTGCTGGTAATACTCTCATTTGAGTTTTTAATTTGGTTTATTTTTTCCGGCATTTCCAGGATTTCTGTTTGTTTGTTTTTTATATCCTCTATCTCCCTACAGAGTTGATCTTTTGCTTCTTGGATTTGTTTATGTAATTCATTTTCAACGTGATCTTTAATTGTCTGAATTTGCTGTATAATGTCTTCCTTGAGACTCCAGATCATCTGAAGCATGTATATCCTGAACTCTTTGTCTGACATTCCATCAGCTGCAGATATTACCTCATCTAATGTTGAATTGACCTGTATTGTTTGTGGTCCTTTCTTTCCTTGTCTTTTCATACTGCTCATGATTCTTTCTAGCTTTGTGAAACTGTTGTGTTAATGGTTTTTCCCTTACATATTTGTAATGTTCTTGTATAGCTCCAAAATCCCTCTTTTGCAGATAAAGACAATGTTAACAGTTCCCAATATCAACAGTACAACATCTAAGCACAAGTTTTCATTATTAATACATTTATAGTTAGATTCTAAGTCTATAGATATTGGTTGTAATTATTATTTAAGAATATATTCATTAGTTTCATAAAAGGCATACCATATCTGGTGGCATATAGAAAACTTAATTTCAGACGAAGGATGTAATACTTAGAGGGAAAGGAGTGAGGGTATGAGGTTAAACTAACTTAGCAACTTTGGAGAACTCTAACCAGTAGACTGGTAATTTATGGAAGAATGTATAGACTCAACCTCCTATCTGTATTTAGATAGTTACCCTATGTATAGATAGCAAAATTTAGGAGATTGGAAGTGCGATAGAGGGAATACGAATGAAGAAAAGAAAAAAATAACAAGGAAGAAAAGAGAAATAAGAGAAGGAAAAGGAAAGTAAGATATAAATAAAGAAAAAAATGGGGGGAAGGTGGGGTATATGCAATTCCTCTATATTATATTATTTGGTAATTCGGTTGTTCATGCACAGTTCTTGGTTTCACATATGTTGAAGTTGTGGAAGAGAGAGAAGAAAAGAGAGAAAGAGAAAAAAAAGTCTCTCAGAACACTCTTTTCCTTGCTTCCAGTAGGTGGCATTGTCTATTCCTAGCTTGAGCCTCTGTTTTCAGGGTGGTGGGTATAGCCAGTGGGAAAGGACATGAGCTTCCACCTGTATCTTCCCTGCTCTAGTCTCTGAGGTAGAAACCAGGTGCCTGTACAGTTGTTGTTTTGCGTTGATAGCTACAACCCCCAAAAGCTTGTGGGAAATATTTTGAGTTATCGCAGCTAAGGGTGGGGGAGTTGGAAACCAGGTACCTGGATCAGCCGCAGAACCGTGCTGGTAGCCACACCCCCTTTGATGGGTTTTAAGGATTGATGGGCTTCCTCCAGACTAGCAGGCAGGGCATGGCGCCGGGCTTCCTCCTCCGGTCTCGAGATTAAATAGATTTTAGAACAACAATTATTACTCAGGATAAAAAGGAACACTTCTTAATGATAAAGAGGACTTGTGGTGCAAACCTATAACTCAAGCTACTCAGGAGACTGAAGCAAGAGGATCAAAAGTTTGAGGCTCGGACGGGGGTTGTGGCTCAGTGGGAGAGCACTTGCCTAGCACATGTGAGGCACTGGGATCAATCCTCAGCACCACAAGAAAAATAAATAAATAGAATAAATGTATTGTATTCAATGTCCATCTACAACTAAAAATATTTAGAAAAAAAGAAAGAAAGAAAGAAAATGAAAATCTGAGGCCAGGCTGGGTAACTTAGCAAAACTCTGTCCTCAAAATAAAATTAAAAAGGGCTGGGCATTTAGCTCAGTGGTAGGGTGCTTGCCAAGCATGCATGAGGCCCTGGATTCAACACCAAGTATTGAAAAAATATTGTTTTGAGTATACATTTATTTAATTACAGAACCTAATGATACATAGATCAAGAGAAATAGGAAGCCCACAAACATCAGAGCTTAAACAATTCTTTTTTTGTAAGTTGTCACATAAGTAGAGGAAAACAAACACACAAGATATAATCAACACCACTGTTGGGTATAGTGGCACACACCTGTAATTCCAGCAAATCAGGTGGCCGAAGCAGGAGGATTGTAAGTTTGAGGCCAGCTTCAGCAACTTAGTAAAATCTTGTTCAAAATACAAAATATAAAGGGCTTGAGATTTGGCTCAGTGGTAGAGCACCCCTTCATTCGATCCCCAGAACCACAAATCAAAAACCAAAACCAGTTTTCAACCAATTTGACCTGATTGATTCTATAGAAGAGCTAATTAAACCTAAAGCAAGCAGAAGCAGGACATAAAACCTGGACACAAAAAACATACACAAAACTGTAGAAATCAATGTGTGGAAAACAGAAAAACAATACAGAAAACCAATAAAATCAAAAGCTGTTTCTTTCAAGTTTAATAAAATCAGCAGGTCTCTAACCTTGCTTAAGACAGTAAACAATTACACAACTTACAAATATTAGGGATGAAAGAGGGAACATTGCTATGAATCCCAGAGACATAATAAGAAAACATTATGAATAACTTTATGCTAATAAATTTAATAACTTACATGAAATGGATGAATTCCTTTAAAAACTAACACTGCCAAAGCTCATTTAAGAAGTTGGAAACCTTAATATTCTTATGTCCGTTATTAAATATGTAACAACAAACTTTTCCTCAGAAAAATTTCTAGACCCAAATGCCCATTGGGTGAAAGCTATGAAGCATTTAAACAAGAAATAATGACAACCCTAAACAAGTTTTTAGAGAAAGTAGAAGATGAAAGAAAACTTCCCAACTGCTTTTATCAGGCCATCATTTACCTTATAGTAAGTGTAGATAACGATATGGGCTAAAAAAATATATGTCATTATGTCTCATGAACATAGAGGCAAAAATCCTTAAAAATATGTCAACAAACAAGTCTGACAATACATAAAAAAAAAATCACCAAGTAATTTATCCTGGAATCCAAGGGTTGTTTGACATTTCACAATCTGTCCATATAAAAAGTAAACCATGGTGATCTTATAGTTGAAAAAAACAAAATCTGGAGATTTTGACAAAATTCATCATCCATACATGATTTTAGAAACTTTCAACAAACTAAGAATTAAATGGACTTTTCTCAACCTAATAAAAGGCATCCCTGAAAAACACACAGCTAACATCATTTACAGGTAAAAGACTGAACTCTTTCCCCCTCGGGTCAAAAGGATATTTGCTCTTCCTGCCTCATTTAATGCTTATACTAGAGATTCTAACTAAAATGAAATGGAGGAAAAAATAAATAAAATGTATGCATTGTTGAAAGGAAGAAGAAAAACTGTCTTTATGTAAAAACAACATGACTATGTGAAAAATTCTATGGAATCTTTTAAAATAAAATTAAGTATGAAATCCCAGGGACTTGGGAGGCTAAGGCAGAAAGATCATAATTTCAAGTCCAGCTTGGGCAACTTAGGGAGACCCTGTCTCAAAGTAAAAAACAAAAAAGGTGGGAGATGTAGTTCAGCAGTAAACTACCCCTGGGTTCAACCCCCTATACTGCAGAAAGTAAACTAAAACTAACTGAAATAAAAGTGAATTTAGCAAAGTCTCAGAATAGAAGGCCAAGCAAGATAAATGAATATGGTTCTAGTCAGTGAAACCAAAATGCAAAAGCACTAATATAAAAAAAAAAAGAAAAAAAAAGAACCTAAACTATAAGTTCTAAGAACTGGAAAATTGGTAAAATCTTGAATGCTGAGAGAAGAGGACAATGTGTAATAAGTAAGATGAGGCTAGGAAGACAAGTGGGGATCTTTGAACAATGGAGCATTGGAGAGTGCATCATGGAATTTAATCTGGGGAGGGACTTGATTGAGCTCATGCTGACTGAAATGTGAAAAGAGAAATAGAAGCAATCAAATCTAATTTGGAAAAAACTCTCAGGAGGACTTTGCAATCATTTGGGCAAAAAAGATGATAGCTTAGTCTCAAGCAAAGGAGAAAGAAAAGCGAACCATAGTTAAGATACAGTTGAGAGACAGAATCAATATAATTGGTTATTGACAAATGTGGAAAAGAAGGAAAGGGGAAGGGGGAGACCAGGGCTGCTTCCAGATTTCTGACTGCAGTTGTGAGTAGCAGTGCTCTGCAGAGCAGCAGCTGTGTTGGCTTGAGTCTCTGGGTCACAAAATACCCCAGGGAAAGACCAGGTGTCATCTGCAGCCACAGCCATGAAGTGGCATGCTGTCCAGAGTGGCAGCATGCCTGGGTCATTCACCCTGGAATGTGGCACTTACTGGGCCCTCCACTCCACCCAGAACACCAGCACACTGTTCATTTTCAGCATTCATTTCCCTTGATCACTTACCCAGACATTTCCTGGGCCACAAAATAATCCTCAAATTAGGCAATCAACAGAGTAGAGGAAGTTGAGGTGGCAGGGACCTCTGAGCCATGATCATTTTTCCTTCCCCTATCTTCTTTCAGTGTCCCCTTTAGCTCTCTTTTTAAGTTGACATGCACAGAAGGGTGCTCATCCCTTCCTTGACTTTACCCTTCACCCTTTAGCTATCTCAATTCTCCTGGGGAACTCCATCACCTACCTATCAGCTTCTTTTATGAAACTTGAACAGGTCAAGCTGAAACTAGGCCCCCTTCCTAAGTAGTAAAATATAGCCCTCTTCAGGACTCTGGATCTTCCAAATACAAAAAGCCAGGGGCAAGAGTGGTATTGTCATTTCATTCATGTCTCAGCAGAGATCTCCTATCTAAGGTTCATGGGAGCTTTCTGATGCCTTTTCACTGGCTCAACAAAGATTTAAAATCATCTGTTCCAGTCCAGTTTCTATGTTCCACACTGGGAAAACAATGCCAAATAAAAGGAAAGGGTACATCTTATATTTCTATAGGAAGGACAGCTAGTAAGTAAACAAATAAATATGCAACATAATGCATTGTATAAAACTTTGAGTAAAATAAACAGAATAAAGAGATAAAAGTAAAAAAAAAAATGCTGGGTACAGTGACACACACTTGTAATCCTCGCTGTTCAGGAGGCTAAGGCAGGAGAATCACAGGTTCTAGGCCATCCTAGGTAACTTAGTGAGAGCTAGTCTCAAAATAAAATTTAAAAAGAGCTGGAGATGTAGGTCAGTGGCAGAGTGTTTGCCTAGCAAATGTGAGGTCCTGGGTTCAATCCCCAGTACTAGGGGGAAAAGAAGAAGAAAAGAAAGAAATGAAAAGCATTTCAGAAGAAGTGACATTTGGGTGAGAACAAGCCTGCTTTATGTTCACTACAAGTGATCCAAAAAAAGTATATTTCAAGCTCTGTGTTATTAGGGTACTAAGTGGGTGTCAATGGTGGCTATGTGAAGGCATAAAGCTGTGCAAGAAAAGATAAAATTTTGAAAAACTACAAATGTGATTCTTCTTCAGAAACATGGCTCTCTCCCTAGTAAAACCAAAGTACCCTAAAAAAAGGAGATGCAGATCCGGAAGATGGCGGCAAAGGGAGTTCATCACCCCCGTGTACCGCGTCACTGTGCGGGAGAATGACGAGTTAGAACGGCTAAAAGCTATCTTGTTAGGAATTTCCAGCAAAATTGGGGTGCTCCAAAACCTAGAGGAAGGATTTTCATCACACGAGGATCAGCTACGGGGCCTCAAACTCGAGCGATTTGTCTACATGGAGGGTCACGCTGCTTATTCAGCAAATCGCCCTGTGGCTAGAGTCTGTGGCGCCCGCTGGGAAACGACAAGATAGCAATGCAAAAATACAGCGCGCGGATTCTGTGGGCTCCTGCCAGCTGTGCATTCACTGTACTCAGTGCTGAATTCTGGGTTTGAGACGGGGGAAGGAAGCAGTCCAATTCGGTTCTCCACACCGGTCAGACCACAGAGGAAGCCAGCGGCCACCATCTTGGAGAGCTGACGTCACCATCCCTGTTTTCAACTGATCGCAGCTCATTCAGCTACAGAACAGGTAATTTCAGGCTGCCATTCGCCTGGTCTCACAGACAAATTACTCAGGCTCAGTGCTAAAGAACCTGCAGAAACTGCTTCTTGGAGCCTGCTCCTATCAGTACATACACCAAGCCCGGAGCAGCCGAATTCCGGCTCCCGGAACTGCTCTGGCCCAGGGCTAAAGAACCCGAGGAAACTGCTTCTCCGTCCAGGTCCTGCGGAATACTGTGAAGGTAAATACCAACCGAGCCTTCATAGGTAGTGGCAACAGGATTGAGACAGGGCTTGTGAGGGCCGGTCAGGACTCACCCGTTGCTTTGGTCACCTGGCAAAGGGAACGAAATGCTGCCATTTGCATGGAACACCAACATGGCAGAGATCTGAGGTCATCAGAAAGCGGCAGAGGAGATAACTTCATTGATACCAGCAGCGACAGAAACAGTTGGTCTCCTGGTAAAGAAAGTGAGTCACATACACCCGAGTCTCTCTCACTTTGTCATCAGGCCAGAGGGGCAGAGCAGAGCCACCGCCCGCACCCGGAAAAGGCCCAGCGACCTGCCGGCGTGGTGTCACGTAACCCCAACTGGAGTAGGGGCAGAGCAGAGCCGCCACCCGCACCCGCAAGGTAGGCAGACCTGCGACCGACAGCCGGATCAGGCCCAGCGGCCTACCAGCATGGTAGACACGTTACCCCAATTGGAGTAGGGGCAGAACAGAGCCGCCACCCATGCCTGCAAGGTAGGCAGGCCTGTGACTGACTGGTGGAACAGGCCCAACGGCCTGCCGGCACGGCAGACACATCACCCCATTTGGAGTAGGGGCAGAGCAGAGCCGCTGCCCGTGCCGCAAGGTAGGCAGACCTGAGACGGACCGGAGGAACAGGCCCAGTGGCCTGCCGGCATGGTAGACACATCACCCAAATTGGAGTAGGGGCAGAGCAAAGCCGCCACCGGCACCCAGAACAGGCCCTGAGGCCCGCTGGCATGGTAGTCACGTCACCCCAATTGGAGAAGGGGTAGAGCAGAGCCGGTGCCCGCACCCTGAACAGGCCCAGAGGCCCGCTGGTGTGGTAGAAACGTCACCCCAATTGGAGTAAGAGCAGAGCAGAGCCGCAGCCCGGGCCTGCAAGGTAGGCAGACCTGCAACCAACCGGCAGAACAGACCCAACGGCCCGTCAGCGTGGTAGACAGATCACACCAATTGGAGGAGGAGCACAGCCGCCGCCCGCCCCTGCAAGGGAGACATTTCAACTATACAAGCGCAATATAAATATATAGGGGGAAAATTTCAAAAACACAACAGTTTCACCAAGCAGAAAGAAACACGAGCAGTATGAAAAGACAAGGAAAGAAAGGACCACAAGCAATGCAGGTCAACTCAACTTTAGAAGAGGTAATAGCTGCAGCAGATGGAATGTCAGATAAAGAATTCAGGATATACATGCTTCAGATGATCTTGAGTCTCAAGGAAGACATTAGACAGCAAAATCAGACAATGAAAGATCACTTCGACAATGAATTACATAAACAAATCCAAGAAGCAGAAGATCAACTATACAGGGAGATAGAGGTAATAAAAAACAAACAAACAGAAATCCTAGAAATGCAGGAAGCAATAAACCAACTTAAAAACTCAATTGAGAATACTACCAGCAGAGTAGAACACTTAGAAGATAGAACATCAGACAATGAAGACAAAGTATTTCAACTTGAAAAGAACATAGACAGCTCAGCAAGACTGTTAAGAAACCATGAGCAGAATATCCAAGAAATATGGGATAACATAAAGAGACCAAACTTAAGAGTCATTGGGATACAGGAAGGCATAGAGGTCCAAACCAAAGGAATAAACAATCTATTCAATGAAATAATACAAGAAAACTTCCCAGACTTGAAGAATGAGACAGAATCCCAAATCCTAGAAGCCTACAGGACGCTGAATGCGCAAAATCATAAGAGATCCACACCTAGACACATTATAATGAAGACGCCCAACATACAGAATAAGGAGAGAATTTTAAAAGCTACAAGAGAAAGGAAGCAGATTACATTTAGGGGTAAACCAATCAGGATAAGAGCTGATCTTTCAACACAGACTCTGAGAGCTAGAAGATCCTGGAATAACATATTTCAAACACTGAAACAAAATGTGTTCCAACCAAGAATCGTGTATCCAGCGAAATTAAGCTTCAGGATGGAAGATGAAATTAAAAACTTCCACGATAAACAAAAGTTAAAAGAATTTGCAGCTAGAAAACCATCTCTTCAAAACATCCTTGGCAAAACATTACAGGAAGAGGAAATGGAAAATAACAATGAAAACCAACAGTGGTAGATAGGACAGTAAAGGGGGGAAAAATAATCAAGGAGGAAAACAAACCATGTTTAGTAACATAAATAAACAAATATGGCTGGAAGAACAACCCATATCTCAATAATAACCCTAAATGTTAATGGCTTAAACTCACCAATTAAGAGACACAGGCTAGTAGAATGGATCACAAAACAAGACCCAACAATATGCTGCCTACAGGAGACTCATTTGATAGGAAAAGACACACATAGACTGAAGGTGAAAGGTTGGGAAAAATCATATCACTCATATGGAGTTCAGAAACAAGCACGAGTGTCCATACTCATATTAAATAAAATAGATTTCAAGCCAAAGTTAATCAAAAGGGATAAAGAGGGACACTACATACTGCTCAAGGGAACCGTACACCAACAAGACATAACAATCATAAATATATATGCCCCAAACAATGGTGCAGCTATGTTCATCAAGCAAACTCTTCTCAAGTTCAAGAGTCTAATAGACAACCATACAAAAATCATGGGAGACTTTAACACACCTCTCTCACCACTGGACAGATCTTCCAAACAAAAGTTGAATAAGGAAACTATAGAACTCAATAACACAATTAATAACCTAGACTTAATTGATATATATAGAATATACCACCCAACATCAAGCAGTTACACGTTTTTCTCAGCAGCACATGGATCCTTCTCAAAAACAGATCACATATTATGTCACAGGGCAACTCTTAGACAATATAAAGGAGTAGAGATAATACCATGCATCTTATCTGATCATAATGGAATGAAACTGAAAATCAACGATAAAAGAAGGAAGGAAAAATCATGCATCACTTGGAGAATGAACAATAGGTTACTGAATGATCAATGGGTTATAGAAGACATCAAGGAGGAAATTAAAAAATTCTTAGAGATAAATGAAAACACAGACACAACATATCGGAATCTATGGGACACATTGAAAGCAGTTCTAAGAGGAAAATTCATTGCTTAGAGTTCATTCCTTAAAAAAAGAAAAAACCAACAAATAAATGATCTCATACTTCATCTCAAAATCCTAAAAAAAGAAGAGCAAAACAACAGCAAAAGAAGTAGAAGGCAAGAAATAATTAAAATCAGAGCTGAAATTAATGAAATCGAAACAAAAGAGACAATTGAAAAAATTGACAAAACTAAAAGTTGGTTCTTTGAAAAAATAAATAAAATCGACAGACCCTTAGCCATGCTAACGAAGAGAAGAAGAGAGAGAACTCAAATTACTAGCATACAGGATGAAAAAGGCAATATCACAACAGACACTTCAGAAATACAGAAGATAATCAGAAATTATTTTGAATCCTTATACTCCAATAAAATAGAAGATAGTGAAGGCATCGATAAATTTCTTAAGCCATATGATCTGCCCAGATTGAGTCAGGAGGATATAGACAACCTAAACAGACCAATATCAATTGAGGAAACAGAAGAAACCATCAAAAGACTACCAACTAAGAAAAGCCCAGGACCAGATGGGCATACAGCAGAGTTTTACAAAACATTTAAAGAGGAACTAATACCAATACTTTTCAAGCTATTTCAGGAAATAGAAAAAGAGGGAGAACTTCCAAATTCATTCTACAAGGCCAACATCACCCTGATTCCTAAACCAGACAAAGACACTTCAAAGAAAGAAAACTACAGACCAATATCTCTAATGAACCTAGATGCAAAAATCTTCAATAAAATTCTGGCGAATCGGATTCAAAAACATGTCAAAAAAATTGTGCACCATGATCAAGTAGGATTCATCCCTGGGATGCAAGGCTGGTTCAATACACGGAAATCAATAAATGTTATTCACCACATCAATAGACTTAAAAATAAGAACCATATGATCATCTCGATAGATGCGGAAAAAGCATTCGACAAAGTACAGCATCCCTTTATGTTCAAAACTCTAGAAAAACTAGGGATAACAGGAACATACCTCAACATTGTAAAAGCAATCTATACTAAGCCTCAGGCTAGCATCATTCTGAATGGAGAAAAATTGAAGGCATTCCCTCTAAAATCTGGAACAAGACAGGGATGCCCTCTCTCACCACTTCTGTTCAACATAGTTCTCGAAACACTGGCCAGCACAATTAGACGAAAGAAAATAAAGGCATAAAAATAGGAAAAGAACTTAAATTATCACTATTTGCAGATGACATGATTCTATACCTAGCAGACCCAAAAGGGTCTACAAAGAAACTATTAGAGCTAATAAATGAATTCAGCAAAGTGGCAGGGTATAAAATCAACACGAATAAATCAAAGGCATTCCTGTATATCAGCGACAGACAAATCCTCTGAAATGGAAATGAGGAGAACCACCCCATTCACAATATCCTCAAAAAAAAAAAAAATACTTGGGAATCAACCTAACAAAAGAGGTGAAAGACTTATACAATGAAAACTACAGAGCCCTAAAGAGAGAAATAGAAGAAGATCTTAGAAGATGGAAAAATATACCCTGTTCATGGATAGGCAGAACTAACATCATCAGAATGGTGATATTACCAAAAGTTCTCTATAGGTTTAATGCAATGCCAATCAAAATCCCAATGGCATTTCTTGTAGAAATAGAGAAAACAATCATGAAATCCATATGGAAAAATAAAAGACCCAGCATAGCAAAAGCAATTCTAAGCAGGAAGTGTGAATCAGGCGGTATAGTGATACCAGAGTTCAAACTATACTACAGAGCAATAGTAACAAAAACAGCATGGTACTGGTACCAAAACAGGCGGGTGGACCAATGGTACAGAATAGAGGACACAGAAACCAATCCACAAAACTACAACTATCTTATATTTGATAAAGTGGCTAAAAGCATGCAATGGAGGAAGGATAGCATCTTCAACAAATGGTGCTGGGAAAACTGGAAATCCATATGCAACAAAATGAAACTGAATCCCTTTCTCTCGCCATGCACAAAAGTTAACTCAAAATGGACCAAGGAGCTTGATATCAAATCAGAGACTCTGCATCTGATAGAAGAAAAAGTTGGCTCCGATCTACATATTGTGGGGTCGGGCTCCAAATTCCTCAATAGGACACCCATAGCACAAGAGTTAATAACTAGAATCAACAAATGGGACTTACTCAAACTAAAAAGTTTTTTTTCTCAGCAAGAGAAACAATAAGAGAGGTAATTAGGGAGCCTACATCCTGGGAACAAATCTTTACTCCTCACACTTCAGATAGAGCCCTAATATCCAGAGTATACAAAGAACTCAAAAAATTAGACAATAAGATAACAAATAACCCAATCAACAAATGGGCCAAGGACCTGAACAGACACTTCTCAGAGGAGGACATACAATCAACCAACAAGTACATGAAAAAATGCTCACCATCTCTAGCAGTCAGAGAAATGCAAATCAAAACCACCCTAAGATACCATCTCACTCCAGTAAGATTGGCAGCCATTCTGATGTCAAATAACAAGTGCTGGCGAGGATGTGGGGAAAAGAGTACACTTGTTCATTGTTGGTGGGACTGCAAATTGGTGCAGCCAATTTGGAAAGCAGTATGGAGATTTCTTGGAAAGCTGGGAATGGAACCACCATTTGACCCAGCTATTGCCCTTCTCTGTCTATTCCCTAAAGACCTAAAAAGAGCATGCTACAGGGACACTGCTACATCGATGTTCATAGCAGCACAATTCACAATAGCAAGACTGTGGAACCAACCTAGATGCCCTTCAATAGATGAGTGGATAAAAAAAATGTGGCATTTATACACAATGGAGTATTACTCTGCATTGAAAAATGACAAAATCATAGAATTTGGAGAAAAATGGATGGCATTAGAGCAGATTATGCTAAGTGAAGCCAGCCAGTCCCTAAAAAACAAATGCCAAATGTCTTCTTTGATATAAGGAGAGTAACTAAGAACAGAGTAGGGACGAAGAGCATGAGAAGATGATTAACATTAAACAGAGATGAGAGGTGGGAGGGAAAGGGAGAGAGAAGGGAAATTGCATGGAAATGGAAGGAGACCCTCAGGGTTATACAAAATTACATACAAGAGGAAGTGAGGGGAAAGGGAAAAATAATACAAGGGGGAGAAATGAATTACAGTAGAGGGGGCAGAGAGAGAAGAGGGGAGGGAAGGGGAGAGGGGATAGTAGAGGATAGGAAAGGCAGCAGAATACAACAGACACTAGTATGGCAATATGTAAATCAATGGAAGTGTAACTGATGTGATTCTGCAATCTGTATACGGGGTAAAAATGGGAGTTCATAACCCACTTGAATCAAAGTGTGAAATATGATATATCAAGAACTATGTAATGTTTTGAACAACCAACAATCAAAAAAAAAAAAAAAGAAGATGTAGGCTTGAGTTGGGACTGTTGAGGAAGAAATGAAAAGAGCAGGAATTATTATCCAAGAGAATGGCACGGTTGAGAAAGAAAGGATTCTCTAAGCCTTTAACTGTCATTAACTATTGATATAGTGCTAGAACCATTGAACTATATCATGGTCTCCCTTTCCTGACCTAAGGGATTGTAGGAGAGGAAGAGAGGAGGCTGAGGTGGCATGGTTGTCTCCTCAACTATATCCAGTTTCCTGAAATGAGTTGAATTAGCTGAAGGGGAACACAGGGGCCTGAGGGTCCTGCTCTATTGTATTCTGGGAGGAGAATTCTTGGTAGGGCAGTCCTGGGTTGACATATGAAGAGGGATTCGGCCCCAGCAAGACTTAGATCATTGTGTTACCGATGTTGACTGGTGACGAGTCCTTGCTTCCCCAATGTTGAAGAACAACACCAGAGAAGCACTCTGAGGCAAGGTCAGAGTGGAAAATTAGAAGTTTATTAAAGGACAGCAGAAAAGACTTCTCCTGGAGGAAGAAGGGGACCCAAGAGATGGAATCCGTGGAAGTGCGGTTGTCTCCCATTTTTATAGTTCCTTCAGTGATGGAATGTAGGTGGAAAGGCCCTGAGGGATGGGGCACAGACGGGCCAAAGGAGTAATCAATCTGGGCAGGAAGGACTTTGGAGTCAGCATCTTCAAGTTTGCTGGGAGCTGTACATTAACACTTCTTTGGGATAGGCTTTGGGCCTTGGGCTTTTTCCTGGACTTCATCAACATTCCATGAGTTGTCCTGCATTTCCAGGAATTCATTCTCAGCATGGCCTCCATTTTAGATCTTACTCGATATTAGACCCGATTTACCTAACTACACTGACTGCCTAACTTTAAATCTGGCTTCAATTGCTTCTCAAAACACCTAGGTACCAGGTTTGTTTTGTTTTGCTTTTTAATCATTGTTTGTTTGAGGTCCCCCCGACGCCCACCGCCTCCAACATTTTCATTGTTTTCAGCCCTGGCACTTTAATAAAATACACTAAAAATAAGTCAATAGGAAAAGGAAATGAAAAATAAATAAGACAAGAAATACAAGCCCAAGATTTCATTAGATTCAACAGACATAAACTACTACTAAATTGCTTTAAAAGTTTGATTCAACCAGACTGTTAGAAGAGAAAAACATCAGCTTAGGCTTCAAGCTCTGCTTTTAGAATGCACGGGATGCCTGCCCCTTCCATGTCCCACAGGATGCCTGCCCCTTCGATGGTGGCTTTCTAGTATCCAGATATTTTGATTGGCTAAGCAAGTAATTTTGTGTGTGTGTGTGTGTGTGTGTGTGTGTGTGTGTGTCATCATCTAAAGTGTTTATGAAAACATTGGGTAAAACCTTAGGACTGTGAGAAATAGGAAATCCCAGTGGTCCATTTTCAGAATACAGTATTTATCTTTAAACATGGCTTGGAATGTTAAAAAAAAAAAAAAAAAAAAGCAGCTGGAGGGGAGAGCAGAAGGGGAAAGCTACAAGCAGTTACCACTGGAATGTAAAAATTCACAGCCCCCTGACACCCAGAAGGTGAGAAGGAAGGGGGACCCACCAGACGAACAGAGATAAACTGTGTAGGTGCCAGAAGGCAATCAACCCAGAGGGACTTTCCCACCACAAGGAACAAAGGGAGGTGGGGACCGCTAAAGATGTATTTCTTTAAATAACCCAATAGGAGACAGTCAATTCTAGGTGATTATGTACCCCCTAGCACTCAGCCAATGAGGAATGGGGAATGGGGGCAGGGGAGGAATCTTGCCCCCCCCCCACCCAAAGATAAAACACTGGTTGTACTCAAACTAGGGGTCCCTGAACACCAGCCTGATCTTGCAAGACCATCATGAAAGTAAAACCTCCCTTTTTGCTCTTCCTTGTATCTCAGTCCATTTTTTGAGCTTGGACAGGTGAGTGTGCTTTTCAAGTGAGACCACAAAGGGACAAGAAGGCCTATAAAAGCCCCAAGTACAGTGGAATTGCTTTCCACATTGGGAAGAGCCCTGCACTCCTGCAGCCTCCCTAGATACCCTGTGAGACTGTTAGAGAAGCCAGATTTAAAGATAGGTAGTTAGTGTAGTTAGGTAAATCGGGTCTAATATCCAGTAAAATACAGAAAATGGAGGCCATTATAGAGAAAGGAGTCCAGGAAACCAGAGCAGCTCTTGGGGAAATTGAAATGTTAATGTCCCCAAGGCCAGAACCCATCCTAAGGAACTGATAATGAAGCAGCTCCCAGCAAACAGGGAAGTGCTAGTCAAAAGCCGCCCCAGGCCCTTCCTGCCCAGATTACTCCCTCAGCCCACCTATCTCCCACCTTTTGGGCCTTCCCACCTGCATTCTCTCACTGCAAGATAAAGAGAAACAAAGGACGGGAGTGTGGGAAAGCTGAAAGAAGACCTTAGCTATAAGAGGGAAGACCTCCCCCTTCCAGGGATTCCACCTTTCTGGTCCCCTTCTTCCTCCAGGGAGAAGTCTTTTCTGCTGTCCTTTATAAAGCTTCCACTTTCCCCTTTACACTTGCCTCCTTGTGCTTCAGCATTTGGAGAAGCAAGGACTGTCACCAGTAAACAGCGGTAACAATAGCAGATACCTTTGGTATCCTTCAGTAGCATCCTAACCATGATCCTGCCTAGGATCACTTGGCCACACCACAGAGCCAGTAGCAAGGATTGGATTTTATTATATTATTCCTGGTAGTATATGGGCTTTCTAGCCTGAAGCCTGAGGAAGTAAGAATAAACATGTAATAGTATGGTGAAAATTTCCAAGTCTCCTGGGCCTACAACTAGACCTGGTATAATTCAATAGTATCTTATATTTAGCACTGTTAGTTTTTTTTTTTTTTTTTTTTTTAAAGAGGGAGAAAAAATGGAAGAGGGCACACTGGTGTGAAGAAGTCCTGCCTAAAACTAATCATTGCTTACCCCTTTCAACCTGGCTGCCTCCCCCTTGCTTACTTGTTTCTGAGCCACAGACACCAAGTTCTGTATTTTTCTACCAACTACCAGCTGCAACCACTTGGATTCTCCTTGACCCACCTTTTGGGCCTTCCCACCTGCATTCTCTCACTCATTCTCATAAAGAGAAACAAAGGACAGGAGTGTGGGAAAGCTGAAAGAGGAGGACACAGCTGCCCCAGATGTCCCTTTTCTATTTACTTGCAAACACAAGTAGCAGATCCTTTGTGAATGCCTGACGCAACAAAGATAAGGCAGTCACAGATCCTGGACTTTGGCCTTGTTCCCTGTTGATGATTAATGAACTCTAGCCCTCAATTAGAATAAGAGTCACTTGAGATTTGTCCTGCCTTCCACTTTCCTCTGAATGAGCCTCCTTTCCATCAATAAAAAGGAATCATGTCCAAAGAGCCAATAAAGACAATGCAGTAGTGTCCCTTTTGTCCTAAATGGACTTTTTACATATCTGAGGGCTTATAGACTAGGTAATTATCAATCAAATAGGCCACTAACAAGTCCACAATTTTGTGTCTCTGAACTTACCATCACTGTCTAAATAGAGAACTACTTCCTAGCATTTTGGACAGGATAACCTAAAGTTTAGAGGACCCTCCTTTTCTTTATTTAATTCATTAATTTGTTTGTTTTTACAGTGCTGGGGAATCAAACCCAGGGCCTCACACATGTCAAGCAAGGACTCTGCCAATGATTTACCCTCAGACCCACCTCTCCCCACATCCCCTACTTTAAACTGTCATCCAGAGACCTTTACAAAAATAAATTGGGCTCAAGAACTTGGGCTACAAATAAGTTTTGGAATGAGTCATCACACCAAGCAAGAAGTTCACCCTCAAAAATCTGCCCATTGTGACTCGGCATGGTGACACACACCTATAATCCCAGCTGCTTGGGAGGCTGAGGCAGGAGGATAGCAAGTTTAAAACCAGCTTCAACAATTTAGCAAAGCCCTAAGCAACTTAGCAAGATCCAGTCTCAAAAAATAAAAAGGACTGGGGATGTGGATCAGTGGTTAAGCATTCTGGGTTCAATCCCCAATTGCGGGGGCAGCGGCGGGGTCAGGGGGGAGGATCTTCCTTTTGTAACCAGGCACAGTGGCACAGACCTGTAATCTCAGCAACTCAAGAAAGTGAGACAGGATGATCACCAAATTCAAGGCCAGCCTAAGAAATTTACCAAGATCCTATCTCAAATAAAAAGTAAAAAGGGCTAGGGATGTACTCAGCAGGAGAGTGCCCCTAGATTCAATCCCCCATACTGACGGTGGTTGGGGGTGGGGGAGACCATTCTGCCTTGTTCATTTGAACAGACGGGGCTGAACTAGTAATTGGCTGACTAAATTAAAAGACATTAGTGTTTGAGGAAGAAAAAGAAATGATAGAAACTTAACAAGTACATTTGTTCAATGCAAAGACTCAAAATGCCATCCAGCTTAACCATAATGTTATGCCACACTTTGGACAAGTTACTTTGTTATATTGTAATCTGTTTCCTCACATCACAGATTAATTCCGCCCAATTCCTGTGCTAGACTCAGTTTTGCCCCCACCCACTTGGCTGCTTGCCAAAGTGAGAGCCATTGCTGGTGCATCTCCTCACATACCAGCTGTTTCAGTCTCCCTGGGGGCAATGCTGGTCTTCCTTCCACTTAGCTACTGTCAAATATACTCCCAGCAGGAGCCACAGCAGGAGCCGCAGCAGCAGCAGCAGCAGCAGCAGCAGCAGCACACAAGTTCTACTCAAACTAAGTAAGCTCTTGTCTTCTCCAACAGCTGCTCAGAGGTACCAGGTAACACTCAGGAAGTCAGGGGAATTTAAAAACAACTAGGTGGATTTGGGCCAGTGTGAAACAGGAAATAAGAAGCCTTCAACAAATAAATACTTACTCTTCCAACGTCCCAAGTCTAACAGTCTGTTCTGGGACATAGGAATGAATCTATACTGCCTCTTAGGAGTTGTCCTGCTGAAGCCAGAATTAAAGACAGGCAGGCAGCTTATATAGGTAAATAGGGTCAGGGAAGTTGGAGCCCACTCCCGAGAAACTGAAATGTTAATGCCTTCAGAGCCCTTCCTCCACCCTGTCAAGATGACAGGCCTCGGCTTCAACCAGTTGCTAAGGTAACCTGGCCCAGGAATTGTTTCTCCCTACAGGGAGTTGTAAAGTTGTTAATTAATGTGTGCTGAGCCCCCTTCCTGCCCTGGTCACTCCACCTGTCTAGTAAAGTAAGTGCTAAAAAGCCCATATTGTTAGCAACAGGGAAACCATTGATAGGCTCAACAAAAAAAGTTTGGGTCCGGTGGTGAAAGTAGGAAAGTGACAGCCAATTACTGAAAAGTTAACAGGAGCCTCTCATTTATTGATGGTGGGAAAGAGAAATTGTACAGTCACTTTGGAAGATAGTTTGCCTGTTTCTTATAGCACTAAACATACCACAAAATCCAGCAATCAGCCTCCTTGATATTTACCCAAATGAAGTGGAAATTCATGTTCATAAGAAACCTGAAGGTGTATGACTTTATTTATAATTCTTAAAATTTGGAAGTTACCAGAATGTCCTTAAGTAGGTGAATGGATAAACTCTGGTACAACCCAGGTAATGGAAAGTTATTCAGTGTTAAAAAGAAAAAAGCAATCAAGCCATGAGAAGACATGAGGCATGGTGGCACAGGCCTGTGATTCCAGTGAGTCAGGAAGTTGATGCAAGAATATCACAAATTCAAGGCCAGACTCAGCAAGACCATGTCTCAAAATGTAATAAAAGAGCTGGGAATGTAGTTTAAAGGTATAGCACCCCTAGGTTCAATACCCAGTATCCCCACACACACAAAAGAAAAAAGAAAAAGAAAGAAAAGACACAGAAGAAATTTTTTTTAATAAACTACTTATATTAGAATAATATTAGATTTACAGAGGAGTTGCAAACATAGTATGGAATTTCAATATATTTCACACACAATTCCCCATTTTCAACATTCTTATGTTAGTATGGTATATCTGTAACAATAAATGAATCAATATTGATAAATTATTAACTAAAGTCCATAATTTAGTCAAATTTCCTTAATTTGTACCTAATGTTCTTTTTCTCTTTTGAAATTTCATCCAACATACCACATTACACTCAGTAGTCATTCCTTTGGCTCCTGTTGACTATGACACATTTTCAGAATTTCCTTACTTTTGATGACACTGACAATTTGGGGGAGGTATTTCACAGAATGTCTATTAGAATTATCTGATGTTTCTCTCATGATTAGACTGGGTTATGAGTTGGTTTCAGAGGTCTCAGTCCATAGACAGCCAATGCCATTGCTCTGGACCTTGAGCTGAGGCAGAACATCATGGTGGAGGATGTGGAGGAGAAAGCAGTTCAGGACATGGTCATCGGGAAGCAAGAGAGAGAGAGAGAGAGAGAGAACTCCACAGAAAGGAATCTTACATGCATATTACAAAGTAAAAGAAGCTAATCTCAAAAATACTGTATAACTCTACTACACTCTGAAAAAGGCAAAAATATGGAAATAGTAAAAGAATAACTGGCAGGTAAAAAAGGATTAAATAAGAAGAGCACAGTAGATTTTTAAGACAATAAAAAATACTCTGATTCTATGATACTATAATAATAAATACATGTTATTATACATTTACCAAAAGTCATAGAATGTATAACACCAACAATGGACCCAAATGTAAATTACAGTCAATGTAGTTTCATTGATTGTAACAACATACAACTCAGGTACATATTTTGAAGTGGGGGAGGTTGTTTGCATGTGAAAGCAGGGATATATTATTTGAAAATTTTTGTGCTTTCTCAATTTTGCTATGAATCTCACATGTTCTAAAAGATAGACTATTTTTTTTAAAGAGAGAGAGAGAATTTTAATATTTATTTATTTTTTTTTTTGGCACAACATCTTTGTATGTGGTGCTGAGGATCGAACCCGGGTCGCAAGCATGCCAGGCAAGCACGCTACCGCTTGAGCCACATCCCCAGCCCTAGACTATTTTTTAAAGTAAATCGAAGATGATAAGATGGAGTTTGTAAGCATACATAGAATTATAAAAAATTTCAGTGTGAAATGTTGGAAACCTCTCAGTTGATCTGCATGGTACTTGAATATGCATAAAGAAACAGTGGAAGGAAACACAAGTGAATGACAAAGATTATCTGTGGAAACTGAAAAGAAGTGCATGAGGATACTGGAGGAGGAGAGTGGGAGAGGACTTTTCACTGTAAATCTTTTTGTTTCTGAACTATATGAATGTATTAATTACTCAAAAATTAAATAAAACTTTTACTACATACCAGATACTGTGTGTATGTGTGTGTGTGTGTGTGTGTGTGTGTGTGTGTGTCTGTGTGTGTGTGTGTTTGTGTGTTTTGCTGGGAATTGAACCCAGGGCCTCCCATATGGTAGGCAAGTATGCTACCACTGAGCTATATCCTTAGACCCCAGTTATAGTTCTTGATTTCTTGAGGCAAGCAGGCAGCCCTGTAGGAAACCAAAACTGACATAAAGCCTTGTAAATCTGAGATTATTACCTGAAAATCACAGACAGCTTTAAGAGCTGATAAAACTGACCTCATAAGTGCCAAAAAGTCTTGTGAAAAAAAAAAAAATGACAGAAAGAACGGTTAACATAATTGCTGGAATCCCAAGGAGCTAGTGGTAGTTAGAATGAATGGGAAATTAGCTGAAATGTACTAAGCCACTGCTGATAAAGTAGAAGAGGAGAAAGCATTTTTATTAACCTAAGGAGCCAAGTTTAGTTGACCCTCTTTAAAAAATGCAAATCAATTTCACTATGAAAAACCTGAAATTATTTAATTGACCTACCCATATTGACAAGACATTGAAATCAACCACTGGAACTTGATTATAAAGATTATTTTATGAAATCAATTAAATTTTATTGTCCTCAAGCTGCTGAATTTGGATGCATTTCCATGCCTGGGGTCCTCTTCTTTTTGAATTCACCATAGCTCACTTTCAGAATTTCCCTCTCAGTAAAAAGAAGTAGCCCAAAGAATGCCTCCCACTGAACACAGAAAGGCTTCCATAGTGAAGAATCTGCTCATTAATATTGTTATTATAACAAAACAATGGAATTATAAAAGCTAGCACAATCAAATTCACCATGCAAACAAACAAAAATAAATATGAAAATTTCCAGCTCTCGCTCTAAAATGGTTCTAATAAAGAGATGAGCCAATACAATACCCTCAAGAACACACAAAGACATTCTGTTTGAAAATTAAAATTAAATATTAACCTCATACAAAGCAGTCTGCAATCCTTGTTGCCAAATACTGATAATTATTGGAGTTCTTCATCAAATAACTGTCAAAGTTAGTAAATTTAGATGCAGAACCATATTAACTCTATTTTAAGCTGACCATATTTATTCGCATATTTCTCCCTCTCCTTTTCTCTTCCTTCTATCCTCTGAGGGATTCTCCTCTAATGAATTACAGTAACCTTGACACTTGGATAAAGAAAGTATTAGAATTACACTCTAAATTGTTATTGCATTACACTTAGTATAATTAATTATTTGTCTTATTTACATTTTTACTGTTTTATTATTTGAAAGGAGTAAAAACAGACCTTTTCTGAGCAGGATTCATATTATTAGCAACATTTGACAATTTTTTTTTAAAGTGATAGCATGTAACAAAAATTCTGTTTGTTTTTGACACAACTAAAACATAAGACAAGGGATCTGTGGTTAGCCCTTTGAGTCTGAGAGTTACTGGTGGAGATAAATATTCTTAATGCCTACACCCAGGTATAATCCTATTACATCTAAATGTTTATTATGTTTCCTTTGGATTTCTATTAGCTAGAAATGGCTTGTGCTGACAGCTGTGAAGCCAGCTTACTTTAGAGAAAATCCTCTTCCATTATTACTTGTACTTAGTTCTAGAAACGATAATTACATAATACCCATTTGTTAGTAATAAATTACTTGAATACAGATGTAGAACTTAAAAACAGTATATCGTGCTAACATACATACTCTATTTCAAAATTTCTAATTAAATGTCAGATCCAGTGTATCAGGTGGTGAGTTTCACAGCAGAGATTTTGTTTACGATTGTATTTTCAAGTTCTCAGCGCCAGGAGACTTGACACAAAATGCTCAGGAATTTTTTGGATGAATGAATTAGTGAATGTATTTATAACAGAAATCTTGGTCAATAGACTCCAGTGTATAAGAAATACCTCACTTCTTTATGTTATATTCCTCATTTTAATTGTAGCTCCCAACCTCAATCCTAATGGAGGTAAATCCTAATTTACCCTCAGTTGTATTTGTTGCTTTCATTTAGCCCAGAGTTCTGGAGCCCTATGGATACCAGGAGAGGTGTATCTGGTATATAGGAGAGGGAATATGGGCCCTAGTGTGGCTCTCTACCACTGAGCTATACCCCCAACCCTTTTTATTTAATGTTTAGACAGGATCTCACTGAATTATCCAGGCTGACCGTGAACTTTCAGTCCTCCTGCCTCAGCCTCCCAAATAGCTAGGCTTATAAGCATGAACCACTAAGTTGGACAACTGATCTTTTTTCTACACAGGGCACAGTCCAGATGGACACTGGTACTGTCCACATAGTCCCATGGAAAATTAATGACCAACCCAGCCCTTGGTGGTCTCCCTCCCTGGAAACACCCATGAATTTTCTTTGAGATCTTGCTGCCCCTCAGGAAGCTACTAGGAAGGCTGAGACACCTCACTACACCCAGAGCCCAGGGTTCTCTCCTCTCCCCAATCCTACTAGTGGTTTGGAGGAAGCCCCCAACTAATCCTTAAATTCCATTTCTCTGTGGCTCCCAGATATACACTTTCTGGGAAATCTTTCCTTTTTCATTTTCCTTCTTTGACATATTTGAAGAAAGCAATGGAGAATTTGGTGAATAGATATGACAGATAGCAAAACAGAGAGGCAGTTCAGATAATGAACCCCCCAAAAAGGGCCTAATTAAACAGCCCACTCTGTAAAATGAGAAACATTCCAAACATTCCAGTTCCAGGGAAGCCATGAGAGGGAAAGCAGGGCAGACCTGAGTGAAGCATCCCAACTCAACCACTAAAAGGGCACAACCAATCAGAATGCAACAGGCATAACCAACAGACTTGGCATTTTTCCAACACCTGATTAGCATAGATACTGATCAATGCCCCCCAAACTGCTACCAGGTCCTCTCTTGCCCACCAAGAGCTCTGCTTCTTTTCTTCTCATTTGAATAACTCCTACTCTTTCAGTCTCACTCTTTGTTGTCTGTGGATGTCATTCTTTGAATGTGAAAGACAAGAACCTGGAAAGAAGTCAGGGGAGTGGCTGGGGTCTGCTGCTACACAGTTAGATCCTGCTCACAGCTGAGAAGAATCTGGTCCTGCCTTTGAGACCAGCCCCACTAATGCAGGCAAACATCTCCTACTGCGCAGAGGGCTGTAGTCCCGAGGCAGTTACAGTAGCAGACATGGAGAATCTGCTGTCCTCTCTAACTCCAGTTTCACTGGCGGTTGGGTAGATTTCTCAGCCCGCTTCTGCCTATGGACATTTTATATCCTAAACAGTTCCTGTCTCTTTTTATGCAAGTTCTTGGCATATTTGGCAATAAATATCACTAAAAAAAAAAGTATTGATGTTTTTATGAGTCCACTAAATTCCAAGTGCCCAAAGTCACACCAACAATTCTTTTTGAGACATGAATTTCTTTCTTGACTTAATTATAGATTCTTTGAGTTTATCAAGATTCCATAGGACCTTGCCCTTAGTCACTTTTCTACAAATAGTTTTTGTTCAGCTGAATGGATTAGTATGGTCCCTTAATTCAATCAGAGGTCTTAACAAAATATCTGATAGTTACAACATTAATTTGATCTTTGCCCTGAGGCTGAATTGGCCTTTTCAGATGAAAATATTTCTCCTTTTAACTTTTACTAATTAGAGGAAGTATCTTTCAACACGGTTCTGAAATTCCTGTATTCTCTCTTCCTTTTCAGCTTTGCTTGTCTACAGCCTAATTTTTTTTTTCTTAGCTCATTTCTTTCTTATAATACCTTACCAAATATAACTAGTATCAGCCAACCCATGCTATTAATATACTGCTTTGGAGCCTCTTCCTCAAAAATCATATATTTGTTATATAAAAGATCAGTGCAAAGCAGCAGGTTGTGAATTAATTAACATATTTAAGACTTGTTCTGCCAGGCATAGTGGTGCCACCTGTAATTCCAGTGACTCAAGAGGCTGAGGCAGAAGCATTGCAAATTTGAGGCCAGCCTGAGCAGGATCCTATTTTAAAATGAAAAGCAAAAGGACTGAGGATGTATTTCAGTGGTAGAGTATATCTGGGTTCAAGCCCTAGTACTGCCAACACCCTGTCCCCCAAAATACTGTTTATTCCAAAAAGAAATATTTTGAAGATATATTAAGCTAAAAATGAATAAATAATTTATTTATGGAGTTCAGCATATGCCATAGTATATGGGGGGGGGGTAAAGTGTATATAATTGTGTGTATGTGTGTGTGAATGTACTCCTCTGCACCTTTTGAGTTCTGTATAATATACATATATATTTGAAACAATAATTTTTTTTAAAAAATGTTTAACTATATGCATACAAATGAAGTGATACTTAAGAATGAATTTCAAATTAAATATTTGCAGTGAAGTGCCTCACCGAAGAGTTGGAACATAGTATGAAAACCATTGCAACTTCATACCAAAAGTAAGAAAGAAATTACAGGATACTTAGAAACAAGACATGGGTTTGGAAGGATGTGTTCAGATGGTCACACGTTGGTTTCCCAGAAAAGCAATTTTTTTTTAATATTGTTTAGTTGTCAATGGACCTTTATTTTATATATTTATATATGGTGCTGATAATCGAACCCATTGCCTCCTCACACACACGCTAGGCAAGTGCTCTAACCACTGAGCTCCAGCTCCAGCCCCAGAGAAGCAAATCTAAGTCAGAGATGGAGTGTACAACACTTAATGGGGAGTAATCTCTAGAACAGAACCTATGGGAACATGAAAGAAGTAAAACAGGGCAAAAGGAGAAGTTAAACTGTGAAGTAATCACAACAGAGCCCTCAGCTAATCTTAAAGGTATCTCTGGAGACAGGTTCCGAGTTGCTTCAGATTCAAATTTAGATGAATTTATATCCCCTCAACAACCGTGCATTGGATGTTAGTTAGCTACTCCTGGGAAAGGACAGGGTGGCTTTATTCATCTGAAGACAAGAACTGGAGAAGGCTTAGCTGAGAGCTATTGACCCACTCCCAGCAACTGGGGGTACAAGGGCTTCCATCCTGGAGAAGACGATTTGGGTGGTATAGTACGGCATCCAAGATAGTCCATTCCTGAGCCTCTTAGATCCATTTGCTTCATTTGAGTTCCAAGCAGCTTACTCTAGTATTTTATTGAGTCTCTTGCAGGGGGAAGCGGGTGAGGATGGGAAGAGACCTGTAAAAGAAAGATTAGTGAAAAGAACTCTAGCACCTACTATGCAGCTGGCCTCAAGACCATAAAGGACAGTCATCACCATTCTCTTCCACACCCCTTCTAGATGCCCTTTAACTCTTCTGGTCTAGGTGGCTTTCCTAGGAACAGTGACCCAGATGTTCATCTCTGAGGAGCCTAATATTCTGGTCATCATCTTCTTCTCAGAATGTGCCTATTATTCATTTATCATCAAAATTTGGCAAGAGAATAATATTAAGAAAACCAAGTGGATCTCAGTGGTGCCAAACATATTCTTTCCTGATGTTCAGACTTAATTACTTCTTCCAAGATGGTGAATGTTCTTCACTGCTGGTGTTTTGCCATAATGAATCCAAAGTAACTGGATGGCAGCCATAGCTTGAGGTTTAATGCCAATACTTGTTGTATTAGGATCTCTCTTTGGGTGATCAGGATCTCTGAATTTGCAGATTTGCAGAGTTAGTAACCAAAATTTCTCCAGTGAATTACTGAGGAAAAATGGTTTTTTTCATTCGTTGGTTTCCAGGCCCAATTCTACTGCAAAGATTTCTCAACTTCAGATATTTGAAAGGACTTACCAGACTCACTTAAGGCTTCTATTTATAGACTAATGATTCACTACAGCAAGAGATGGAGAGGACAGGCAAACACTGGGGGCCTGAAGTACAGCTCATACACAACTCCCTAGGGTTCTTATTTGACACAACTGCACTCTGAATCTAGGTCAAAACATCAAGGTCTGTGTCAGAAAACCTTAATTTCAGGAAAGCTCAATAAGAAAGTTCCCAGGAGAGTTTTTATGTACCCTTGGCTAGGCTTGTCAAACCAGTTAGGCCAGTTGAAGACCATCAGTATAGAAACTGGCCCTGGCAGTTGGGGAGTTAGGCCATGGGGGTGGGGTGTTGTGTATCAGACTTCAAAGAGCACATCATAAATTCTACCACTGTTATTTTTCATGAAAGTCAAATATCAGACATCTGGGTATCCACAGAAACAAAGAGCTTTTCCAATCCTGCTGGTAATCTCCTCTATTTACCACACTTACCTATTGGAGGTAGAACACCATATAGAGACTGTTGAATTCAGATGTGTGCACATTCTGGAGACTGGCACCCCTTCCTCTCAGGTGCTCTCTCAAGGCTGGTACCTTAACAGGTTTTATTAGAGCAGTTTTTATCGAGGCTGTTTTGACCAGGAGCCTCCGGGTAGAATGGCATGACAGGACCAGTGGATCTTAAGGTTGTGTGAGAACTGCTGCATCTCCAAAGCCATTAAGTGGGTCCCTTAGTCCAATGAGGTGAGATGTCATGAAGGATCCCATCTCAGTGGATCAAACAAGCCCTCACAGTGATGCTAGATGAGGCCCTGCAGGCAGAAAAATTAAGCCCATATCCAGTCCCGATCCATTTCTGGAAAAGACCTGCCTTAGTCCTTTGGGGGTGCCACAACAGAATCCAATACCCTGGGTGACTTATAAACAACAGAGACTTATTTCTCATGGTTCTTGAGGCTGGGAAGCCCAAGATCAAGATGCTGGAAGGTTCACTGTCCAGCAAGTGCCTTCTTCCTGGTTTTTTCTCACTGCAACCTCACATGAGAGAAGAGGAGAACAAGCTTTCTGGAGCCTCTTTTGTAAATGCACCAATTCCATCCATGAGGACTAGACAGTTTTGACCTGATCACTTCCCAAAAGGCCCTACCTCCTAACACTATCCCCTTGGGTGTTAAGATTTCAACATACAAACTTTGGGGTGGTATGTAGTCCATAGCAGGATCCAATTCAGTTAATGCATCATCATTTGGCTTGTTGGTGATCTGTGGAAATGGTGCTATATTGGGGCTCAGAGTCGGTATGAGCAGTAATCAGCAGCAACAACGGCAACATCAGCCTGGGTAAGTGGCAGCCCATTCTGTTGGACCCATGAATGGGCTCCATCCCTGCCACCATGGCAACTTTGTTTATCAGCACTGGAGTAACTGATGACAAAGACTGCCTGTTATCAACCGGCTCAGTCATTGCCTACTTGATTATTTAAGGGAACACTTCCCCTATATTCTATAAGGAGAGAATTAGTCTCTACAAGGGAGGAGTAGATTACTTCTGCAGAAGAATCTGGGGATTCAAGATTTTCAAGTACATTGACCCAGATATCTCCACAGCCTATTGCAGATATGTCCATACCCTATCACTTCTTCCCAATCAGGGATCCCAATCAGGGCAGAAAAAAACTTGTCATGATTGAGATTTTTAACTTTTCTGGAGCTCTGCCACTCTTAATATCCTATAAGATATAAGAGTCTCTTTTATGCTGCCAAAAAAATCTCTGGCTTTCATACTTGGTCTTTAATTAATTCATAACTAATGATCCTTTTGTTGTCTTTCTTTTTTTTTTTTTTTTTTCTGGCATGCACAAGGCCATGGGATCAATCCCCAGTATGGCAAGAAGAAAAAGAAAAGAGAAAAACGTTTTAATGGCTCTCAACAAGAATCATCCAATTTCATAGTCTTCATGTTTACTGTTTCCTGAGTTTTTTCTCAAGTGACTGATACATTGCACCCACCATGTACTCCTTTCACAAGCGTACAATCTCAGTTCACCTTCAGTGAAAGTCTTAAAAATTACACTGCTACTGTGTGGCATGGGTTGAGAAACTGATGTGACTCCATTTTTGAGAAACCAGCCTCTACCTCAGAGCAAAGCCTGTCCAAGGAAGGGGGCGTGACCCTTGTCCTTGGAGAAACCCACAGAGCACTCCTACCCACCCTGCTGAGTTGTTTATCTACAAATAACAGGAGAGATCTTGTGTCCCTGACTCAGTCAGGCTAGGTGAGGACTCATAGCAACCCCCTAGCAACCACCAATCAGCATGAGACAAGGAAAATACCTGGGATGCCAGATGACCCCCAAGTAGTTTATGGTTGGTGATAACATGTTGGGAAACCATATAGTTCAGCATGTACTCCACTCATGGCTTAAACCAATCAGTTCAAACGAATCCCCCTCTTGTACTAACCAGTCACCCTTACCCAACTTGTTCCCACCAGTGAATGTGCTAATCATGTTTTAGAGTTGTTTTATGATTTTCCCGCCGTGTGTGATGATTTGCTAAGAGATGCTATGATGTTATGTGAAGTCCTTGCCTTCTCCAAAGAGTGTATAAAACTGCTGCAAACCCTGGGCTCAGGGCCTCTCAGCGTCACCAGTTGCTGTGTGCACAGAGGACCAAGCTAGCTGGCAACCAACACCTCTTTGCTGCTTACATCGATCTTGGTCTCTGGTGGTCTTTTGGGGGTTCCGAACTCCAGCATAACAGGATAAGTGTTCTACTTATCACCATTGATAGGGCTTTCATTAATATTTGGCCTATGAATGATCCATTTCCAAAATCCTGTCTTTAGAGTCTACATTCTCAGACATTCTTGGTAATAACTGTTACAGGCAGGGTTTCCCATGATCAAATGATGAAGCAGTTATTTGCATGTAGAAGCTTTATTAGGGAGTGATCTTAGGATCAACTCTTGATGGAAAACAAAAAGAATAAAGATTGTTCAAAGAGAAAAGTCAAACTACAATTCAGTCAAACTAGAAGTCTCAGTCCATCCTATCAGGAGCTCTGGAATTGGAATGACCCCCCAGAGTTACCCCAAATTGGAATAATAGAATTAGCCCATTATGCTCCTACATTTACTAGTCTTTGGGTGTGAATTGTCTCCCAGAAGGAGGAAAGCCCTTGAGCTACACAACTCTCTTTACCAAGGAAAACTGTAGAAGAGGAACTCAGCTAAGAACTGATAACTGTCAGTCCTTCCAGAAGCTGGAAGAATTCTTTAAACCTTGAATGGAAAGTGGTATCTGGGCCATACATCACATCTTCTACTACATTTAGACTCAAAAAAGTCAGTACCCCCTACATTAAACAAAGATGGATCCAATGTTTACTGCCAGTTACCTGTGTTTTAGTCTTTAATTCACTCTGCTTTACTCAGCATCATTTATATGGTAGGCACTAGGAATATAATGATCAATGAGATTTCTGTGTTCAAAATTATTTCCTATCTATTTTCATGTTTCCTAAAAAGAAATTTTCACTTTCTCTTTTTGCTCCCATAATCCTTTTTTTTTTTTTTTTTTTTTTGTAACCGGAATTTAACGTAGGGGTGCTTAAACACTAGGCACATTCCCAGCCCTTTTCATTTTTTATTTTTAAAATTTGGGACAGGGTCTTACTAGTTGCTTAGGGCCTCTCTAAATTGCTGAGGCTGGTTTTGAACTTGGGATTCTCCTGCCTCAGCCTCCCTAGCCACTGGGATTAACAGGCATGTGCCACTGAACCCAGCTTCCCATAATCCATTCTAACACCTCAGCCACTACCTGTCTCTCATCTTCCTGGCCTTAGCTGCACCAATTCTATTTTCTCTTCTGGAATTGTGGGACTGTACATATGGACCTTAACCTGTCTTTTAAAATTAGTTTTAATAGAAATCCCACATAGGACCCACGCTGCAGCAGACATAACTGACTACTATGCCCTGAGGAACAAAGAAAACAAGTAAAGAGCAGTATAAAGTAGATTTTGCAGAAAAGAGGAAGGAAGGGATATCATGAGTATACTGCGTCAAGATGATTCTGGCTGTAAGTCATCAAGATCTCAGATGCTGTCTCTACTCTGATACTTTTGGCATCAGGTTCTTCATCCTGAGGCTGAGGCAGGAGGAAGTTGGGTTCAAGAACAGCCCTGGCTGTGTGAGACACTGACGAAAAAAAAGATGACTTGTCAGGGCCACCATGAACAGGAGCCGAGCCTGTGGAAGCTGAGCACGTACCCTTAGCCTTGAGCGGCAGAGGTGTGGAAGTAACTGGCTTCCGCTCCCAGTGCGGAAAGCAGGTGGACCTCACCTCTGCTCAGCAAGGAATTATAGCTCTGGGAGTGGGCGTCACCCAATGGGACTGGGCTACACCTCCCCTGAAACCCAATCCCTTGCCTCATTTGGGTGGCCTTCTCAAGTGTCTTTCCCCCAGTAAGTAGGACTTCAGGTGTGCGCTCTCTCCTGCTGGGGGCCAAGAAGCCGTCACTGGACCCCAAAGAAGGTACTTTCTGTGTCAGTGTGATTATTCAGTTCCAACCCAGTTCACCTGGAGCAACCCTGACTGATGTAGTTGTGTGTGGTGGCAATGGCTGTTGGAGCTGGGGTTGTAGCTCAGTAGTAGGGTGCCTGCCTGGCACGTGTGAGGAACTGGGTTCAATTCTCAGCACCACATAGAAATAAATAAATTAAACTTCCATCAACAACTAAACAAAAAAAAAAAATTAAAAAGATAACTGTGGTAAATAAAATATGTTTACACTGAAAATGTTAGCAGATATAAATAGCCACCATTCCCCATCACATACCATTAGAAAATTTTTTTTCTTTTCTAAGAGAAAAGAAAAATAAATCCATTAATCTGCATATACAAGAAGACTTTTCCACATTGTTTCCAAGTATTAGCTAAAGATTTATTTATTTTTTCCTGCTGAGGGCCATTGCCAAGTAGGAATGACGCATCGAAATTTCCTTGCCAGCGTACCCCATGCTGCTTAGAGGACATTCGATGGGACATTGCATGTATGCTTTAGTAAGGTGACCTTGCTCAAAGACCAGGGCGGATCCGGTTTTAGAGTTGATCAGGTTTGAGGAAGTTTCCCCGCTCCTTGAGTTTAAGGCGTTCCCGGTTTAAGACAATAGGGGTTTTAGGGAAGTTGGAGGTTGAAGATTATTGCTTCTGGGATTAGGGTGTTCCTGCTGCTTGTTTCCGTTGAGTTCTCGTGAGATTAAAATGGGAATTGGAAAAAGCCTCATGGAGTAGGTAAATTGGGCGGAGAGATTTTGGATTTCGCCTGAACCTGTGTGGAGGCCACTGTGAGTTCGGGAATAAAGGATTGCTGTTTGAATCTACAAGGTGTGTGGTGGCTCGTGATTCTGTGCCAAGCCGAGACTTTGGCATTTTCCAATTACTTTTGAATTAAAACACACTAAAGGGCTGGGCTCGGGGGGACATGCCTGTAATCCCAGCAGCTTGAAGGCTCAGACGGATCCTGAGTTCAAAGCCAACCTCAGCAAAAGCGAGGCACTAAGCAACTTAATGAGACTGTCTCTAAATAAAATACAAATAGGGCTGGGGATGTGGCTCAGTGGTTGAGTGTCCTTGAGTTCAATCCCTGGTACACACACACACACACACACACAGACACAATAAAGGGCTTTGTTCTTTTCTGAGCATATGTGGCAATAAAATGTGCACTTTGTATATTTACTAAGGTGTGTGTAGAACCAGAACTCTACACTGGTGTAAATTTGCAAATATCTGAGATCACCCTGCTTTGTTCAGGGAACATGGATGTGAGTCTGAGGAACTAACATAAATATGAGTCTGGAGGTGAATGAAAAAATCAGAGTAAGTGGCTAAAACTGGGTCAGTAGACATATCTTCATTCTTAAGAAGGAGGCAAGTTGCTCTGCAGTTTACCAATGATCTCACTACAGACTGTTGAAAAGCTATTTGGCTTTTCATGCAGCAGCCTCTGATTTCTATTCCAGAAACTCCTTTCTTTCAGCTGCCCTTGCCTAAGAATCCTTATACTTTCACCTCAGTGAAGGCAAAGCCCTGACCTGCTTCTCATATGGCCCCAAAGCTGGTTTCACTATTTAGAAACCAATGGGAGCAACAGGAAAGGGGAGGGAGGAGGGACAAGTGACCAATACTCCCTTCCCACTCCAATCCTAGTCAGTCCCGTTGGTGTCCACATTAAGTTTCTCTTCTAAATGTAAATATATGTTTTGTAGCCCTGTCTTTATTCAAAGAGTCACTATTAGAAGTCCCTCACTTAACCTAAATAAAAAGAAGGAAGTGAGATTACAGGTGAATACGTGTGTGTGTAAACATACTTGATTTTCAACACTGTTAGTCATAAAATAAATAATAAAAACAATTTTAAGGGCTGTAATTGTAACTCAGTGGTAGAGCACTTCCCTCGCAAGCATGAGGTACTGGGTTCAACCCTTTGCACCACATAAAAAATAAACATAATGAAAGGGTAAAGTTTCTAAACTGGAAAGCTTGAATGTAAAAGATTAGGTATTATTAAGTTCCTCTGTTACACCCAGATTCCTGAGATAGTTAAAACAACGCCCTACTGGCCGTTTAGCCTAGGGCCCTGTGCAGTTCCTCACAGGGCCCGAACCAATCAGTTTGAATGTGTAACCCGCTTACGAATGACCAATCACCCTCGCCCGCCAATGATTGTGCCAATCACATCTCAGAGTTGTTGTTCAATTTCACCGCGCCTCATGATGATTTGTTCTGATGTATGCAAAGCCTCCCGCCCTCCCCAAAAAGTGTACTTAAGCTCTGTTTGAACCTCTGCTCGGGGCTCTGAGCTGCGCTCCCTTCTTGAGTGGGCACAGAGTCCCAGCGCACTGGAATGGATCCCCAATAAATCCCCTTTTGCCAATTGCATGGAGTAAGTCTCTTGTGTGGTCTCTCCCTCCGACGCTCCGCCGGACTCCTCTTACAATATATAGTACAAATTTTCATATCTCTGTTTGCATATAAAATATGTTGACACCAATCCATGTCTTCATACATGTACTTTGGATAATGATGTCCATTACATTCCACCATCCTTGCTAACCCCCTGCCACCTCCTTTTCCCTCCCACCCCTCTGCCCTAACTAGAGTTTGTCTATCCCATGCTCCCCCTCCCTACCCCACTATGAATCAGCCTGAATTGTAATACATTCCGCTGTCATTAATTTTTTAAAAAAATCAATTAAAAAAAGAGAAAAGAGAGAGAGAGAGGAAAAGAGAGAAAGAAACTTCCTATTATTTTTACAAGGTCCAATTAGGAATCTTACTCTGTCTTACAAATGTTTTCCCCTTTTTTCTTAAATAGTGTAATATTAGGTGCCACTAAAATAAAATTGTTTTGAACCAAACAAGGTTAACTGATTTTTTGGAAATTATTTATATCATGGAAATAACAAACAAATAAAAATTAACAAAAGAGTACAATGAACCCACCTATGTCCTTTATCTAGCTGCAGTGATTTTTAACATTTATCATGTCAAAATTTTCAGAGTAGGAGGCTACCAATATCAGATCATTTTGTTATTGCTGTGAGTGAAGTTGTATTATGTGGCAAGGAACAACATACAATAAATAATATCAAACATGAAAAAAATAAACAAAATAAAGATACTGTGTGCTTCTACAATTTAAAAAAAATTAAATGAAAATGAAAAAAATCTCCAAAGTGCTCTAGGATCAAATAAGTAAGGAAAGTTTTTAGATTTGTTGATGTTGTTCTGGACCTTTCTGTGCATAGTGAGCAAGTGAGAGAAGCCGTACTAGTGGAAGAGGAAAGCAAATGGGTCATTCTGGGCCCTCAAGAGAGTTACAGATTGAAAGCTATCATCCAGGTCTACGCCAGCAACTGGACTAAGCATAGGGTCTGACCGCCATGTCCATTATATGCTAAATTATAATATATAAATCATGATAATTCTATAGTCTTTGCTACAGAATGGTTTAGAAATGGACAAATAACCACATTCTGGCTAATGAGATATGAGGGTAAATTTGTTGTGAGAATTTGGGAAACTTTTCTTTTATCTTGCTATCAGTTTAGAATTGAAGTCAATACCTGGAATAGCTGAGCATAAAAATCAAGAGACCATGTCCTTGTTAACGTAAGCCACTAGGACAATCCTTCCCTGGACCTGCTGAAATGTGAGATGATAAAATTTCTCATTATTTAAGATCTCTGAAGGCATCCTAACAAATAAACCCTCCCTTATCATCCCCTGGAAGTCACCTCACCCACCACTTGCCTGCTTTGTAACGGCTATAAAATCTATCCCCAGCGAACCAGAATTGGAGAGTGTCCCCTATCATGACCCAAAAGATGGAGCAGAGGATAAGTGGAGTCTTAGGGGATACAGTGTTGTACACAGAAACCAGGTTTATCTGTATTTGCAATAATGCCAAATTACATATCAAGTACAATATAAATAAAATGAACTTTGAAAAAGGTCTATCATATCAAATACTTACATGGAAAATGGGCTTTCAGTTTGACTTAGGTTATACAACTTAGGTTAATAACTGACTTAGAGTATTCAACCAGTGGTGGATTTGAGACTGTGTACTGTTTTGTCACTGAAATCTTTAAGTGGAAAATAATCTGGCCTACTTGAGATGTTTGGAAATTTTTATTATAATTGCAGAGATATCAGGAAATGCACATTTGGTTCCATGTCCTATGGTGTCCCCTGCACTCCAGTGTTCTTATTTAAGAAAGCCAGCATTAAAAAGAAACATTTGGGGCTGTATTGAATGAATAATTAAAGAGTCACAAAAGATCAGCTGGACGCTGCTGAAGCTTCACTTCCTACTACTAGTATGATAAAAAAAAAAAGAGATATGTAGACTAATTGAATGTATATAACCTTAGATGTATATTTAGAACCAGATAGAAAAACTTTTCCTTTTTTGCCTGTCCTGTCCCTACCTAAGGTTAGCAGTGCCTATGTGTAGAAGAGACAGTTTATTGCCAGCCTCCATGGTGCCTGTATTCCCAGCTTGGGATGGGGGTTGAGGTGGGAGGATCGTAGGTTCAAAGCCAGTCTCAGCAAAAGAAAGGTGCTAAGCAACTCAGTGAGATCTTGTCTCTAAATAAAATACAAAAATAAGACTGGGGATGTGGCTCAGTGGTCGAGTGCCCCCGAATAGTTCAACACCCAGTAACCACCCCCCCACCCCCACCTCCAGCAAAAGGGAGACAGTTTACATAGCTGACTGAACCAGTTATCAGTCTACAAAGAGTGGACCAAATGGAAGATCACCTAAATTCTGCATGTTCCTCAAGACAAGGATATCCCCCTGGTTGGATTACTAGCACTGCAGAATACATTTTACTAATCTTTATAGTTTCCAATCCCTTACTCTATGAGATAATAATAAGTACCTTTAATTAAACACATGCCAGACATCTTTTTTTTATGTTATCTCATTTAATTCTCATACCAACACTGTAAAATAGACATTATATGTTAGTTTTTTTGTTGTTGTCTTTTTGTTGTTGTTATTCAGTTTTGTTTTGCAGAAATAGAGGAACAATCTGACTAACTTGATCAAGATCACACAGCAAGGCCTGGGGAAGAGTAGTGCATGCCTGTAATCCCAGTGACTTGAAAGACTGAGACAGGAGGATCACAAATTTGAGGCCAGCCTCAGCAACTTAGCAAGATCCTGTCTAAACATAAAAAAGGACTGCTGATGTAACTCAGCGGTAAAGCATCCCAGGATTCAATCCCCAATACTAAAACAAAACAACAATAAGTAAATAAATAAATAAATAAATAAATAAATAAATAAATAAATCCCACAAAGCAAGTAGTAGAGTCAGGTTTGAAACTCAAACTAACAATCTTAAAGTTCATATTTTTACTAAGAAGTTGTGGTAGGGATTCTCAAGACTATCTGCAGGTTCGGAGATTCCTCAGAGGACTCACATACTTGGAAAACTCTGTTACAGTCACACTATTTATTACAATGAAAGGATGAAGATTTAAATGAGCAAAAGTAGCACATATGATGGAGTATGGGAGAGACTAGGAACAGGCTTCTAGTTCTCTTCCAGTGGAGTCTGCACCTAAGGACAGCACCTAATTCTCCTGGTCACAACGTGTGACAACATGTGTGGAGCATTCACATCCAAAGAAGCTCAGCTGAGCCTTGGTATACAGGGCTTCTATTAGGAATTGGTCACATGGGCATAAAGCACACATGTGTCTGACCTAATTTGAAGTCCAGTCCCTCCAGAGGTGAAACTGATTCATCGAGACAAGACACCCTACTCTAAGTCACAATGATATCATAAACTATCTGATGTGGCTCAAGGTCCCCACCACGAATCACATGGACATTATAACCTATCTGATGTGGCTCAAATGGCTCATGAACTGAGTTTAATATCAATTTGGGGTCAGTTTAAGTTCCCAGGTCATAGTCAATATGCTGGCAATTATATTCCAGGCAGTTTTTTGTCATTTACAAGTCAGAAGACATAAATGAAATTTAAAGACATTAGAGTCTTCTGAAGTTTCAATAATTGAGAAGAAAATGAGGCATTAAATGAAGAACAACAAGAATATTTTAATGCATGGGCAACTTGTACAAAAGAGAAGATGAGGATGTATTTCCTTTTTCTTTTTCTTTCTTTTTTTGCACCAGGGATTGAATTCAGGAGCACTTAACCACTGACCCACATCCCCAGCCCCCCTACCTTTTTTTTTTTTTTTTGCATTTAGAGACAGTTGTTAATTATTTTGTTAACTCTTTTATATTATGAGGTGGAAATTGTAATCGAGCTTAAGAATTTAGAGGACTGAGTAATGTTTGATGATTTGGGATTAATTCATGAAGATTCCATAGGGGTAGTGGCCATGTATAGTTATGGAAATTGGTTGATGGTTGAATAGCAGGTTGATTGTTATTTGTCAGCGTTTTTATTGTAATTGAGATTACTCATGGGAATAGGATACAATAATTAATGCTAGAATAATGGAAAGTATGAATGATAAGAAATATAATTTAATCAGGCCTTTGTGGTTTGAGGCTGTGGTGGAGGGCTAAGTTACTGGGAGCCTTGCTAAATTGCTGAGGCTGGCTTTGATCTTCCTGCTTCAGCCTCGAAAACCGCTGGGATTACAGGTGTGTGCCACCACACCTGGTACTAGTGGGCTTTTTAAAAATTGTATAGCATTCCGGATCTATTAGCTGTATGATTTTGGCCTTAAGCAAGCTTACATTTCCTCATTTATTAAAATAATCATCATAATAAAATTATACACATACACATTCATACACCTTGCTGGGTTTTTGCATATTAAATCATGCAAAATTTACTAACTGCCGACTATGGTCCAGTCATAAGAACTTTAATAAACAAGATTTCTGGCCCAGTGCTGTGGTACATGCCTGTAATTTTACTACTTAGGAGGTTGAGAGAGGAAAATCTCAAGTTTGAGACCAATCTGGGAAACTTACTGAGACAGTGTTTCAAAACAAAATTTTAAAAAGGATTGGAATGTAGCTCAGTGATAGAGCATATGCCTAACATGCACAAGGCTTGGATTTAATCCTCTTTCAAGAAACTTAATCTTATGGGAAAGACAAAATAATTAGTTGATCACGGTGGTGATGATTAATTACAAATTTACATAAGTGCCCTAAAGTAAGTCATATGAGATTATACAACACTGATTTAAATTCTAGGGAGGGGACTACTGTTGAGAGCCACAGCAATTGCAATGGTACCAACCTAAGACAGGAGGCTGATGCCTTGAGGTCAGCTCATCTGATGACGGGTAAGAACCATATGTAGTATTGGACAACCTAAGTCAGACACGGTCCCTAAGCCACATGCTTGTTGTTTAATTAAACAGAATGGGGGAGATGTTGAGAGCCACAGCCAAGTCGGAATGGCCCCTGGCATTTTGCCAGAAGGAATGGTTGAGAAGTGACGCCAGTGAGCCATTAAGATGATGATAATTAAGTTAAGCTGTGTATAATTGCTGTGACTGGATGATGCTGGATTGAAACTGGCTGTGTATTCAGTTGTATATAGACCCCTGCTGTCCGGCAATAGGGCGGCTCCTGCTGCCTCGGGGCACCTGCTACTTTTGAGTTCTTGCGGGTTCAGGGTTCCTGTGGGGTTCCTTTGGAGTTCCTGTTGAGTTCGTTGAGCTTGAGCTCTCGAGGGGATTCCTGGAGAGTTCGCATTGGTTAGTGAAGTTCCAGTGGAGGGAGTTCCAGTTGGTGTGTGGTGTTCCTGGAAGGGCCGCATGGGTAGCGTTCATGGAGTTCGGGCAATAAAGGAGTTCCTGTTTGAACCTACAAGTGTGTCTTGGTGGCTCGGTCATTTTGTGCCCACCCAGACTTCAGCAGAGTACCAAGTCAGAGAAGGTTTTACTGGGCTGAGATCTGAAATGTGAGAAGCAGCTAACTAACCAAGGGGAAGGGGCAGGGAGAAGGGAAACATTTCAGACAGAAGGAACTGCAGTATTGTAGGGCCTAGTAGTTTAATGAAGCTACCTATGAAAGCAGCCTATGAAAGGTCAGTGGAGTGACAGCCATATCATTCAGGTTGTTAGAGACCAAGATACGAAGTTTGATCTTTATCTTAAGAACAAGAGTAAGGGGGCTGAAGCTGTGGCTCAGCAGTAGAGCACTCACTCACATGTGTGAGGCGCTGGATTCGATCCTCAGCACCACATATAAATAAATAAAATAAAGGTATAAAAAATCACATCAATCATAAAAAAAAAGAACAAGAGTAAGTCTTGGTATTTTAAGCAGAGACCTGAATAATCAGATTGTCATTTTAAAACATCATTTGGGCTGTAGTCTGAAATTATTGTTCGGAGAGAGGGACAGATGTTGGAAGAATGGATGCAAGAAAATGAGATAATATCCTGAAGATACCAACAAAGTTCCTAAAATATAATAAAGAACAGAAAATTAAGCTAATATTAAGTAAATATTTGCTATATGTCAGCTATTTTATATGCTGGAATGTTAAGTTGATAATATGTTCTTTCTATCATGCACCCTCAGCAAGTATTATATGAATCCAATTTTTAAATAAGGATCAAATGGCCAGCATACTCATCAATTGAGTATTATAATATACTAAATTTTAATTTTAAAAAATTATTTATTTTAGCACTGGGGATTGAACCTGGGGCACTTTACCACTGAGTTAGGTCTTCAGCTCCCCCTCTTTGTTTTTTACTTTGAGTAGGGGTCTTGCCAAGGTCTTGCCCAGGCTGGCCTTGAACTTGCAATCCTCCTGAGCCTCCAGAGTTGCTGGGATTGCAGGTGTGTGCCTCCATGACTGGCTATTATGATATACTAAATTTTGACATAACATAAGGAAGAGACAGGAGAAAAAGTTTTCTAGTTGGGGTTTTCTAAAGAAAATAATTATTAACTCACTTTATTTGAATGAGGTAATGGTTCAAAAATACTTTGTGAAATAGTGATATACTCATAATTTGTTAAACACGCTTTTAATTTAAGACAGAATAATTAAATAGAAAATTATAACTCGGTTTTTTGAAAGGAAGTTAAAATGGCCAGCCAGATTTGTCCCACATTGGACTAAAGAGCCATGCCTTTATACTCCACCTCCATCAGAGGATATGGGTTCCCCTCAGTGGAGTGTGACCTGGGTTACACATACAGCTGAAGTGGTTCTTGGAGACACTGCTGTCTGGGAACCTTTCACTCACAGTACTCCCAGGATTTGGAGCAATAAGTCCTTCAACAAAGAAGAGTCACTATGCTCACTGTGTTTCCACAAAATATGATATCCTTTTAGATTTCTTTGTTGTTGGCTCTTTCTGTTTGGAGAAAGCCATTAATAAAGAAATTAAAAGACAGGCAACTCTGTAGTCCCCAAAACTCTAGAGGCTGAGGTGCGAGGATCCTAAGTTTGAGATCAGCCTTAGCAACTTAGCAAGGCCCAGTCTCAAAGAACAAAAAATAAAAAGAGATAGGGATATAGCTCAGTGTTAAAGTGCCTCTGGATTCAATTCTCAATACCAAAAATAAAATTAAATAAGTTTAAAGAAGAATGGGCTGAGGATGTAACTCAGTGGTAGAGCATTTGCCTAGCATTTATTAAGCCTAGGTGCAATTCCTGGCATCACAATAAATATAATGAAAAATACATATGTATGTGTGTGTATAATAATAAATTAAAGAAGACTTAAGGACAAATTCAAAAGAAAAAAGATGACAGACTCAACAAGCTGAACATCTACAGTGTTAGAAAAGATACAAATGTGTAAAATATACAGAGTCAAGGCAGATATATAAACATTGATAACAAAAAGTAGTATAATGATATAAAGTGAGTGGTACTGAGCACTATAAAAATGGAAAGAATTAGGGGAGGAATCATAAGGAGGGAGCAGAGAAACCAAAATAAGGCTTTTCTGAAGCACTGGGAAAAGGTGAAAGAAAAAAGAATTAGTGGTAGAATGCACTAAGTGTATTCTCTCTTATATCTAAATCCCCAGCATCAATCCCCTCTCTGAGGCAGTTCAAATAAATTCTAGAAATAGGGACTCCTCTAAAATAACTTTTACATATATAGGATCTCAAAAAAGGCTTTCTCCAGTCAAAACACTTTTAGGTTCTATTTTCCTAAATCCACAGCAATAACATTATTCTATAGAGGCCATGCCACCAATTATTACTCCTAAAAGTATATTAGAAAGAAAAGAATGAGGGTTATGAAGTTAGAGAAACTTGGGATTAATCTTCATTAATCTTCATTGCTGAATAAATTATACACTCTATGTGCTATAAAATTGCAATCATTTTACCTATCTTGTATCCAAAATGTATTATAAAATACATAAAAATATTCAATATCTAAACATAGGAACTCAATAGAAATGTGTTCCCTTTCTTCCTTTATTTTACAAATTATACCCACAATTCAGGAAGATGTAGCCTATGACTAACTACAGTCTCCAAAGACCCTAGTTTCCACAAATTCACCATTTGTACAGATTCTATTTTCACATACCCTGCTCATGCCAAGTACTGGGTGCTGGAAATGCAAAGTTAAATAACACACAATCCTGACCCAGAGAAGCTTACAGTTTGGTGGGACACAGGTTGGAAGGGACGGGGCGTAGGTGCCAACCAGAACATCATTAGTTTAAACAGAGCATGGCTGGTGTTAGAAGTAAGCCCAGAGAGGGGTTCAAAAGAGGGAAGGCAGAGACTAGAGGTGCTGAAAAGCATAGAGTGTCACCAGCTGGCCAGGCTGGAACTAAAAGAAAACACTCAAATACAGAAATACCTTTTTAGGGTGTCAGGGATGGCTCTGAGACCTCAGGTGTCAGCTCCCATGCGGAAGGCAAGGGGAGCAAGAGAGGCAAGAGGCAAGAGAGAGATCACACCTGAAACTCCCCCCTGTTTATTGGGGGAAAGCCATTCATAGAATATTCCACTCAAATAAGGCAAGGGATTGGGTTTCCAAGCGTGGAGTCTTGCTTGGTGATGCCTTGAGGTCAGCAGGTTGATTGACATCTTGGAAAGCCACACCCATCTCAGGTGCTGTGTGGGATCACAGGCAGAGCTAGAAAAAAGTCACACATATGTGGCACACCCGATCAGGAAGCAATGTCAGGCCAGTCCCTTCTTACAGCTGAAATGCGCATATCTCACACACAGCCCCGTGGATGGCTCTCGACCCTAGAGAGCATTTAATTCATCACATCTTTTGGTTTTTATTTACTTATTATAATTATTAATATATTAATTGTTTAAATTAATAGGATTTACTGTGATATTTTCATTCATGCATGTATCATACATAAAAAAATACATCCATCCACCCTTCTTCTACCCTCTTCCTACCTCTCCTATCTTCTCTCTCCCCTGATTCTTCGAATAGTCCCTCTTCTTCTTTTAGGTCATCTTTTTTTCTTTCTTTTTAGACTCCACATATATGAGGAAACATGAGGGCTGGGGATATAGCTCAGTTGATAGAGTGCCTGCCTTGTGTGCACAAGGCCCTGGGTTCAATCCCTAGCACCACAAAATAATAATAATAATAATAATAATAATAATAATAAAAAGAAAAGAAATTTCACCTATAAGAGAAAAACATGTGAACTTGTCTTTCTGCATTTGACTTACTTTATTTAACATGATGTCTTTCAGTTACATCCATTTCTCTGCAAATGACAGGATTTCATTCTTCTTTATGGCTGAATAATACTCCATTGTGTATGTGTGTGTTTGTGTGTGTGTGTGTGTGTGTGTGTGTGTGTGTGTGTGTATAAAACATTTTCTGTATTCAGTGGGAGAGTTGAATCATACGGTAATTCTATTTTTAGGTTTTTGAAGACCATCTATGCCATTCTCCATAGTTATTGTATTAATTTACATTCCCACCAACAATGTGTAAGCGTTCCTTTTTTTCCTCACCAACATTTGTTTGTTTGTTTGGTCATAGCCATTCTAACTGGGGTGAGGTGGAATCTCATTAAAGCTTTGATTTACATTTTCCTATTGGATAAAGGTGTTGAGCATTTTTTCATATATTTTTGGCCATTTGTGTTTCTTTCTTTTTTTTTTGAGAAGAGTTTGTTCAGATCATTTACCCATTTTTAAATTGGATTACTTATTTTTTGTCAAGTTCTTTCAGTTCTTTATATATTCTGGATATTAATACTCTGTCAGATGAATATCTGGCAAAGACTTTCTCTCACTCTGTAGGTTGTATCTTCACTCTGTGGATTGCTTTCTTGGCTGTGAAGAAGCTTTTTAGTTTGATATAATCCCTTTGGTTAATTCCTGTTTATGTTTCCTGTGCTTTTGGAATCCTATCCAGGAACTTGTGGCAAAAGTGTTTCTCCTACATTTTCCTCTAGTAGTTTCTAAGTTTCAGGTCTTATATTAAGGCCTTTTATCCATTTTGTTTTGTACAGGATGAGAAATAGGAATCTAATTTCAATCTTCTGCATGTGGATAACCAGTATTTCCGGCATCATTTGTTGAAGAGGCTATAAATTTTTGGTGTGTTTGTCAAAAATCAGTTGGCTCAAGATGTGTGGATTTATTTCTGGATCCTCTACTCTGTGCCATTGGTCTGTGCATCTATTTTTACAACCATACCAAGTTGTTACTACAACTCTGTATTATGTCTTGAAATTGGGTATTGTTTGTTTGTTTGGTACTGGGGATTGAACCCATGGGCACTTAACCACCAAGCCACATTCTCAGCCCTTTTTTGTTTTTTATTTTGAGACAGGTTCTCATTAAGTTGCTTAGGACCTTGCTAACTTTCTTGGACTGTCCTCAAACTTTCAATTCTCCTGCTTCAGCCTCCTGACTCACTGGGATAACAGGCCTGCGCCACTCTGCCCAGCCAAAATTAGGTATCATTATGCCTCCAACTATGCTTTCTTTACTCAGGATTGCTTTGGCTATTGGGATCTTTCAGCTTTCCATATGGATTTTAAGATTTCCCCCCACCTCCATGAAGAATGTCATTGGTATTTTGATGATGAGGATTGCATTGAATCTGTAGATTGCTTAGAGTAGTGTGGCCATTGTTAAGAATATTAATCGTCCCAATCCATGAACATTGGAAATCATTCCACATTTTATTGTCTTCACTTTCTTTCTTCAATGTTTCATAATTTACATTGTAGTTAGGTTTATATATGATTGTGTGTGTGTGTATGTGTGTGTGTATCTTTTTCAGCAAATTTATTATTGGCGAATAGAAAAGCTTCTGATTTTTGTGTGTTGATTTTGTATCCTGATACATACTCAATTTAATAGTTCTAATAGTCTTTTGGTAGAGTCTTTAGGATATTCTATGTATACAATCATATCTACAAGCAGGGAAAATTTGACTTCCTCCTTTTCTATGTATATGCCCTCTATTTCTTTTCCTTGCCTAATTCTGGCTAAAATTCCTAGTACTATACTGAATCAAAGTGTGAGAGTTTGTTCCCATGTTTTGACACAGAAAAGCTGATGAAAAATAAAGTTAAGTGATAATGCAAAGTAACACATTTATTTATTAGTAGAGTCTAATTGAAACCAAGGACACATAAGCCCCAATGAGTGCTCCCTTTTCTGTTTATACACACTTTCTCAAGAATTATGGGAGAGGGGCTGGGGATGTGGCTCAAAAGGTAGCGCGCTCGCCTGGCATGCGTGCGGCCCGGGTTCGATCCTCAGCACCACATACAAACAAAGATGTTGTGTCCGCCAATAACTAATAAATAAATAAATATTTAAAAAAAAAAGAATTATGGGAGAAATTTTGACTTTTCTAAGTCAGATAATTTGTGTCTAAGGCCCTGTCATTGCAGATGGTCAAAGTCTTTCCCTCAATTTAACCTCCTCAACACACTTGCTTTCATTCCCACTGTGGACAGCAGTCAAAATACCAAAGTTAGAAAAGTCTTCCAACATTTGCACTAGAAAGAAAATACATATTGGAAGCCTTTATGCTTTTGGCATTGAATTCTCTATGCTGAAAAGAAATAAAATTATCAGGACTATAAGAATGAACTATGATTTTTCAAGCCTAAATTTTAAAGCTTCAGAAGACAGAGGCTTAAGGAAACTTTAAAGAACACAAACAAGCATTCATGATCTTTTCCCTCTGCCTCCAATAAACTCTAAGTTATGGTAGTGATAAAATAGGTGTCTAGGTCATCAGCGGCAGTCACTATTAATGAGTATTTATATAAACTGTGCCTCACCTCAACAAGACAGTGGCAAACATCTTCCTTTATAACAGTAGTTCAATATAGCATTCATGAATTGTCTAGTTAGCTTAGTGTTATATATTTCATATTTATTAAGACTAGTTTAGGAAGCACTGACAAACAGGTTCTGTATTAGCTTTCTGTTATTAATTATAATAAAATACCTATGACAATTAACTTACAAAGAGGAAAAGTTTATTTTAGCTCATAGTTTGAAGGTTCTTGTCCATTGCTTCGAGCAGAACAAACCACATACCTCATGAGCCAGGAAGCAGAAAAAGAGGGAGGAAATAGATAACACAATCCTTTTTGAGAGCATGCCCACAATGATCTAAGGACCTCTCTTTAGGCCCCACCTATTAAGGTCCTGCCACCTTCAAAGAGCACACTCCTGGAACCAACCGTTTAATATATTAACCTTTGAAGGACACTCATCCAAACCATAGCATTCCACCCCTTGTCCCCAAAGATTCATGTCCATTTCACAATGACAGATGTGTTAAGTCCATCTTCAAGAGTCCCAAAGTCTTAACTGTCCCAGTATTTCTCAAAAATTAAGTCCAAATTCTCCCCTGAGACTCAAGGCCTGTGAGCCTCTGTAAGATTTTAAAACAAATGGCAGGTGTGGTGACACATGCCTGTTATTCCAGCGACTTGGGAGGTTGAAGTAGGTAGGACACAAGTTGGTGACCAGTCTTGGCAATTTAATGAAGCCCTAAGAAACTTAGCAAAACAATGTCTCCAAATAAAAAAGGGCTGGAGAGGTTGTCCCGTGGTCAAGCATTCTTGGGTTGAATCCCTAGTACCAAAAAATTAAAATTAAAAAAATGATTGGCTCAAGGCAAGACCTATACACATCAGGGCAAGCATTACATTCCAAAACTCCATGTCTGCATCTCGAATCCAGGGCACACTGTGGCAGAGTGTGGGCTCCCAAGGGTTTGGGCAGCCCTGCTCCTAAGGCTTGGCTAATAGCAGCCCATATGGCCTCTCTTTGGGCAGGTTTTGCACATGGCCTACAGCTTCCCTAGGAAGGTGTTGTACGTTACTGGCACTTCCATCTTCCTGGCATTTCCATTGTCACTTTAGTTTCACTCCCATGGCTGCACTACACATCACCCTGTCAAGGACAGCCTGAAGGATGCTCACCCCATAGCACTGTCTGGCTTTCTAGACTTTCCTTTGAAACCAACATGGAAACTGCCATGACCCCATAACATATTATTATTATTATTATTATTATTTGTTTGGTACTGGGGATTGAACCCCAGTAAGAATGGCTAGTAATAAAAAAGAAAGATAGCTGGTCACGGTGGTACACACCTATAATCCCTGTGACTCAGGAGGCTGAAGCAGGAGGATCAAAAGTTCAAAGCCAGCCACAGCAACTTAGTGAGACCCTGTCCCAAAATAAAAAAATAAAAGGGCTGGGATGTGGCTCAGTGGTTAAGGGCCCCTGGGTTCAAATCCTGGTACCCTTCCCTTTCAAAAGACTGAAGATAACAAGTGTGGAGGATATAGAGAAAGGGAAATCCTTGAACAATGTTGGTAGGAATGTATATTATGTAAAGCTATTATGCAAAACAGTATGAAAGTTCCTCAAAAAATTAAAAATAGAGCTACCATATAATCCAGCAATCCCACTGCTAGGTATATATCCTGAGCAAATGAAATCAGTCTGTCCATCAAAGAGACATTGGCACTCCCTTGTTTATAACAGAACTATTCACAACAATCAAGATATGGAAACAACCTAAGTACTCATCAACTGTCTCGTGGATGAGGTGTACACACACACCATGGAATCCTAGTCAGCCATAAAAAGAATGAAATCCCATCATTTGTGACAACATGGATGGATCTGGAGATCTGCCAGTGTCTTGACTGGGCACAAGAATCACTAGCCACTCACACTTTGTAGATTCAAACAGCAATTCTTTATTCCTGAACTCACGCCGGCCTTCAACAAACACGTTCTGGGGCAATCCCAGTTCTCCCGCACAATTCACCTACTCCACGAGGCTATTTTCCAAATACCTTTTGAATCTCACGAGAACTCAACGGGAACTCAAGCAGCAGGAACGCCCTATTCCCAGCAGCAATAATCTTCAACCTCCAACTTCCCTAAAACCCATATTGTCTTAAACCGGGAACGCCTTAAACTTGTCTTAAACCGGGAACGCCCTAAACCCAAGGACCGGGATACTTCCTCAAACCTGCAGGATACACCTTAAACCTGGATCCACCCTCGATCACCTTGAGCAGGGTCACCTTTCTCAAACACACATGCAAGGTCACAGTGAAATTCCAAGGCAAGTCCATTTAACATGGGGTACGCTGGCAAGGAAATTTCAATGCGTCATTCCTACTTGGCAATGGCCCTCAGCAGAGATCAGTGTTAAGTGAAGCAAGCCAGGCACAGAAAGACAAGTACCATGTGATCTCACATGTGGAATCTAAAAAAGTTGATCTCATAGAAGTTGAAAGTAGAATGGTGATGACTGAGGCTGGGAAGGGGAGAGAGGAGGAGCTTATTAATGGTACTAAGTTCTGGGGTACTTTTGCACAGTAGTATGATTATAGATAATAATAATAATAATGTACTCTGTTTCAGAACTTTAGAAGAAAGAAATTTGAATAAATCACAATAAATAAATGATAAATATTGAGGAGATATACATGTTGGTTAACTTGACTTAAACATCATACAATGTACACATGTATCAAAAAAACACATGGTACTCCACAATATGTACAGATTTAATGTTTTACATATTAATTATAAAATAAAATTTTAAATTTTTTAAATAATAAGAAATAAATTTTTAAATGTTTACTTCACACAATATTTCTAGAAAAAAAGGATATTTCAATATAAATATATTCCTTTGTAATCCTACCCCTTTGCCCTTTTTGGGATAGAATGTTCCATGGAAACTCCCCTTGTGTGTCCCCTGTACAAGAATAAAGAATTCCAGTGGCTCTCTCTTTTTCCACAAACCCCTAAGTTCACAGAGCTGTCCCTAGATTTTGAAAAGGTACTTCTGTGTTTGCGTGCTTTCCTCATTGTTTTCTTAAGTTATTGTAATAGTCAGATTTTGTGAACCCCGCATTAGGTCGCCAGCTCGGATAGATGACAATAGCTATGTGTTGTTAGGTGACTTTCTGTCCCTGTAATAAAATACCTAAGACAATCAACTTAAAAAGGGAAAGGTTTATGTTGGCTCATGATTTCAGAAGTTTCAGCTCATGGTCACTTGACTGTGTTGCCTTTGGCTTCTGGTGAGGCAGAAGATCATGGCATAAGCATATGGTGGAGCAGAACTCTTCAATTCATGGAAGCTAGGAAGCAGCAGGAGGGAGGAAAAGGGCCAGGGACCTAGGATCCCCTTTACAGACACACCCTACAATGACCTAACTTCCTTACACTAGGCCTCGCTTCTTAAGGGTTCCACCACTTTCCAATAGCACCAGCGTGAGGCAGGGAACAGAGAGACGTGATTGATGGGAATATGAGGCGAAGAGAATAATTCCATAAAATGGGCCCAGTTTGCTGACCCTCACATGATTTCTAAAAGCAATTTACCTGAAGCCCTGCCTGCCTGACTTATATCCACAGGATATTTTACATTTCACAGAAAACTACCTATAGGGGAAATGCAGGCCCCAAAATGTCAATGATAATAAGAACACAAATTACCCTGAAGGGGAGACATTTTTGATCCTTACACAGACAGTAACCTGAAACTCAGAGAAATAAGGATAACTCCCCCTATCCATAAAATCTGCAAGAACAGGTCCTAATTAGAACCAGTTGGCAGTGGCCAAAGTGACCTAGAGTTGTCATGTCAGTAGGGACTTGAAAGTCTGATATCATCCTGCTGTCAGTCAAAAGTCAAGAGGTGGACCCAGGAAGAACTCTCTGGAAACTTCCCTAGGATCCCCAATAACACTAGAGGGCAGGAGGCCGTTGTCTCTCTCCTCTCTAAAAGGACACTCTCTGTCTTTTGAGAGTGTCAAAGGACACTTTCAAAAAAAAAAAAAAAAAAGTTTCTTTTGGAAAGGGAGTTTTGCTCCCCATTCCCCTTCCCTATTCCTTTTTATAATAAACTCATGTCCGTTACTCTGAGCAACATGTCTGAAATCTTTCTGGCCTGATCTCAAGAATCAGGGTGGAGGAGGTATTCATACTGACTCAGTATGGAGCAGGAGCCCCATAACAACAAGGACTTGGAAGAATGTTATCTTGAGTTGGGGGAGGGAGACTAACCACTTTCATCATCTAAAATCTTTAAGTGGGAATCAAAGCAGAACAACCTTGATTGTGAAGTAAAGGAAAGTATTCATAAAACATCTGCAGGAATCCATCAGTGCACTAGGCACACAACCCATCCTGTATACATTCTGCCTCCTTGTAGACTTGGTGCACACTCCATATTATCCTGGTCTGCTGCTGCTGAGGAACATGTGGGTAATGAAATGTCCAAACGCCCTTCACTGAATCCTCCAAGTTCTTTCTTTGGGATTGGTAAACTATATGCTAGAAATTGAACAGAGGGGGACCTATAGGAAATGTACTCAAGCTGGTTGATTTAAGAAGTATTTAATAAAATAAAAGGCTCATTTACACATGTATGAGCAGAATATAGGATAATCCCAGGGGACAGTGAAGTGCTCTAGGTTTCTTAACAATTTGGTACTGTACCACCCATAGCCCTTAAGGATATAGGGGGGGAGTGATTGCTACTTTTCTGAGTTAGTGAGTTATTTTGGTAACGACCTTGATTGGAAGATAAGACTTTAAGTTGAGGAATGGTGGGTGTCCTGTGATCAAATAGGAAGGGAGCTAGGGGAATAAGTACTCTAGCTCTACTCTTTTCTCCCTTTGATTTTCTTTGAATGCTTCCTATTGTCCTGATCCAATTTGAAGTGAATTGCCAATGCACTCCATGTGGGCTGACTTCTGTCTCCTAAAGCATAAAATAGAGTAGAAAAGAGTGGCCGTAGATTTAAAGGGGCAAAATGGAGATATTTAATCTACCCATTTCACACTCTTAGTGGTTCTGTACCGTTCCGTATCCAGCTGTAGGTGGGTAAAGGCACGCGCATAGTCAAGCATTTTACCAAAATAGAAAAAAATATAGCCAGGCCTTTTTCAAGCTAAACAAACAAAAAAGAATAGAAAAGAAAACAAAAGTTTTTCATAGACATATATCACATTACTTTTGGAAACCACTATATAAAGATTTGTAAGCTTCTTTGATTGTTACAGTGCTTAATAGCATCCAGGAGATGGCAGCATTGCTAAGGCATATCATTTAGAAATCAAATGTTCAAAATATTTTTCACAATAATCACTGATAGATTATAAACTTCCTAAATGGAAATAACTTGGTCTTAAGTAACTAAGTGAAATACAAAATTATTAAATTGTTTTCAAATAATAGTAGGGTCTATGAAGTGGTTATTCAACAGTACATATATCCTAATATTTGCCTGATAATGTACTTAAATCAGAAACTTAACACCTATAAATATGTATAGTTATACAGAGTCTATGAAATTTGAATAAATCATAAAGTTTTAATATATTTTGTTATAGTTATGTAAGATATAATCTATGAATTGTATTCAAAAGTAAGTTGAGTAGAGGCAACTATTCACAAATACAAAAAACCATGTCTCAGATGCAGTTACTAATTAAAACCTGGATATCAGCTATGAGAAAAAGAAATCTATTTTTAAACTTATAAATTATCTAATTTCTAATTTCTAAACTAAACTTCTTAACTGTCTTTTTTTTTTTTTTTGGCAGTTCTGGAATTGAACCCAGCGCACCCTACCACTGAGCCACATCCCCAGTCCTTTTCGTTTTGAGACAGGTCTTGATAAATTGCTGAGGCTGACCTTGAGCTTCCCATTCTCCTGCTTTAACCTTGGCCTGACGTTACAGGTGTGCACCACCAAGCCCAACTTCTAAACTACTTTAATCATATCCACCATTAAAACTTGTAAAAATTTTAAAGATGCACATAGATATTGTCAATATTCTGCACCCAAATGTTAGCTAGGTACAGAGGGTAAAATGTTAACCAACAAAATAGCTGACCCTCTAAGCTTTCAGGGAGACAGACAAATCCAATGCATTGGAATACAATTGAATCTTATACTAATAAGGCAAGGCGTGGTGTAACTGGAAGAACCAGTTGCCTAATGGCACCTTAGGAGTCACAGAAGGCTTCACCCAGGAAGAAGGATTTAGTAGAGACTTTGAGAGATGAGCAGGTGTTTGCCAGGATAACCTCAGGAAAAAGGTCACTCAGTGAAAAAAGAAAAGAAGAGCAGGCAGAAAGTGAGGGCAGGCATGAAATAGAATACTCCATCCCAGTGGGTAACCACAGGCAGTTTTGACCCTCTGGGAGATTTTTGCAATGTCTGAAAACAGTTTTTGGTTGTCACAACCGGAGGAGTGATAATGGCAGCTAGTGGGTGGAGGTCAGAGAAGCAGCTAACATTCTACAATGCAGACATCCTCCCACCACAAATAAATCATCTGACCCAAAATAGTGTCACTGTGAGAAAATGCTCTAACCACAAAGTGCATGTCTTAGAATGACAAGGCTACAGAGACAGACAGGAAAGAGACAAGAGATGAAGCAACAAAGAAAAAGAGGGACAAAAATTAGGGAAGCTTCACTGACTCCTCTTGCCCCTCCCCCAACACCCCCAAAAAGAGGCGGGAATTTAGATTTTATTCTAAATAAGAAAGAAAGCCTAAACATGGTCAGATTTTTCATAGTAGAAAAGTCTCTGTGGCTGCAGGAGAAGATGAATTGGAGATAGCCAGATTGAGAAATGACAAAGAAAATGGTGTTTTAACAATTTCATTTGTTTTCTTTATCAAGGGAAATATCTTCAGAATGAAAAAATAGAAGAAAAACTAGGTAAAAGGAAATTGAAACCCAAGATCAATGACAAGATTGTAAGAGTGCAAGTAGCTGCTGTAGTGATTTAAATATTTGTGACAAAGATAAATTAGGATGCCGTGTCTATAGTTCATTTCCTGAATCCCTCCCTCCCACTGGCCTGTGCTGTATCCCCTCCTTCTTGCTTGGACTGGTGCCTCATTTGGCTCCATACCGTGGTTCCCATTCTGTACTTATCCTATTAGACTGGCAACCCAGATTCAACTTGTTCTTCCAGTTTTGTGTTGAAAAACAACCACTAGCCCTTTGTGCCAATGAGGAGGTTTAGAGATGCCCCACCCCTTAGCCTCAAGCATAGTCAGGGTGGTGGTAAGAGGACTGGGGAGAGCTCCACAAATTACCTTCTAGGCCTTTTTGTAGAGGGAAGTTATATTTTTTCCTTCTTAGTTTGGCTCTCCTTTCTTCTTTCTTTCCTACCTCTATCAGCTCCTCCACCATACATCCTTGTCAACAATCTAATATGACCTGTCAAATTTTCTCCATGCTTGCCAAGTGCAGGCGTGCTGTAATCCCAGCAGCTTGGGAGGTTGAGGCCAGAGGATGGCAAGTTCAAAGCCAGCCTCAGCAATTTAGCAAGGCCCTAAGCAGCTCAGCGAGACCCTGTCTCTAAATAAAATATAAAAAAGGGCTGGGGATGTGGCTCAGTGGTTAAACACCTGTAGATTCAATCAATTAAATGTTTTAAATGAATGAATTTATTTATTTATTAATTTATTTATCTTGCTTATTGTTATGATTTAGATATCAGATGTCTCTCCAAAACTTATGTGGTAGACAATGCAGGATAGTTCAGAGGTGAAGTTATTGGATGATGAGAGCCTTAATCTATCAGTGCATCATTCCCTTGATAGGGACTTAATCACGGAGTAACTACAGGCAACTAGGGTACGCCTGGATAAGGTGGGTCTCTGGGGGCATGTCTTTGGAGTATATATTTGTCCTTGCTAAGCAGAGCTCTATCTCTCTCTCTGCTTCCTGGTGCTTTCCTCTACCACACTCTACGCCATGATGTTCTGCCACATCTTGGGCCCAGAGCAATGGAGCTGGCTATCTGTGGAATGAGACATCTGAAACTGTGAGTCTCAAAATAAAACTTTCCTCCTCTAAAATTGTTCTTGTCCAGTCTTTTGGTCACAGCAGCAAAAAAGCTGACTGAAACACTTATGTAGACTCTTTAAGTAAATAAGAGAACACTAAGCAATAAATAGGATGTGGCTCAGTGGTAGAGCACTTGCCTAGCATGTGTGAGACCCTGGGTTAGAGCCCAAGCATCCAAAACAAAACAAAAACAAACAAACAAATAAAAACTAAGCAAAGTAAAAATGTAAGGATGATACAGTTTTATTCTTCATATTTTCATCATTTATATGTTTTTTATTCTTTATGCTTTATTCTTCTCCTCCCCTGCCCCATCTCCTTTGGCTACTCCCCACTAGCTAGACCTATTTGGAAACCTAGATGCTGAGGGCCATTGCCAAGTAGGAATGACGCATCGAAATTTCCTTGCCAGCATACCCCATGTTAAATGGACTTGCCTTGGAAATTTGCTATGACATTGCATGTGTCTTTGAGAAAGGTGACCCTGCTCAAGGACCAGGGTGGATCCAGGTTTAAGGTGTATCTTGCAGGTTTGAGGAAGTATCCCGCTCCTTGGGTTTAGGGCATTCCAGGTTTAAGACAAGTTTAAGGCGTTCCCGGTTTAAGACAATCTGGGTTTAGGGAAGTTCCAGGTTTAAGGTTATTGCTGCTGGGAATAGGGCGTTCCTGCTGCCTGTGTTCCCGTTGAGTTCTGGTGGAATAGAGAAAGCATTTGGGACGTGAATTGTGCGGGCAGAACGGGGATTTCCCCAGAACGTGTTTGTACAGGGCCGGTGTGAGTTTGGGAAAAAAGAATTGCTGTTTGAATCTACAAGGTGTGTGGTGGCTTGTGATCTTGTGCCCAGCCAAGACATTGGCACCTAGACAGCAAGGAACTCATGGATGCAGTTCATATATATATATTTTTTTTTTTGAATTTTTAATATTTATTTTTTAGTTCTCGGCAGCCACAACATCTTTGTTGGTATGTGGTGCTGAGGATCGAACCCGGGCTGCACGCATGCCAGGCGAGCGCGCTACCGCTGAGCCACATCCCCAGCCCTGCAGTTCATATAGATGAGCCTCTGACTCTTAGGAAGCAAGAGGAGAGGACTTTGAATCTAGGGAGAAAAAAAAAATGAGCAAAACCTTTTTTCTAACCACTGTATCTGTGTTCCACCATAAAACTTAATAAAAAAAAAAAAAAACTTACTGATATAATTGAAGCTCCCAACAGAATCTTCTCAGATCTCCTTTCACTCTCTCTAAAAACAAATATCTTGAAGTATGTGCTCTCTTTCTCAAGAGTATTTTCTATTTCTACTACCCACACATATCTAGAAATTTACAAGATGTATGTTTATAAACTTTATATAAATGGTTGTAAAAAATATGAATTATTCTTCTACTTCCAGTTTTGCTTCTTTATATGAGATTTATCATGTTATTCCTATAGCTACAGACCCCTCATTTTCAATGGGGTATATTATCTCTTTGGAAATATCACCACAGTAAGATCTAATTTGCCACAGTCTGGCTGGGCAAAATAACCAGGGGGTGACGAGCAACTTGTGAAGATTGATACAGCAGGAGTGGGAGCCGCTTCATTGCAGGACAGCAGAGGTATATATACTTAACTAATTACACACAGCTTATCTTAATTAACATAAACTAGATATAGCAGTCAACCAATAAGGAATCATCATCTTAATGATTACACACAGCTTAACTTAATTGACATAATCTAGACACAGCAGTCAGTCATTAAGGAATCTCTATCATCTTAATAGCTCACTGGCATTACTTCTCAAACCACTCTTCTTGGCAAAGTGCCAGGCGCCATCTTGATTTGTTCATGGACCCTAACACTAATTGTTCACAAATTTTCACTACTATAAATGAGACTATAATGAACATTCTTACAAATATCTCCTTATGTATATGTTAAGAGTCCATTTATGGCTTAGGAGTAGAGTAATAAGTAAGGACTCTTAGCCTGAGTCCTCTAGGGGGAAAAATACCCTGAGGCAAGGTTAATATGCTGACACATTATTTAGAAGGCACAAGTTCAGGACAGCAAGCATAAGGAAAAAGGGAACTAAGGCAAGAAAATCTACAAAGAAATATAATGCTCCACATTACCGTGATGGCCACTGAATCACAGCAAGCCACAAAATGATAGTGGGTCACTTGGAGAGAGGTTCACACAATGTGTAAATAATTTACAAGAATGTTTTAAAAAGAAAACACACTACAGCACAATCTACAGAATGCAAAAGGAATAGTGTATTTCTGCCATTTCTCTTCCTCTCTCTCTCTCTTTGCATATATCAGACTTCACCCCACAGAAGCTGAATTCCTTTCCTACCCTTACATTTCAGAGTTGCATCAGTTGGATTCTTAGCAACCATTCAGGGAAGCCAAATCTCATACACTCTGTACAGGATGTGAGGGTGCTCTGGCTGTGACATCTGTCACTCCACTGATAGCCAGGGTTGATTTAGCTAACCTGGCTGTTTTGGTGGGTGTCCAGTTCCTCCCTCACTGCTCCATGTGTGTCCCTCCTGAAGCTGGAAGCTGAGAGCTCAGTCAAAGAGGATGACCTCCCCAAAAGAGGAGGACCCTACTTTGGTCAAGGGTATACGAGTAGCTGCATTCCCCAGCTAGAACCTCCAAACAAGTTCTCAAGGTCCGTAAACGGTGATGACATGATTTACAAGTCTGAGTGGAAAGAACATTTCATAAGAACAGGGCTTGACCTAGACAGTATGAGAGCTTTGAAAGTACTGCTTTCAATTCATATTCCAGCCAGCTCAGGGAGCTTGGCAAAGTCACCATCAAAGAGAGCAATATCAGTGCATAGTAGGAAGTAGGCAGTTCCTTCCGGAAGGAGGTCACAAGAATCTGAGGAACTGGTTTGTACCCAATACAGTTTGCATATTTTCAGGTTCACCGGGTGCTGCAAAACTGTTCTCCAAAATAATTATATTCTCACCAAAAAGCTAGAATTCCAGTTGTTCCATATTTTTGTCAAAAATAAATATTATTGTGCTAATGTAAATAATCTGATGGCTATGTAATGATATTTCATATCATCTTAATTTATATTTATTTATTTATTTTAATTTTTTTTTTTTTTTTTTTTTTTTTTAGTTCTCGGCGGACACAACATCTTTGTTGGCATGTGTTGCTGAGGATCGAACCCGGTCCGCACGCATGCCAGGCGAGCACACTACCACTTGAGCCACATCCCCAGCCCATATTTTTTTTTTAATCTTATTTTTTTTTTTGGTGGGGTTCTTTTTTTTGTCTTTTTTTTTTTTTTTTTTTGGAACTGGGGGTCAAACCCAGGGCTTTGAGAATGCAAGGCAGATGCTTTGCCACTGAGCTACATCCCAGCCCTTAATTTATAATCAATGAGACTGAATTTTTTTTTTAAGAGAGAGACAATCTTTTTTGTAGATGGACACAACACAACGCCTTTATTTTTATGTGGTGCTGAGAATTGGACCCAGGTCTCACTCGTGCTAGGCAAGCACTCTACCGCTGAGCCACAATCCCAGACCCCAGACTGAATATTTTTCATTGGGTGAATTATCTACTCAAATATTTTCTAATCTTCTTTTAAATTATTTTCTTTTTGCATACTGATTGGTAGATATTCTTTAAATCCTCTAAATATAAAAATAATATAAATATTTTTCATTCTACAAACTTTCTTAGTATGTAGATTAAATTTTACTTTGTATATAGTATCTTGATGAAGAGAAGTTAATTTAACACAACAAATGTTTCCATTATTCCCTTTTATTTCATAGTCTTATTAGGAATAACAAATGAAATTTATCAATCACCTCTTCAAAATCTATTGATATTTTTTAAAACTTGTTAATATAGTTAATTATATTGATAGTTTTCCTGATATTGAACTATCCTTGAATTCTTACATTAAATCCTAATTATTTTCTATTTTTGATACCTAATTATTAACTACTGGATTCTATTTATTAATGTTTTATATAATTTCCACCTAAATTAATAAGTAATCATATTTCCTGGTTTGTTTTATATATGTCTTTATCTGGTGTTGGTATTAAAATCATCTGGATTCATAAAAATAGAGATTTCCAAATTTTACCTGTCTGAAACTTAACTGAATTTAACTGTATACAAACTACCTTCCTAGAATTATGTCCCTTTTCTGTAAATTTCCTTCCTCTCCCTTCATATTCCTCAGCTCTAAAAAATGCTCTGTCTAAGACTTACTTTGGAGACATCTCTTCTTTGTGACCTTAGTATAAAACATATCTACTAAGACCACATCCCTTCAACAGTAGCCTATGCAATTATACATGGCTGTTTGACTGGCTTTCAAAAACAAACAAACAAACAAACAAACAAACAAACAAAGCAGGATTTGTGGCGTTTACTAGAAAGCCATCATTGCAAACTTTCAAGTTACCAATGTTATATCACTGAACATAGAACGGAGGAAAAACTCCCCCAGTTGGCTCCAGCATACTACTGAATCAAGATTCTTCTTTCATATCTGTTAGAAATCTATGCCAGATTGGGAGGAATTCTTTTTTCTTTTTCTTTTCTTTTCTTTCTTTCTTTCTTTCTTTCTTTCTTTCTTTCTTTCTTTCTTTCTTTCTTTTCTTTTCTTTTCTTTTCTTTTCTTTCTTAAGGAATTAAAGTGTTTAAGAAGATTGACTTGACCCTGAAGGTAATAGGAAAACCAGTACTGCTCTTAGACTATAGCAAATAGGGTTCCTTTCTGGAGCCCTGAGCCTCAGGGCCTTCCCTTTCCACACCCCATCTCAGTAATCCTTTCTCAAATTTCTCCAAGTTCCCATCCAGTTCTCAGGATCAGTCAACTGACAGGTCCATTTATTTTCTTTAGAGTACTTTTCAACATATTACATATTATTTCTTCCCTCTCCTGCCCTCCTCCAACTGAGGTTGATCAGAGGTTGTGATATATATATTTTTTAAAAATTTCATCCGTGGTTCATGGCTCTTAATTCCCTCTCCAAGGCAGGATATGAAAACTAAAATTTCTCTTCCACAAAACATGTCATAGAAACTCTAACCTTTCCCTGCTTTTCTCTCTTGAGGCTGGCCACAATGAAATTCTTTGACCAACTCTTATCTGACAGTAGGTCAGACCCTCCTCATTCCTGAGGCTTCTTGCCTCATACCACAGAGGGAGGAATGCTACATAAACAGGCCAAGAATGCTGAAGCAGACCGGCCTTGCTGTTTTCCCTGTTCAGTCTATTACCACTAGATCAGACCATTTTTGCCCAATAACATTTTGACAGTTTCCCATACTTAAATCATGCTTATGAAATGAAGCCTCCATAAACTCCAAAGGGCAGGGTCCAAAGAGATTCTAGACAGCTGAACACATGGAGGTCCCTGGAGGTCGACACACCCAGAAAGAGCACGGAGGCTCCATGCTCCTTCCCACATACTTTGCCCTATACAACTCTTTTTCTGTGTCCTTTCTAACAATATTCTTTAGGGCTGAGAATGTAACCAATAGTAGAATGTTTGCCTAGCATGTGTGAGGCCTAGGATTTTATCCCCAGTATTACAAAAAAGAAAAAAAAAAAAGTAACCATGTTTAAAAACAACAATAAGATCCCTTATAACAAACCAATAAACAAAAGTTTGCCTGAGTTATGTAAGCCACTTAATTGAACCTGAGGAAGGAGTTGTGGGAATCCCAATTTATAGTCAGTGAGTCAAAAAGCACAGGTAAAACAAGCTGTTTGCAATTGGCTTGCAATGGGGGTAGTCTTGAAGACAAAGCTCTCAACCTGTGGGTTATGATTCTGGCACATAGTGTCAGAACTGAATTGGATTAAAGGACACTGGGGTGACATCTGCCACAGAACTGATTGCTTGCTGAATGTGGAGGAAAGAGGACCCCCACACATATGATTCCAGTGTTGACTGTTGTGTGAGAGTATAGGAATACAGGCATTTTGTTTTTCCTGACCCACAAAGACATCCAGAGGAGTTCCTAGACTCAGATTTATAGAGTTATTCAGGGGTCTCATGACAATGGCCATGGTCAGCCCACTTCTGGTAAGGTGCCCAGTATTATTTTGTGGGATACAAGACTGAGCTGCCAGAATAAGGTATACATGATGATTTTGAATCAGATTATTTATATGGATAGGAGACTTTGCATTTTTAAAATGTGCCTTTTACAATTAAACTAGGTATAAAGTCATAGTGTTAGAGCTAGCCTAGTAGTATAAAAGAAAGGAAAAAGAATGACTGAAATAAAATGTAGAGTTTAAAGATTGACAACAAATAGAGTTTGAAAGCTGGAGTGTGGAGGGACCCTGACTAGTCATCTATGTAGAAGCAACATGAGACAGCTACACAGCAATAAGGAGCTTGTGGAGACAGGTTAAGGCTTAGCCTTAAAGTACAAACACACTTGAGAAGTGGGAAAGAGAGGAATTCAGAAAGCTTATGAAGAGTGGATAGTCAAAGATTAAGAATTGTTAAGGATATTGTTACGGTCTAGATCTTTAATGTCCCCCCAAAAGCTCATGTAGCATTGAAGGAAGGTTCAACAGTGAAATGATCAGATTATGAGGCTGTAACCTAATCAATAGATTAACACATTTGATGAATTAACAATTTGAATAGACTCCTGGATGGTAACTGTAGTCAGATGGAGAAATAGGTCACTGGGGGTATGTACTGGACTATATCTATTCCTGGCCCCTTCTTTTTTCTCTCTGTTCCCTTCCTGCCATGAGCTGAGCTGCTTTCCTCCATGCTCTTCCACCATGATGTTCTGCCTCACCTCAGGCCCAGAGCAATGGAGGGCGCTATGCTGTCGGCTGACCATGAACTGGACCTCTGAAACCATGAACTCAAAATAAACTTTTCATCTTCTAAGTTATTCTTGTCGATTATTTTGGTCATATTGACTAAAACCTAACGAACACAGATATAGAGCAACCCTCATCAGTGACTATTTTATCTTGCTTTGTTTTAACCAGATTTTCTTCATGGTTTAAATAAAATTATACAGCATATAAATGGTAAATAACAATAAACAGTTTCTAGGAGCATTGTTTGCAAAATCTACAATCTGGAAACAAAAAATAAAATGACATTTAAAAAATAAGAAAAAAATAAAAAGTAAAACATGAAAACAGTGAAAAAATGAATTGTGGTTATAATGCAAAATCATATAGCAATTAATATAAAAGTATATATAATAAGATAATTCTCAGAAATATAATGCTGAGTAAAAAAGGCCAGACACAAGGAATAAAAATCACATAAGTTCCAAAATAGGCCAAATTGATCTATAATGTTAATATACAAGCTAGTTGTTTACTATTGGGAAAGAGGTAGCAGTGACTAGGAGGGGTGCAAGAGGAACTTGGGATGTTAATGTCCTCTTTCCTAACTTAGGGTAGTCAGAGGAGTATGTTCCCTTGTGAAAATTCGTAAAATCATGTTTCTATATACTTAAAATGCATGGATTTAGGGGAGTATAAATTATATTTTAAAGTTTAATCCTAAATTTTATTTTATTTTTGGTGCTGGGAATAGAACTAAAGGCTTCTTATATGCTATACATGTACTATACCACTACACCTCCAGCCCTAAAATTGTGTTTTTAAATTTTATATATTTATTTACTTTGTTTGTTTTCCAGTTTTGGAGATTGAATAGTAGAGAAAATCCTATTACTGAGCTACATCCCCACCCCATTTTTATTTTTATTTTGAGATAGGATCTTGCCAAGTTGCCCAGACTGATCTAGTATGCACCAACAAACCCAGATAAAGTTTATTTTTTAATGTAAATGGTACCACCAACTGTTGGGTATGGAGATGCATGACTAATTCCAGTGACTCAGGAGGCTGAGGCAGGGGGATCACAAGTTTAAGGCCAGCCTCAACAACTTAGTGAGACCCTGTCTCAAAATAAATTAAAAATGGTTGAGGATATAGGTCAGTGTTAAAGTACTGCTGGGTTCAATCCCAGTACTAAAAAAAACAAAACAACAACAACAACAACAAACCACCACTCCCACCAATTTTCTAGATGACAGGAAGTCCTATATTCTATAAGGTTTTTTCAAAGATGTGTAACCCTCCATATAACTTATGGTCCTCAAAACCATTTAACTTCTATCTCATGGTTTACCCTGGTGAAAAGAATATTATATCATATATATATATGTGTGTATATGTGTGTATATGTGTGTGTGTATGTATGTATATATATATATATATATATATATATATATATCCTAAATTCTGGATTTTAATAAACATTTCCCTACTGCCATGAACTGTAAAAAAAAAAAAAAAAAGTAAGCATCATGCAATAGGGAACATTTTTTTTTAATTGGTTGTTCACAACATTACAAAGCTCTTGACATATCATATTTCATACATTAGATTGAAGTGGGTTATGAACTCCCAATTTTACCCCAAATGCAGATTGCAGAATCACGTCGGTTACACATCCACAATTTTACATAATGCCCAATTAGTAATTGTTGTATTCTGCTACCTATCCTATCCCCTACTATCCCCCCTCCCCTCCCATCTTCTCTCTCTACCCCATCTACTGTAATTCATTTCTCTCCTTGTTTATTTGCAAAACAAAAAAATATAGTAGCAAATATCCATGGAACCTAAAACCAGAAGCTGGAGCTGGGGAAAAAAAAAAAAAAGTATATATGCACACACACACACACACACACATACACACACACACAATGACATTTACCTACAGAAATGAGTATAGAGATTTTTCAGAAAAATAGAGAAATCATTTTAATAGACCATCTGTGAATATAGGAGATAGCATTTTATTCAGGGGGCTATTTCTTTGTTTATATAATTCTATTTTTATGGCTGAAAACAGAGAACCATTTTAGAAAATAATCCTCTTTAAGTTGGGATCCTTTATAGTTAAGTCCAACTTTGTACTTCTTAGGTGGCAGCTGATGCATGGTACCTCTAAGAGTCTAATTTATCTTTTTTAGTAGAGGAAGTTACTTCAATATACTTCCGTAGTTTTAAATTCACTACATGTTTTCTTTACTCTTGCAAAGATTATAGAAAGAATCCTTAATTTTTTAAACAATAGCAGCAAGGTCATATAAAACAATGGATTAGTACGGTTCAAAATACTCAGCAACTCAGGATTCATATTGAATTTGAAATTCAAAGAAAATTCAGATATTATGGAGTGTATTTGCTGGATTTCACCTACCATCACCTGTTCCTCATTCTCTCCATAACAATTTGGAAAAATATCTTCTTCCCTATACTCGGTTCCTGTGATATAAGTAGGGGCACTTCATCCCTGTCCTGGATTCAGGAGTGGGCACATGACCCTGGATTGGACGCTCAACATATCCCATTGTTCTGGATCTAATAATTGTTCCAAAGTCGCATACATTTTCCACCCTACGCCATAGGAAGCAACTGCAGAGTTTTTTACTAGAAGTGTTGATAAAAAGATGTTGGGGCTGGGGATGTGGCTCAGCGGTAGCGCGTGCGGCCCAGGTTCGATCCTCAGCACCACATACAAACAAAGATGTTGTGTCCGCGGAGAACTAAAAAAAAAAAATATTAAAAAATTCTCTCTCTCTCTCCCCCTCTCTCTTTAAAAATAAAAAGATAAAAAGATGTTATCTTTCCCCTGGAGTTATTAAATAATAAAAATGTAACCTAGAGTTGTGAAGGGCTAGCACATGAAGGTCTGCTTGAGCATGAAACCAATTTGTTTGTTTGTTTGTTTTAGTACTAGGGATTGTACCAGTACTCTAATACTGGGACACTACCACTGAGCTACATTCCTAGTCTTTTATTTTTGATTTTTATTTCTATTTTAAGATGGTCTCATTAAATTGCTGAGAGTCTTGATAAATTTGCTGAGCCTGGCCTTGAACTTGTGATCCTCCTGCCTCAGCCACCCTAGTCTTTGGGTTTACAGGTGTGTAGCATGAATCTGGCTGGACAGAGTCATTTTGGCTCTTAATTCAAATGCACCTGAAGATAATGCTGTTACAGACTAAATTGTTCCTCTCCCAAATTCATATGTTGAAGCCTTAGTCCCCATTGTGAGTGTATTTAGAGATAGAGCCTTTAAAAAGATAGCTAAGTTGGCACCATGGGTCTTGCCTATATTCTCAGCACTTCCAGAGATTGAGGCAGCAGGATTGCAAGTTCAAAGCCAAACTCAGCAATTTAGCAAGGTTAATGGTTAAGAGGCCCTGGGATCAATCCCTTGTATCAAAAACAGAAAAGGGACTGGGGATATAGCTCAATTGGTAGAGTACTTGCCTCACATGCAAAAGGCCCTGGATTCAATCCCCAGCCCAACAAAAAAAAAAGAAAAGAAAGAGAGAGGGAGAGAGAGAGAGAGAGAGAAAGAAAGAAAGAAAGAAAGAAAGAAAGAAAGAAAGAAAGAAAGAAAGAAAGAAAGAAAGAAAGAAAGAAAGAAAGAAAGAAAGAAAGAAAGAAAGAAAGAAAGAAAGAAAGAAAGAAAGGAAGGAAAAAGAGAAAGTTAAATGAGGTCACAAGGATGGGGCCCTAATCCCATGTGACTGTTTTCATAAGAAGGAACACTAGGGATGCACATGCACAAAGAATATGTGAAGGTACAGAGAAAAGATGATCCTCTGTGAGCCAAGAAGAGAAGCCTCAGAGGAAACAAAAGGTGCTGACACCCTGATCTGCAGAATTGTAAGAAATAAATTTCTTTTATGTTACCCAGTCTGTGGTATTCTGTTATGTCAGCACTAGCAGGGTAAGACAAATGCCATCCCTGGACATTTTGGTTACAAGACTCAATTTTTTTCTTTTGGTACTGAGGATTGAACCCACTGAGCTCCCCACTTTTATTTTTTAATAAAAACCCACTCATTTTTATTTTTTATTTTGAAAAATAAGTTGCGGCAGGTCTGGTTAACTTGCTGAGGCTGGCTTTGATCTTATGGTTGCCCTGCCTCAACTTCCCAAGTGGGATTACAGGCATATGTCACCACATCCAGACGATTTATTACTTTTTGTTGTTGTTGTTGTTGTAGATGGACAAAATATCTTTTTTTTTTTTTAGAGAGAGAGAGAGAGAGGGAGAAAGAGAGAGAATTTTTTTTTTATTGGTTGTTCACAACATTACAAAGCTCTTGACATATCATATTACATACATTAGATTGAAGTGGGTTATGAACTCCCAATTTTACCCCAAATGTAGATTGCAGAATCACATCTGTTACACATCCACAATTTTACATAATGCCCTATTAGTAACTGTTGTATTCTGCTACCTTTCCTATCCCCTACTATCCCCCCTCCCCTTCCCTCCCATCTTCTCTCTCTACCCCATCTACTGTAATTCATTTCTCTCCTTGTTTATTTTCCCATTCCCCTCACAACCTCTTATATGTAATTTTGTATAGCAATGAGGGTCCCCCTTCATTTCCATGCAATTTCCCTTTTCCCTCCCTTTCCCTCCCATCTCATGTCTCTGTTTAAAGTTAATCTTTTCTTCCTGCACTTCCTCCCTACTCTGTGCATAGTTGCTCTCATTATATCAAAGAAGACATTTGGTATTTGTATTTTAGGGATTGGCTAGCTTCACTAAGCATAATCTGCTCTAGTGCCATCCATTTCCCTGCAAATGCCATGATTTTGTCATTTTTTAGTGCTGCGTAATATTCCATGGTGTATAAATGCCACATTTTTTTTTATCCATTCATCTATTGAAGGGCATCTGTTTTGGTTCCACAGTCTAGCTATTGTGAATTGTGCTGCTATGAACATCGATGTGGCAGTATCCCTGTAGCATGCTCTTTTAAGGTCTTCAGGAAATAGTTCGAGAAGGGCAATAGCAGGGTCAAATGGTGGTTCCATTCCCAGCTTTCCCAGGAATCTCCATACTGCTTTCCAAATTGGCCGCACCAGTTTGCAGTCCCACCAGCAATGTACAAGTGTACCCTTTTCCCCACATCCTCACCAGTACTTGTTGTTGTTTGACTTCCTAATGGCTGCCAATCTTACTGGAGTGAGATTGTATCTTAGGGTGGTTTTGATTTGCATTTCTCTGACTGCTAGCGATGGTGATCATTTTTTCATGTACTTGTTGATTGATTGTATGTCCTCCTCTGAGAAGTGTCTGTTCAGGTCCTTGGCCCATTTGTTGATTGGGTTATTTGTTATCTTATTGTTTAATTTTTTGAGTTCTTTGTATACTCTGGATATTAGGGCTCTATCTGAAGTGTGAGGAGTAAAGATTTGTTCCCAGGATGTAGGCTCCCTATTTACCTCTCTTATTGTTTCTCTCGCTGAGAAAGAACTTTTCAGTTTGAGTAAGTCCCATTTGTTGATTCTTGTTTTTAACTCTTGTGCTATGGGTGTCCTATTAAGGAATTTGGAGCCCGACCCCACAATATGTAGATCTGAGCCAACTTTTTCTTCTATCAGATGCCATGTCTCTGATTTGATATCAAGCTCCTTGATCCATTTTGAGTTAACTTTTGTGGCTGGCGAGAGAAAGGGATTCAGTTTCATTTTGTTGCATATGGATTTCCAGTTTTCCCAGCACCATTTGTTGAAGATGCTATCCTTCCTCCATTGCATGTTTTTAGCCCCTTTATCAAATATAAGATAGTTGTAACTTTGTGGATTAGTCTCTGTGTCCTCTATTCTATACCATTGGTCCACCCGCCTGTTTTGGTACCAGTACCATGCTGTTTTTGTCACTATTGCCCTGTAATATAGTTTGAAATCTGGTATCGCTATACCGCCTGATTCACACTTCCTGCTAAGAATTGCTTTTGCTATTCTGGGTCTTTTATTTTTCCATATGAATTTCATGATTGCTTTATCTATTTCTACAAGAAATGCCATTGGGATTTTAATTGGCATTGCATTAAACCTATAGAGAACTTTTGGTAATATTGCCATTTTGATAATGTTAGTTCTGCCTATCCACGAACAGGGTATATTTTTCCATCTTCTAAGATCTTCTTCTATTGCAGAGAGAATTTTTTAATATTTATTTCTTAGTTTTCGGCGGACACAACATCTTTGTATGTGGTGCTGAGAATCGAACCCGGGCCGCACGCATGCCAAGCGAGCGCGCTACCGCTTGAGCCACATCCCCAGCCCCTGGACAAAAATATCTTTCTTTATTTATTTATTTTTATGTGGTGCTGAGGATTGAACCCAGGGTCTCACACCTGCAAGGCAAATGCTCTACCACTGAGCTATAGCCCCAGCCCAATTTATTACTTTTGTATACCATAATTTGAGTTGGAATATTGACTCTCCTAAAACTGATATAAATGTCAGACTTGGTATCAGAACATAGTATTAAAAATAATGCATCCCAAATGTGGAAATGACTATGAGGTAAAAAATTCCTCATAGTTAAGAAATAGTGAAAAATTCCCTCATTCCCTAAATAGAAATGATTATCAATTCCTCTTTCTCAGTAGAAAATACCTGGTTAAATTGTTGCCCATTTTATCCTAGGACTTTCCATATATCAAACATATAAGCCCCGCCCCCCCCCCCCCCCCCCAGAGTATAGCTCGGTAGTGGTAGAGCAATGCTTAGCCTACACAAGACCCTGGGTTTAATCTCCAGCACCAAAACATCAAAAACAAAAATGAAACGAACACACCAAGTCTAGATGTTTAGAGACTTAACACAAAATTCTTTATGTTGGAATGTTTACCTTTGGCTGGGCAGGGGGCAAGTTCCAACAAGAAAGAGGAAAACTTTGTTTGAAGCTGTTTTTCTAAAAACAGAAAGATAAAATACAACTTTGCCTGTGGTTAATAATCTAAGATGGCTGAAAGTCAGTCTTGGCTTTCCAGAGTGTTCAAATTCTGCACCCTCCGCTAAAGGGAATGATAACAAAGTCAGAATACTGATACCCACAGATCACTCGCAGTCACTTCCTGTTATTCATTCCTGGCTGACAAAGGGGGTAATTGTTCTAACTGCAAAGAGCCAGTCATTGGAATAGAGCCAAAAAAAATTCACACTAGCTCCCTACCTCTGATAAAGCCAGGGTCGAAGTCAATGAGCTACCCCGTGGTAGTTGGTCCTAGCAGCCAGCAAGGTTTGTTGTTGTTGTTTCTTCTTCTTCTTCGTTGTAGTGGGGATTGAACCAAAGGGTGCTTTACCACTTAGCTACATTTACCTCAGCCGTTTTTATTTTTTATTTTAAGACACAGTGTTGCTAAGTTGTTTAGTATCTCACTAAATTGTGCAGGCTGGCCTTGAACTTGCCATCCTTGGATTACACACGTGTGCCACTGCACCCAGCTAAAGTCTGTTTCAAAGAGAAGGAGGGAAAATGAAAAAGAAAAAAGAATTCTGATTTTGGTCACAACCTCAGGGGAAAAAATGCTAATATTACAGGTGAGTTGTATTACCATAGAAACCCTTAGGCCTAGCAAAGCCCTGTGATTATTCAACATCTTAGGCAATAAATACTCAACCCCCCAAATCTTCCAAAAGGAATTTGACTGCTAAAGCACACACACAAAAAAAAAAAAGAAAAGAAAGAAAAAAGAAAGAAGAAAATTCACTCTTCCATAATATAGCAGGGAAGATTTTTTTTTCAGATAGTAGAGCCCATGGAAATAAAACTAGCTGACCAAGGAACTCTTGCCAGGGTAAGGATTTCTGCTATTCTTTTCCTTCAGGTTGTTATACCATGGACCAATGATCATTATATATGATCTCCTTTCCATTTCCTCATTTCCTCTCATAATTATGCGAGTGATGTGTCAGGATGATCAAATGTATTATTTAGCTTTAGGATCCAAAAATCACAAAGGGATGGATACCTCCAAGTCCAAATAAGAGGAATTTTTGTTGTTGTTGTTGTTGTTACTAGGGATTGAATTCAAGGGCACTCAACCACTAAGCCACATCCCCAGCCCATTTTTGTATTTTATTTATTTTTTAAAATTTTTAGATGTTGATGGACCTTTACTTTATTCATTTATTTATAGGTAGTGCTGAGAATTAAACCCGGTGCCTCACATGTTCTAGGCAATCACTCTACCACTGAGCCAAAACCCCTGCCCCTTGTATTTTTTTTTTTTTTAGAGTGAGAGAGGAGAGAGAGAGAGAGAAAAAATTTTTTTTTAATATTTATTTTCTAGTTCTTGGCAGACACAACATCTTTGTTGGTATGTGGCTGAGGATCGAACCCGGGCCGCACGCATGCCAGGCAAGCACGCTACCGCTTGAGCCACATCCCCAGCCCATGGCCCCTGTATTTTGAGACAGGGTCTCACTAAATTGCTTAGTGCCTCTCTGTTGCTGAGGTTAGCTTTGAACTCATGATCATCCTGGCTCAGCCTCCCCAGTGGCAAGAGGAATTTATGGTACCTAGATACCATAAACTTTGAGTAACTGGAATGGCAATTATTCCTTGGAGATAATTTGCTTTTTATTTGCATGAATATCGTATTAAATGTGGAAACTGCAATATGCATGATGGTGAGCACCCGAGGAGTTGATTGTTGTGTGTTTTTTTTGCTTTTGTGCCTGTCAGGAAAGCATACCTCCACTTTGCCTTCAGGCAGAACCAAGAGTTCCATGATCTTGATTCCTAATAAAGTCACTGCAGTTGAACACTCTAGCTGTACTTGAAGCAACTTTTACTCCTATATTTTTTAGTTATATTAATCAACATATGTTTTTTTCTTCTTTAAGTCACCTTGGGCAGTTTCTTTCTCCCCCACCCCCTGGCAGCACAGTGAGTGGCCTTCATTTTTTACCATTTGTAAAAATACTGACATTTAGACTTTAAAATTTATAATACAAAATTATGGGCAGCAGTTTAAAACATTTCAACAATGGTGAGATTCCACTTTGCTGACACAAACAAGGCAATTATCCCATGTTCAAAAAGTAAGATTTGTCCCTATTAGTAGACATCTACTGCCTTGCTCAGGGCCTGTTTGTGACTGTGTCTTCTTCCATCTCTTCTTCACCCTCATCAGTGGGCCCTGATCTGCGCTCTCTTCCAGGTATCTGACCAGATTGCAGCAACCCCTTCAGCTTCTCCACTTCAGCCAGAGTTGATGCATTTGCTATGGCATTCTTGATTGCTTCTATATCCCCTGGAGATGGCCCACCTTTCTTTTTGTCAGTTGGCAAACCAGTATCTGGATTAAAATTTTAGTTTTACTTTCTGAAAATCCAGCACTCTGATTTGTGGGACTTTATAAATCACATACAGTCTATAATGCTTCTTATTTGTTACAGGATTTCTTAGAATGCTTAGATAAGTCAGTGATTTAGGGGCTGGGGATGTGGCTCAAGCGGTAACTCGCTTACCTGGCATGCATGCGGCCCGGGTTCGATCCTCAGCACCACAGATGTTGTGTCTGCCAAAAACTAAAAAATAAATATTAAAATTCTCTCTCTCTCTCTTAAAAAAAAAAAAAAAAGTCAGTGATTTAAGAGATGTCAAAGGGTCTAGATCACCCAGTTCCACAAGACTATTGTTGGTGAGAATGAATTCTGACAGGGCAGAGCCTGATTAAGTCCTGTAATGACAGACCTCCAGGAGCCGAATCCTATGCAATCACACAGGAGTCTTTATTGCAAGCTTGAGCCTGGACTCACAACCGTTTCCGAGGTCCCAGGGAGTGAGTCCTGGTCCTTTGTTCAGTGAGATTTTATAGGTTTTGGGGGGATACTCTATGTGTCACAACATCACACAGCAAATCATTCCCTACCATGGGAAAATCAAACAACAACTCTTAACATTGATTAGCACATTCACTGGCGGGAACAAGTTGGGTAGGGGTGATTGATTAGTACAAGAGGGGGATTCCTTTAAACTAATTGGTTTAAGCCACGAGGGGTGTACGTGCTGAACTACATGGTTTCCCAACATGTTATCACCAACCATAAACTACTGGGGGGTCATCTGGCATCCCAGGTATTTTCCCTGTCTCATGCTGATTGGTGGTTGCTAGGGGGTTGCTATGGGTCTCCACCTAGCCTAACTGAGTGAGGGACACCTGGCGAGGCATATCTCTCCTGTTATTTGCAGACAAACAACTCAGCAGGGTGGGTATGTGCTTAGGAGTGCTCTGTGGGTTTTTCCAAGGACAAGGGTCACGCCTCCTTCCTTGGACAGGCTTTGAGGTAAAAGCTGGTTTCTCAAAAACGGAGTCACATCAGTTTCTCAGTCCCTCACCTATACGGCATATTCTGTTGTTCACTAATAATATCATCAGTCTTCTTAGCAAAGGAAAACCATACAACTTCCTGATCTCATTGTCAGAAGAATCAACAGCATCAAACTGGTCTAAGTTAGCACCTAGGTTTTCAATGATTAGAATTTTATATCCCCAGAGGTCCAGCTCACGGTCCCGTACAGCATTGGTGTACTGCTCCATCAGCTCTGCCGTCAGCTTAGTTTGGGCAGTTTCTGATACTTGTAACTAAAAAAGGTGTTGCTTAGCACAGACAAAGCTTTCACCCAGTGCTGTTGAGCCTGTTAGTATTTAGACTCAAGGTCTGTTTGCCCTAGTTAAGATGGAACTCAGAGATGACAGTTGAAGGACTAGCAGAGCATTGCTAAGAAAAACTGTGAGGGAATAATCTAGATACATGCATTGTGAGTTGCCATTATATCTGGCATTGTTTATGGGTCTGTGAAGTTCCCAGGAATCAAGTACATCAAGAGTCTACTGAGCTCATATGGAAGTTGTAAAGCCATTTATGTTTCAAGTTTGGAAATCCCTAAGATAATTCTCTAATCTTGATAATTTTGCTAACAGCAAGTAAGTTTCAAAATAGTACAATCCTTGAAGAAGAATCCTTCTTACTATCTTTCTCAATGCAGTCAAAGAGAACACAGGAGGCAGAACATGAAACAGCAAGATTTGAAGAGCAAGAAAAACTAAAGAAGTTCTTACTATCCTTACCAGCAGTATTTGTTACATGCTATTATGTGCCCCCTGCCATCTTCCTACTTCTGGTAGGAAGTTTTTATTGTTGTGATTATATTTCCCCCTCTTCAGTGTATATTTGGTACCTTAAGGAGTTTTAAGCTTATAATTAGCTAAAGGTTGTCAGACTAAATGAACTGGCCCTGAGGAATGCATATCAGTCAGAAATCCTATCCTAGAGCTGTTGACAATAACCAGTTATGGAGAAAAACTGTGCTTGAGTTGATCGTGATAGTCACATGATGATTGAAAAGGTTTTTTGAATTATAGAATAATACAGTTCAAGGAAGATGTATATATGTGTAGGCATGCATACACACATAAACATTTACTTCCCATTCACAGATTTTCTGGTCAGCTGCAGATTGGCAGGGTTGGGCTAGACTCTAAGTTTTAGGTTATTATTTGTTCCTTGCAGGACCCATGATAAAGAAGTCATGGATCTCTGAAATAAGCCATTCTCATGACAAACTCCAGAAGCTCAAGGGGTAAGCAGAAAAAAAAAAAAAAAAAAGCAACGACTCTTAAAAGCCTCCACCTCTCCACCTATAACGGGCACAAAATCATTTGCACCCACATTCCATTGATCAACCATCCATGTCTAAAATCATTGGGTGAGAAAGAACACTGTGTCTGCAGAGAAGCCACACCATGGATGGAGAAGACAAAAAGATTGTAAACAAATGATACTTCCTAACATAATTTTAAGGTAACAAGAGTCATTTTTTTTCTGAAGCAATTTTAAATAGTTTCTAACACTAAGTAATAGATAACCTCCATGCTATAGTGATTGAACCAGATAAGCTAAAAGAAGCAAAATCGTCAATGACTAATTTAATAATATTTACAAAGTCATGAAGCTATGATTTCTGGCTTCATTCTTATCCAAAACCTAATTATAGATATTGTTATAAACATGCTGAAAGAGTAGAGATAAAACAATAACAAAAACAAAAAGTTTAGGTAGGTGCAGACACCTATAATCCCAGTGACTTGGGAGGCTGAGACAGGTGGATCATAAGTTCAAGGCCAACCTGAGAAACCTAATGAGACCATGTCTCCAGGAAAAAAGCCTCTAGGTTTAATCCCCAGTACCAAAAAAAAAAAGGAAGGGTTTTGATGATTTTATTTTTTGCTGTGCTGGGGATTGAACCTAGGAAGGAAGGGATATTTATTTATTTATTGCAGTACTGGGATGGAACCCAGGGAGCCACATTCCCATCCCTTGATGGTTTTATGATCCTTCATTCTATTGTATGTTAGGACAACTTCCTCTCCCGTACTTCTTGAAGTTTGGTTATGTAAACTAATAAAAATCCATTTTCTCTTAAGTTACTGTGACTTAAATATGCATTCCTTGCAGCTAGAGAATCTTAACTATCTAAAATGGCATGCTATTATTCCCATCCTTGGCTGGCCACAAAACTTTCTTTTCCAATCTTATTCCAAACTACTTTCTTTCTTTCTTACTAGCCTCCAGCCACACAGTCCTCTGCAGCTCCTTACTACCCAGCACCCTTCCTTAGTCCTGTACATGCTCATTCCTTCTCCTAAAATGGTGTCCTCAACTCCTGATAAGCCTTTAGATTTCAGCTTAAACATCACACTGTGGAAAAAGCTTCCCTGATCTCTCAATCCAAATACTATATTTCTCTTTTTATTTGTTTGATTGTTTTGCAGTGCTGGGAATCAAACCCGGGGCTTTCTACTATCTTACTATCTTTGTTTGTTTTTAGAGCACTCATATTATTTATAATATATATTTTATTACTTATCTTTTTTTAATTCGTTTTTAGTTGTAGATAAGCACAATACCTTTATTTAATTTTATTTGGTGCTGAGGATTGAACCCAGTGTCTCACACGTGCTAGGCAAATGCTCTACCACTGAGCAACAACCCCAGCCCCTATTACTTATCTTTTAATCAGCTTCCTCCCTTTCCAAACTGTCAACTCCATATTAATTTCATTCATCACTATATACCCTGAATCAATTGCACAGGCACATAATAGGGATGCAATTAACATTTCTTGTATAACTACCACACTTTTCTAGAGAGTAATTAACACTTGCTGCCACCCTTTTCACAACTCTGACTGTATCAGGGAGAGTTCAAACAGGTAAGTAGAACCACTATGACATAGATATGTAGAGGGATCAAAGAATCACAGACAATAGATGAGGAGTAATGTGTACATACACTCAAAATATGGGATTTCTTGCAGGAATTTGATCTTGTGTAATTGTGAGATCTAGGTAAACAGTCTTTGTAGGCTTCTGTCTTCATCTGAAACTGATGCTTGACAACTGCAGGCCAGGCAACTGGAAAGAGAAGATGAATATAAAGTTGAGAAAACAAGTCCACAGTGGCCTGTCCATTCTTGCTGCCTCTAATCTCAGAGACGTCCATGCAGGAAAAAGTGACCTTCTTTATTACAAAGCTAAACACACAGCTGACCCAGGAGGGTCTGGTAGAAAGTGGAGTAGTTGCAGGCCTGGCTGATGCCACATGCTGTTAAAGTTTGCTTGCAGATATATCAGAGTCAACCTGCATAGCTACAAGAAGTACCTGCCCCCACCTTTTTTATTAGGGGGGATCCAGGGATTGATCTCAGTGAGATCCAACCATTGAGTCACCCTATTTTGTATTTTATTTAGAGACAGGGTCTCACTGAGTTGCTTAGCACCTCACTTTTGCTAAGGCTGGCTTTGAACTCATGATCCTTTTACCTCAGCCTCTGGGATTACAGGCATGAGCCATGCCCAGCCCCTACCTTCTAAGCATTAAAAAAGGAGAAGGAGGAGGAGGAGGAGGAGGAGGAGGAGGAGGAGGAGGAGGAGGAGGAGGAGGAGGAGGAGGAGGAGAAAAATTGACTGCTATTTCATTTTGGCCCTCAGAATTTTCCATGATGTTATCTCACGACCCAGCTTTAATGAAAACATAGGGAAAACATAATGAAAACGGTTCAGCCTAGGCAAGTTGACTTTACAAAGCCACCAAACCCCTTCAGTCCAAAGTCACTCTGGCCTGAAACAATTCACTGACAATCTCCCAACACTAGTGTCAGTGATCTTCTCAAGGCCCTCATTGTCGTCAGCTCCTACCAGGCTGGACACTTGGGACCATCTTTCCCATTTTATTTGATTAAACCACACTTTCCTGACTTTTCTCTCTTTCACCCCATCCCACCCATCTTTTTGTGTCATTTGGGATATGGCTTTTTTGCCTTCCTATCCCTAAATGTAGATCTTCACCAATGTTCTGTATTTTTCCCTTCTTACTCTAAATTTTCATTCACCCTTTCATTTTTACACGGCTTTAAGCACAGTGTCTCTTGCTTGGTCTCTGGATACCTGCCTTGAGATCTTGGATAATACAGGCCTAGATCCATACCCCGGATGGCCACTTACTGCTTCATGACCTTCAACTCTCTGGGTTTCAGTTTCTCTGTTAGTAAAATAAGATAAACAATTCCTAGCTACAACACCAGGAAGGCATGGAGCACTCCTCTGGATCACAGCATCATTCATTAATGGTCCCTGGTGTTTCTTCCCTTTGCTTCCGCTTTCTAGTCTCCAAACATGTCATCAGGCTAGATGTCACATTCCTGCCTAAAACTAGAGTGGCCAACTTATTCATCTTTTAAAGCTTAAAGTTCCATCCCAGTGGTTCAGGAGGGTGAAGCAGGAGGTTTGCAAGTTTGAGGTCAGTGTGGTCAATTTAGTGAACTCTGTCTCAAAATAAAACATAAAAAGGGCTGAGGATGTGGTTCAATGGTAAAGTAACCTTGGGTTCAATCCCCAGTATTAAATAAACAAATGTAAAACCCTTCAAAGATATTATTTGTCCTACCATAAATTTTACAGTGTTCATTAAGCCTCAAGGATGCACTGTAAGAGTGTGAAAGTGGCTTCTTTAAATAAAATTTAATTCTACAGAATATTTAACTTTTTTTAATTAGGAAAATCCCAGGGATAGTGGGGCACAGTGGTGCAAGCCTGTAATCCCAGAAACTCAGGAGGCTGAGGTAGGAGGATGGCAATTTCAATGCCAGCTTCAGCAACTTAGAAAGGCCCTGAGCGATTTAGCAAGACCCTTTCTTAAAGTAAAAATAAAAAGGGCTGGAGATGTGGCTCAGTGGTGGAGCACCCTGGGATTCAAATCCCTGGTACCAAAGAAAATTAAAAATTAAATTAATAAATCCCAGGCTTAGGGCTGGTGTGGTGGCTAAGTGGTAGTATGCTTGTTAGCATGCATGAGGCACTGGGTTTGATCCTCATCACCACATAGAAATAAAATAAAAATAGTGTGTCCACCTAAAACTAAAAAAATAAATATTAAAATAAGTAGATAAATAATTAAATTCCAGGCTTAGAATTTAATTCAAATTTAATTCGAATGCCACGGCACTGCCCCAAGAGGGTTCATGATCTAGTCCCCGTGTCTCTCTGGCCTCATTTCCTCCCTCTTCCCTCTTTCTACTCTATACTCCATTCAGAGGGCTTCTAATATTTCCTAGCTACAACATTCTATTTCAAAATTCCGCGCCTTTAATACTCCATTCCTTCTGACCACCCGTGTCCTTCTCCACTTCACTCATCATTAGCACAAACTCCATCTCCTCCTCCAATGCCCAATTCCACCAACACTTCAGCTAAATCTTCCTTAACTGTCTTGCCTTCCGCCTGTTTGGCTCTTTATCTGAGGTAATTACTACTTACATTGTGACATATTATAATTTGTACTTATCTCTGTTACAGCCCTTAAAACAATGAGTTACACATTTGGGTCTCTTTCTGCCTCTCTTGGTAGCTTATAAATTCCTAAAAAGAAAATGTTTCTCTTCTGTACGGGCTCTCACAAGTGGCCTAAGCCTTAGTTTACCCATCTGTCAAAGCTTTGTGTAATGATTATATTATACAGCAGATGCAAAAACGAACAAACCCTGGCACGTTGTACAAAGTCAGTAAGTGATTCTTGTTTGTGGCACCAGGCTTTAAACCCAGGGGTGCTTAGCCACTGAGCCACATCCCCAGCCCTTTTTATTTTTTATTTGAGATACAGTCTCACTAAGTTGCTCACGACCTTGCTAAGTTGCTGAGGTCTTGAACTTGAAATCCTCCTACCTCAGTCTCCTGAGTCACTGGGATTTCAGGCTTGCAACACTGCGCCCCACTAGTCACCACAAGGCTTACGGCCTCGCTAAATTGCTGAGGCTGGCTTTGAACCTTCCATCCTCCTGCCTCAGCCTCTTGGGAAGCTGGGATCACACACGTGTTCCACATCATCCAGCTGCATATTTTTTTTTTTAAGTATTGTTAAAGCTGGGCACTTTGGTGCATGCCTGTAATCCAGCAACTTGGAAGGCTGAGCCAGGCGGATCACAAGTTTGAGGTCAGTCTGGGCAATTTAGGAAGAACTGTCTCAAAAATGCAAATACTAGGGGTGTAATTCAGTGGCAGAGTGCCTCTAGGTTCAATCCCAGTACAGCAAAAGGAAGGAAGGAAGGAAGGAAAAAAAGGAAGGTTAAAATCAGGAACTTGAACTATCATGCATCAATCAATACTGGTGTCCAACCAGTAACTCCCTTTAATTCTTCAACGTCCACATCAAATCAAACTGCCAAGAGGAAGAATTTTTTTTTAAAAAAGACTTAATGTACTCTTCTGTGATTAAACATACATACACACACACACACACACACACACACACACACATTTTGAAGCTTATATTCTCTGTGTTTACACATAACATGCACACTGTGACCTTTTAGAACACTGCTGTTCCAAGACTGTAAAACCATGTAAAACTTCTGCAACTATAGACATTATTACGTAATGCTTCTCAGAATTTTTATTTTATGCCAAATAAAATAAAGCAAACACCAGGATCTCGTGAGCTTTGTCATAGTACTTTTTCATGGCCCAGTCAAAATTCTTGGAGAAAAGATAACAGGAAAGGTAGTATTTTATTCAAAGCTAAAAAAACTAGTCTAGAATGAGTTAACTAAATTATGAAAGGGCATATATTGAGTAATGGCACAATAAAGGCAGGAATTCAGGTTTTTTTTCTGTTTTCATTCATCTGGGAAAAGACCATGCAGCTAATGACAACCTAGCTCACCGCTCCCAACTCTGTACGTGCTTGGATTTTGACTAGGGTGACTACTGCAATAGTCCTACACTCCTAGTAAGGGAAGGGAAGAAAGAGCTAGAGCCAGAAACAAGGAAGGAGTCCAGAGGAAGACAGAGGCTGGGGGTGTGGCTCAGTGGGTAGAGCACTTGCCTAACATGCAACGTTTTTAAAACACTGTTTAAAAGACAGAGAGAGAAATGTGTGCTAATTTTCCCCATGCTCACCTTGGCAGCAGCTAACACTTGTTCTCTTTCTTGTGTGATATGGCAGAATTGGGAAGAAAAATACTTACTGGGTGCAGTGGTGCATGCCTGTCATCCTACAGACTTGAGAGGCTAACGCAGGAGGATCACAAGTTCAAGGCCAGACTCAGCAATTTAATGACATCCTGTCTCAAAATTTAAAAATGAATAAATACAATGGGCTAGGGATGTAGCTCTCTGGTAAAGCACTATTGGGTTCAATCCCTGGTACCAAGCAAACAAAAAAACACCTCTAGGAAATAGATAGAGCACATTAATATGGAAAACCATTATTCCCTCCTAGGTTACTTAAAAGAGCTAGGGTCTAATCTTATGCAGCTACACAGCACAAATGGCTCAAGTTCTTTGGACTTCTATTTCTTCATCTGAAAAAGCAGGAAGTTGGGTTGGCTTTAAATGTCTATGGATTTGTATTAAGATCTTTTGAAGAAATAATGACTTATTTTCATGGACATAAAGGAGGAAATAAAAAGAAATCAATGTTTTAAAACATTCATCATGCTGGGGGCGCAGTGGTGCATGCCTGTAATCCCAAGGGCTCAGGAGGCTAAGGTAGGAGGATCAGGAATTCAAAGCCAGCCTCAGCAACAGTGAAGCGCTTAGCAGTGATACCCTGTCTCTAAATTTTAAAAAATACCAAATAGGGCTGGGGATGTAATTCAGTGGTGGAGTGCCCCTGAGTCCAATTCCCAGTACCCTCCCCCCCAAAAGAAACATTCATCATGTGCAAGACAAATAGCACAAAGGTTTTAAAAGGACAGACTCAAATGCCCTGTTTTTTTTTTTTTTTTTTTTTTTTTTTTTTTTTTGTGTGTGTGTGTGTGTGTGTATATTCTGTCATCTATTAAGCTGTGTGATCTTTGGCAAGTAACCTAACCTCTCTGTGTCCCCAGAAGTGGTACCTTCCCTAAAGGGAAGCTGTGAGGATTAAATGAATTTGTGTGTGTGTGTATGTGTGTGTGTGTGTGCGCACACACACACACACACACATACAAGGTTCTTTATACCTGCATGTATATCAAAATAGTAACTGGCACAAAGTAACTGTTCTATAAATGCTACTACAAACATTATCACAACTTGGTAAGATAGATCTCTCATTTAAAAAAAAAATGGATCAGAAAAGCTAAGCTTCAAAGCTTTTAAGTTTTTCTAAACTCCATATTCAGTATCTTAACTATTATCCTTTTCCAGTTAAAGAAGTGAAAGACACAGCATTTTGTAGGCAATTAAGGAAATTTTACCAGTTATACAACCATCAGTTAATCTGTATTCAGTGAATACAGAATAAAACCACATCTGGGGTGGGAGTTGTGGCTCAATGGTAGAGCGCTTGCCTAGCAGGTTTGATCCCTTGCACCACATTAAAAAATAATAAATAAATGGTATTGTGTCCATCTGTAACTAAAAAAAAAAAAAAAAAGAAAAAAAATCTGGAAAGTTCTCCAACCCTGTACAGTTTTGGAAAGTGTAACAGTATCTATCTAATCTGCCCACGTGAAGGAATGCCCAATGCCCAAAGGGATTACCCTCCTGTTAGGAAGTCCAGTGAATGCATGAATGACATCTCTTATGAAAGTTCTCAAGAGATGCAAATCGCCTACTTGAAATTCTGGGGCATTTAAATCTTCCTGGAGAAGTCTGTCTCTGGCCAGCAGGAGGAGACTTCTTTTAGGAGGAGGAATCCCTAAACCCTCTCTCCCAGAGGATAGGGAATGTTTTTAAAAAGGGTGTGGATGGGGAGAGCACTCCAGATTCAGGTATCAAAACCTGAGCCGAATCCCATCTCAGAGTGAAATCAAGTATTACAGAGGAGAAAATACAGACGGTAGGAATTATGGAATCTTTTACTTTTTAGAGAACAACGTGAAAATCCATTCAGCCGCTTTCACATTACAGGAAGAGGAACCCTGAAATAAATTCAGTAGTTGCTGAGAGTTCACAAGAGAAAAAGAAAGCAGGCTGAGTCTTAAAAGAGCCACATGGAATAAAAGGAGAATCCAGAAAAGTAGTGAACTGGAGCCAGGAAAATGGTATTTGAATTCAACTCATCTTCTCAACGAATATTCATTTCTTGCTTTTTGTCAGGTAGTGTGTCAAGAGCTGGTTCTACAGTTTTGATCAAACAGACATGACCTGAGGGGGATTTAGAAAGCTAGCTCAAGGAGTCAGAAACTATACATTTATTTTTGGTGTTTTTGGTGTACAGTGCATATAATCGCATAGTGGTGCTATAACAGTTAAAGAAAGGCCTTTCAAGAAAGAGGATGTCAGGGTAGAAGGTGTCTGCTCTAACCCAAATTTGCAGGAAGGCTTCTCTAAGCAGGTAACACCACAAAAGGCAAATCTTGAGGGTGAGTAGGAGGAGCTGGGGGGAGGGGCACTTCTACCCGGGAAACAGAAAGTGTGAAGGTCCTGAAAGTAAGAGCCGATTTAACATTAGAAAGGCCAGCCTCAGCAACTCAGTGAGACCTGACTCTGTGATGGGGCCCCCCGGGTTCAATTCCCAGCATGGGGTTGGGGGCAGGGGACAGTGATGGGGCACCAGTCCGGCTTTCTTGACCTCCAACCCTCTTGGATTTCCTTTGATACTCAGTATTTTGGAAATCTCTAATTAGCATATACTAAGTGCTTTCCCACGATAATGATTAATGAATCTAAACCTCAGGAAAACAGATTCGCCTGATGGATTCACCTCCTTCTGACGTACCTTTCAAATATCACCTTAGCCCAAACTGTACAAGTCTTTCTCAGAGTTCTGACTCAATAGACAAAGTCGATCCCTCCCCTCCGGCATATAAAACTAGCTTTTCCGAATCTACTGCTGTAATTGGCCTTTTTCCAGGGCTTTATACTCCGCTGAAACAAAACACTTAAATGAGCAATTTAACTCTCGTTTTTAACATAGGAAAATGACATTTTTTGGTCTGTTTTGAGAGGTGAATTTTAAATTGTTGACTTATAGCTAATCCCATGTAACACCACAGAAGCAAAAAAACACTTCTGATCCCCTTTCGGTGCCATGCATATGAGTAAGACAAATAAAATGCACATCGAACCAGGTGGGGAGAGTGACTTCGCAAACCAGCCTGGTTTTTGTGCTTCAGCAGATAATGGAGACTGCTCAGGAGGCCTTCCGGCACCGTGACACGTTGCCTAATTTGGCCAGCAGAGGGAGACCGGTGAGTCCTCAAGCACCACATGGAGCCACACCCAGATTATGGTTGCTTATTATCCAAGTGTCTCTCCTCTCAATGTTCAAGAAACCCCACATGAGATGGTCTTCTCAAGAAAGGCATTTTTTTTTTTACTAAGGTAAAATTCACATAAATGAAAAATTACCATTTTAAAGTGAACAATTTAGAGGCATTTACCACTTTCATGTTATGCAACTGTCCCTTCCATCTAGTTCCAGTCTAATAAATGCTTACATTTTATGTAACGACGACTGACAAAATCGCATCCCTGTTCTACCCTCCTTACTTCGTCACATTCCCAGTTTCGTCTCCACCTGCATTATGTTGGGAATGGTCCCCACACATTCCCCAGCCAGCCCTCTTCACTATACGATTCGATTCACAGAATCTGACTCAGTGTTAAAATGACATGTTCGAAAACCAAACAATCTCAATTCTTTACTTCTTCCTCTAGGAACTGCACAGTCGCAGTCGACAGACAGTATGGGTGACTGTTTTTACAACCCTATACCTTATTACGCGTTGTCATTTCCCAGCAGTTAATAAATTATTTTAATTTAAATATAGTTACAAAGCGGAAATGAATAATGAACTGCACAAAACCCCTTCAGTCTTTGATGGGAAACTTGAAGTTATTTCTAGGTTAGCATGAAAACCAAGATTTTAAGGGCACCATGTCAACTGGTGAGATAACAACTAGGAGAAAAGCAGAACCAAAGGGCTACTATAACAAAAGCTGAAAGTTTACAACCTAGGTTTACTTTTTTTAAAAAAATAAAGAATTTGATCTAATTCATGGGGTCTTGGCCCAGGAAAGGGTAAAAAAATGCCAAACTGGAGAGGCAGGGGGAGGGGAGTAGCTGTTGGTGACTAGGAAAGTGGGAGGGAGGGAAACGAGCGGGAATGAGGCCGGTTCCGCCCTAACAAAGAGGCAGAAACTGTGTCTCAACAGCCACCAGATCCAGTTCAGGGCGGTTTGAGCCAGTTTCTGAGCTGGATTGAGAACAACAGCCTCGGCAGAGACTTCACTAGGGTGAAACATAAAATGCAAAATGGATTTAGTCGAAAGAACCGGATTTGGCCTGGACTCGCTGGAGCCTAAAGCTGTTTCCTGGAGTAGCAAAGTCAGATAAAATATGAGGCCTGGACCAGGAACAGTGACCTGTTAACGGAAGGAAAAATTACAGAGCACAGTCCCTGTGCCATAATCCAGTCCGCATTTTCCCTCTCACTGCTCTTCATTGTGGCTGGTAAGGGAAAAAGGGCCTCAGGGTATCAGTTTTCAGAGAAAGCTGGCTGCGGTGTTGGGGGAGGGGAGGATAATGTGTCCTGGGTAGTTTAATGTGTGTGCCTGGTACGTGTGAGGGGGAATGTATCAGAGGGTCTGAAACAGAGGGAAGAACACTTCACACCCTGTTCACACCACCTTTCCACACTTTTGCTGCATTATTGCACCACAGCAAAATATGCTGCACTTACCGTGTGGTGGGAGCACCCTACATACAATTAACACTTGGATAGCCAATGATAAGACCTCTTTCCCCCTGTGCACTAAATGACAATACATGTGCTGTAAACATGTTCATTTCCTCTGTGTCCAAAAATATATAGATTGTACATACCTTCTCATTTAAGAGAGGCAAGCAGCTAGGTAATTTGGGAATAATTCTGTCCTCGCATCCCCTCCCCCAGGTGCCAGAACCTCCAGATGTCAGATTTAGTCCCACCCTGAATGGCTTCTCTAATTGAATGGCTCCTAGTCTTAGCTGTGGTCCGCAGCTTTATAGGGTGTCCACATCCTGCGGCCAAGTTCAGCTCAGCCTACCCAGACTAGTTACAACACTTTTCTCTTTTGCACCCCGGAAAAAAACTGCAAAGGCTAGGTCTGCTGGGAGTAGGGGTGGGGCGAATTCCCTCTTAGTGTCCAAATGTGTTTAGAATCTTCCAGTCACCAGGTAGAAGTGCCTCCAGATTCCAGCTTTCTCAGATTTGGAAGCCAGCCCTGGTGCAGGGAGTGGGAAAGGGGGGCGGTGGAGCTTATAGATCTTACAAACAATTCCTGTTACCAGCCCAGATTGTGTAGGTTTAAGAATACCCTGAGAGATTGGTAGAGGGGGAAGGGAGGCAGTCAAGCTGAAAGATGTCAAAAAATTCTATTTTATCCCTTAACCATAGATACATTGATGGACAATTGGAACCAACCCACTTTGCATTATTGCATGCGACATTCTAACGTATAGGAAACTTGTTACTACTACTGGTGTGTTCTAATTAGGAAGCACTTCTACATTCATTTCATTAACTATTAGACCTGGGCTGCTATGGATTCTGCTACAAGATTTTTTTGTTGTGGTTGTTTTTTGTTTTACTTAGGGAGGATGTGTCTCCCCACATGGAGATGCAGTAAGCTACCGAGGAGATAACAACAGTCATAATATTGACAGCGCCTAAGCCAGACATTGTATGAAATATTCACATCATAACTGATCCTAATTTAGTACTCCTCCTAAATCTGAGTTATTACTGGCCCCATTTTAGAGATGAGGAAAATGAAGCCTAGAAAAACAAGGTATTTTATTTACATTACACATCTGTAATGTGGCAGGCAAAGTTCATGGCTCCAGAATCTCTGCTTTTAACTTGTTACTATGCCACCATCTCAGTGGCAAATGATTTACAAACTCCTTTTCAGACCCTACTGTGTGTCAGTCTACTTTGGACTAAGGGGAATAAAGTCATAGAGACAGGGGAGGAATTGATTCAGTGATGAGAAGGTGATTCCTGCCTTCAACAAGCTTTCAATCTAATAGCTTTTTTTCCCAAGGACAATTCAGCACTGTCTGACAAAGCCCCCCCCCCCCCACACACACACACATACACCCTGCCTCTGGGGTTTTGAGGCCATCTGGAAAATACAGTTTGGGATGCTCCTGCTGTGGGGGGAGGAACATAAGAAATAGGGACTGATCTGGTACTAGCAGGCAGCACAGGCAGGCGAGTAAAAAGGGGCAGGGCGAGGCCTCTGGGGACACGTAGCCATGGCAACCTAGCCTGCTTTCCAGAACAATGTCTCTAACCAAGAAAACACTAGAGAGAGCTTTCCCTTTATAATCCCCAAGGCCTGTCGGGCCAGAGATTGCACAAAGGGGATTCTTTCTTTATAGAGAAATGACACTTACAAGGCCCAGAAACAAAGGGAAACAATTGTTGTATAGGATCCGCCTTTGTATTTGGCTGGAGGAAAATCAACAAAGCAACTTAGTTCCTTTTCCACTCTTCACAGGAAATGAACACTGCTTTGTTCTGAGAGCTTCCTTTTTTTTTCTTTTTATATAATATTTGTTGTAATTTTTCTTTTATCCCATTTTACAGATGAGAAAGATTAATAAGCATGACTGGATCTGATGACTGTAAAACTATAATTTTCAAAGCCCAGTGTCCTTTTTAGGTTTTGTGCTTTTAGGTGGCCCTGCCTCTGCCGATTTTGTGATAATCCTACCAGATGATGTGAAGAACGTGTGTGTCCACGTGCTCGGGCCCAAGGAGCCACTGGCACTGCGGCTCTGGTCCACCAGTGCTCGGCTCGATGCCACTCGCCCCTCCCCCGCACCCCGCTGCAGCCTGGAGGAGGAGGAGGAAGAGGAATGCGGAAGGCATTCCAGCTCCGCCCCTGCAAGCCACCACTCCTGCCGCGGGTTTAGGAAACTCCTAAGTGGGCTGAAAGAAGACAGCCAGCTGGTGACTGTACTTCTCCAGATTTCCAAATGATGTGGTCTACAGCCGCACTACACCCTGCGCATTGATGGATGTGGGTAGCTGGGCTGAGCCCGGTTGTGACCTCGTTAAAGATGAGCACCGGGTCTGTCGCAACTCGCCAGGCCAGGAACAATAGCATAATAATAAACGATTTTCCGTAAACGCCTACCTATATAAATAATGTAATTTTTTTAAACAGTTATATGGACCAGAAGGAGTGAAATATCTCCTGATAGTAAAAGTCTTGCTCTGCGGGTGCAGTGGCGCACGCTTTTAATTCCAGCCACTCAGGCTGAGGCTGAGCCTTGGCAAATTCAAGGCCAGACGAGACAACTTAGATCCTATCTCAGAGATGCTCCAGGGATCTGAAGAGAGCTCAAGTCAATTCTATGAGATGCTATGCAAAATGTCATTGCACTCCCTTTGACCCAGAAGTAGACAAGAATCATTGAATGGTTAACATAGCCTTTGTAGGTCAGGCCCAGAGAGATGTCCAGTGTAAACTACAGAAGTTAGAGGGCTTCACTGGAATGAATGCTAGCCAACTATTGGCGGTTGTGATGAAAGTATTTGTCAACCAAGACCAAGAGGCCTGGCTGGCATGAGCAGACCAGAAAATAAAAAAGAAGGTAGATATGGTTACTGCCCCCCTAGTGGAACTGTTGGGGTACTCAATGGAGGATTGAATTGGGCCAAAGCTGAGGCCAAAGAAAGAACTGCCAAGAAGGGCCACCTCACCCAGAGGTGAGATTAGGAAGTAACCAGTATGCTCATAGCTCTCAAGAATGCCACTGGAAAAACAAGTGCCCCCAACAGTCAGAGGAGTATCACCCAGTGCCCAGATGAAGGGGAAGAGGCCAAGTGATTCATGGACGGTACTAACCAATGTGGCAATCATATGAAGCCCTGAGGATAATTTTGTTGGATTGGCTACCGTGGGAAACTATCAGAAAGAGTAGCACAGACTGGGCTCCATTTTGTTAGGCCTCCATGAGCTTATGTGGTCTGAATGACCATGGCGGGCGGATCCATGGACTTCATGATTGTTACCAGGGCCGAACATTCCATGGTGCTCAACATGTGGGCCCCTTCTCACAGAGACAAGCCATTATTATGGGAGATACAAGTAGCTGGGTTTGTTGCCCCTTCTTGCCTCTATGATACAATTTAGGTGGCTATGAAATTATTCATGAATTCCTATATGTGCCTGACTGCCCTGTGGTTTTAATAGGTAGGACCTATTGAGAAAACTTAAGGCTCAGATAACTTTCAACTCTCATGACTAGGTCATCCTGATCCAAGGAAAGTCAGATGTGAAAATCCTGACTCTCATGGTCCCCCAAGGAGAAGAGTAGCAGCTCTACAGTCTCACAGAAAGGCCACAACAGGGGATTGAGATGCCTGGGGTGTGGATTGATGACAATTCTCCTGGGCTGGCCTGATACATATCTCCAATAGTAGTAGGACTAAAGCCAGGGGCTGAGACTTCACACCAAAAACAATATTTCATTCCTCACAAGGCACAAATTGGGATCCAGAGGCACCTGGGAGAGACTTCTAAAGTACAGAATCTTTCAACCCTGCCAGTTGTCCTGGAACACATCTCTGCTGCCAGTCCAGAAGCCAGGATGAATAACTATCAGTCAGTCCAGGACCTATGAGCAATAAACCAGGCAACCATTGCCCTACACCCAGTTGTCCCTAACCACTATATTCTCCTGGGTCTCATCCCTGCTGAATCTGCCGTCTTCATATATCTGGGCCTCAAGAATGACTTCTGTATCCACCCAGCCCCTCAACCAATCTTTGCCTTCCAGGGGAAAAAATCCTTAGAATACAGACAAAGGCCAGCTGACAAGGACTAGACTGCCTCAAGGGTTTAAAAAATTTCCAACCACTTTTTGCACCATGTTAGCCTCTGATTTAAAGCCTTCTCAGTGGACAAACATAGCTATATGCTGCTCCAGGATGTGGATGATCTACTGCTGGCCAGACAGACACAGGAGGATTGTATGGGAGGGACACAACAGCTCCTCCCTATTCTATGGAAAGCTAGCTACAAGGTTTCGAGGAAAAAGGACCAAATCTGTCAAGAGGAAGTCAAACACCTCAGTTTTCACCTATCCTAAGGACAATGTTATCTCAGTCTAAAAAGAAAACAGGTTATTTACTCAACCCTAGTTCCATCAATTAGGACTGACCCCAGGTTCAAGAGTTCCTTGGGTTTCAGGTTTCTGTAGAATCTGGATACCTAACTTCTCTATCTTGGCAAAACCCCTCTATGAGGCCATAAAGGGGGGAGTGTGAGAATATTTTTTTTTATGAGAACAAGCACAACAAAAGGCATTTGAGGAGATTAAACAGGCCCTCACCGACGCACTCGTGTTGGGACTCCCAGACGGGTCCAGTCCTTTCTTCTTGTATGTACAGGAGCGTATACTGGTGTTGCACTGGAGTTCCTGACCCAAACGCTGGGGTCATGGCATTGTGCAGTGGCATACCTCTCTAAACAATCTGGCCCTGTATCTGAGGCTGGACCCCTGCCTTTGAGCACTCGCAGCCACAGCCCTCTTAGTGTCAAAGGCTAACACTCTAACTTTGGGACAAGAAATAATGGTCAGAGTGTCACACTCAGTACTGACAGAAATTGAGTACAAGGGGCAATACTGGCTGAGCAATGCACTGATGGTCAGATATCAGGGTATGCTGTACGAAACCCATGTATCCACCTGGAAGTAGAGCAGACCTTAAATCCTACAATGTAGATCATGACTACATTGAAGTCATGGACAACGTATTTTCCAGTTGATCAGACTTAACAGACCAGCTTTCTCAAAAATTCTGATGCTGAGTATTCACCATTGGTAGCATTTGTAGAAGAGGAAGAACACCTTGCTGGGTACTTCTAAATCCAAAATTGAGGTGAAACCTCTGCCAAAAGTAACCTCAGCACAAAACACAGAACTCATCATGCTGCCCCAAGCCCTTCAACTGGCAGAGGGATATGTGTCAATATATACACGGATTCTAAGTATGCTTTCACTACCCTCCAAGTATACTGAGCTTTGTAAAACGAAAAAGGCCTAATCAACTCAGGAGGAAAATATGTAAAATACAGCAAATCCTTGAACTGTTGATGCTACATGGGCTCCTAAAAAGGTGGCAGTCATGCATTGTTGGAGACATCAAAGGGGGAACACCAAGTCACTGGGGAAACCGTAAAGCAGATCGAGAAGCAGAGCTTGCAGCCTCCAAGGAGGCAAAAGAACCAACGGCTCTGGCTGCCGCCCTACTCCCCAGTTCACTGCAGAATGGGACCCTAATTGCTCACAACATAAGAATACCTGATTTAAAACTGAAAATGCGAGCTACTTCCCAGGGGAAGGTGGAGATTTGAAGATGGTGGAATAGCAATTCCTGAGGCCCTAGCTCCATCATTTGTTAAGCAATTTCACCAGTATAGACCCACATTGACTGGACAGCTCTTGAAGCCAACCGGGCTGACCTTTCTACATTCCCTGGCTCTCCTGCATAGCTTGAGCAGTACAAAGTGTTGAAGGGGCCACATTCGAAAAAAAAAGTTGTGGTCTTCACTGAGCTCCTCTGGGTCTTGGGCTATAAATATTTGCTAGTCTTTGTGTGTACTTTCTCAGGCTGGGTAGAGGCCTTCCCTACTCACATAGAGAAGGCACATGAAGTGGCCCAATCTCTCCCAAAGGAAATCATTCCTTGATTTTGAATCCCAATCACCATGGGATCAAATAATGGGCTGGTGTTTATGGCTGAAATGGTGCAGTTAGTGGCAAAGGGGTTGAAGATTACCTGGAAGTTACACACTGAGTACCGTTCTCAGAGTTCTAGGAAGGTGGAGCGAGTGAACTGAACGCTACAGTTAATACTAAAGAAAGTGTTTCAGGAAACCCAACTGCACTAGGACCAGGTGTTGCCAATTGCTTTGTTGAGGATTCTGTCTAGCCCTACTAGATAGGGTTTTCCCCTTAGGAGATTCTTTGTGGACACCCTCCTCCCATTATAAGGGGTATAGAAGGAGATCTAAAAGGCAACATTATTCTGAGGCAGCAGATGCAGGCTGTTGGCTCAACTCTGACTATGGTAAACCATTGGATTAGGGAAGGACCACCTGTGATCCTGACCATAGATGTCCACCAGGAATTAAACTTAGGGGTACTCCACCACTGAGCCACATCCCCAGCCCTTTTTGGTATTTTATTTAGAGACAGGGTCTCACTGAGTTGCTTAGTGTCTTGCCGTTGCCAAGGCTGACTTTGAACTGGTGATTCTCCTGCCTCAGCCTCCTGAGCCGCTGGGATTACAGGCGTGTGCCCAGTAGATGTCCACCCCTTTATGCCAGGAGATGCTCTACGGATAAAAGCAGGGAATGTCAAACCCCTAAAACTTCTTTGGAGAGGCCAATTCACTGTCATTTTATCCACCCCTACCTCAGTGAAGGTGTCCAAGGTGGTCCCCTGGGTTCACCAGAGCAGAATAAAACTCTCATGACTTGGGAGTGCATTCTGATGTAGCGGCATCATGCAAATTGATTGTCCAAAAAAAGAGAGCTGCATCCTAAGAGACCCTTGAGGATGGCAGTCCAGCTTTACTGACCCTGGAAGCTACACATGGAAGAAGCTTGAGGAATTGACCACCTGTCAGGATAAATGGACTACTCTTATTTCCAATATTGGCCTCTTTACTGAAATGTTTTGGCACTGCCACCCCTTACCCATCTCTGTTGCTTGGCCTTAGTTTCAATTTTTGCAGTAGGATTAGTAGAGACTGCTCTGGCCAACTAGCACAGGGTTGAAAAAGCTTCATTTAGTAGTCTTTTACATCCTATTGATAGGGTTTCATTGCTATTGGCTGTGTCTGATCTGGTTCCCATTTGTAGACTTCATTTCCTCATCCTATAACCCATGCCTTCCTGTGACTCAATCATGCTAAAGCATGGCCACAACCCTACTTTACCATACCCATTTCAAGGAACAATTTCAGGGATCTGTAAACATAATAGACTACCTATTCTATCTGCCAGCAAGGGAACTAACACACATGTTTCAACCCACAGTACTCCCCAACAGGTCCTAAGCAGTGATAATATAGGTCAAATAATTATTGACCCCAAGCAGCCAGTGTCAGTTCTCTTTGATATGTGTGAAGTCATAAATAAGTATTGGTCATGGTGACCTGCCAAGGCTAGTGGAGGGCTCTCTTGGGGATGGGAACACAGACTTTATGATAAATATATGTATGAACAACTCTTACCTCAACCCAGATGCACCAATAACAATGGTAACTGCCCCTACTGGAGCTGTGTATAATGGTCCACCTGGCAAGGGAAGGATAAAACAACTCTCCTCCAAAAGGGTGTTGCCATCTCAAGCTATATGTCAGGGGCCCATAACCCTGTTAATTTCACTATCCTTAACCTAGAAGACTCGAGATGGAAAAATGGTCACAAAATTGGCATGGCTATATATGGACAGGGCACAGATCCCGGCCCCAATACACATTAAAAGGGTTAGAACTCCACTTGAGTCTTTATTTAAAGAGATAAAGACTGGTTTACCCATCTCCACCACAATCAGAAACCTGTTCCTAACCTGTGTGTGAAGGAACTAATGTGGGGGATCAATGACCACGGAAAGCTAAAGAGCTAGATCATCATGAGCCCTCTCCCTGTTCAACTACTGGTGTTTGGTTCCTCAAAACCTCAATTATTGGAAAATATTATTTTGCTCAAGAGGGAAAACATTTTAACATCTCAGTTGGGAATTTAACATGTCTGGGCCAAAAATTCTATAACTACCCAGAAAAAATAATGGTGGGGATCCTCAAATTACATAGAACTGTCCCTTGTCAAACTTCTTTAATCTAAAAAGGCCTGGGACATGCTGCCACAGAAATTGAATGTCAAGCCCCTGGTGGAATATACTGGATATGTAGAAGGGCCACCAATGCCAAACTCTGTACCTCTCTGAACAGATAATCCACTATTGTGGCCCTGCCACTAGGGCAGGTCCTATGGGTACCATACTGCCATCTATGTATTAAACTGTATTATCAGGCTACAGGCTGATGTTGAAATTATAATTAATGAAACTGCAAGAGCCTTCAATTTATTGACCAAACAAAGAACTGATTCTGGTCCAGATCTTGTTTACTGGGGATGATTCACCCCTCTCTTTTCCTCCTTCCATTAGCCACCGGGGAACAATTGGGAGTCCCAGGGTATGAAGACTGACGAGCCCAAAGGAGTGGTGAGCACTGGCAATTGGTAACTAGAAAGATGACAAACGCCTCTCTGAACAGAGAATCACAATTATGGCCCTGCCACCAAGGCAAGTCCTATGGGTACTGTGTTCCCATCTATATATTAAACTGCTTTATCAGGCTATAGGCTGTTGTTGAAGTTATGACTAATGAAACTGAAAGAGCCCTCAATTTACTGGCCAAACAAAGCACTAAAATTTACAATATTATCTATGAAAACTGTTTAGCTTTAGACTGTTGCTTACTTCTGAAGGTGGGGTACGTGGGAAACTTAACCCGAGCAACTATTGCTTACAGACTTATGAAGGCAACATCATAGAGGAAATCATGTATCTTGTGAGAAAGATTGCCCATGTCCCAGTCCATACCTGGAAAGTTTGGAACCCCAGGGAACTATATGGGAGGTGGGTTTTCAACTTTTGAGCGATTCAAAACTCTCATAAGTATTGTGGTTTTAATACTATTCTTACCATTCCTGCTACCTCTGGTCATAAGAGCTGTCTCCAGTCTCATGGAGGCTATGGCTGAAAGGAAAATGGCACATGTTATGATATTATGGAAATATGAGCCATTGAATCAAGATGATGCTCTTTGACCCTGAAAGGATATGTGCCTCAAAGGGGAAATGTGATAATCGCCCTCCCAGATCAAAGGGCTCTCCTAGAACAAAGAGAAGACAACATGGCCCACTCAGGACCTATGTGTGCACATAACTCTGCTGCAACTCTATAATATAGAATACCCAATCAGAATGTATGTTACCAGGGCTGGGGATGTGGCTCAAGCGATAGCGTGCCCCTCTGGCATGCGTGCGGCCTGGGTTCGATCCTCAGCACCACATACAAACAAAGATGTTGTGTCTGCCGAAAACTAAGAAATAAAATATTAAAATTCTTTCTTAAAAAAAAAAAAAAAAAAAAAAAAAGAATGTATGTTACCAGATAGGGAGACAAAGGGATGACTTGTAAAGGGGAAACCAACAGAGGATATATATATATATATAAGACAATGCTCTGCTGAGTCCCAGAGCTCAGCCTTTTTGTGTGAATCCCCTGGGTAGGTCAGTGCTGGCACAAATAAACACTGCTTCTTGGCTGAAAGCCTCAGTGTCCTGTCTCTCTGTGAGAGAATCCTGCAACATGTTGCCATACATAGGTATTGCATTAGTTATATATTGCTGTGTAGCAATTTACAACACGTATTTCATTATCTGTTTCTGTGAGTTAGGAATACAGGAGCAGTTTAGCTAGACAATTTGAGTCCAGAATCTCTTATGAAGTTCCTGTTAAGACATTGGCTATGCTACAGATAACTGAAGACTTGACTAGGGCTACAGATCTCCTTCCAAGGTGATGCATTTAAATGGCTATTATAGAAGTGCTCAGTTTATTGCTGGCTCCTGGCAGGAAAGCTCAGTTACTTGCCATATGGACTTCTCCATAGGGTTACTTGAATGTTCTCATAATAAGATAGCTGGCTTTACCTTAGAGTGAGTCATCTAAGAGAAAAAACAAGGAGGAAGCCACATGTATTTATTATTCTAATTTTAGGAGCAAGACACTATAATTTCTATTGCATTCTAGTCATCAAAAAGGAATTGCTAAGAATAGCCCACATTTAAGAGGAGGAAAATTAGGCTCTACGTTTGCAGGAAGAATATTTAAAAATTTGTGCACATAACTTAAATCACCACAAATGTGACCTGAGGAAATACTGTGGCCATATTGAGATAATAAAATCTCAATATGAGATCCAGCCTCAGGGTAAACCCTCATACTGAGGAAAAAGGAATTAGCCAGTGGTAGTGGCTATTGCATGCCTACAATCCCAGTGGCTTAGGAGGCTGAGGCAGGAGGATCACAAGTTCAAAGCCAGCCTCAGCAAATTACTGAGGCCCTAAGCCACTTAGTGAGCCCCTGTCTCAAAATTAAAAAAATAAAAATAAGGGCCTGGGGTTGTAGCTCAGTGGTAGAGTGCTTGCCTAGCATGCAGGAGGCACTGGGTTCGATCCTCAGCACCACATAAATGTAAAATAAAGATATCGTGTCCACCTACAACTTAAGAATAAATATTATTAAAAGAATAATAAAAATAAATATAAAAAGGGCTGGCTGGGGATGTGTCTTAGTGGTTAAGTGCCCCTGTTTAATCCCTGGGAAGGAAGGAAGGAAGGAAGGAAGGAAGGAAGGAAGGAAGGAAGGAAGGAAGGAAGGAAGGAAGAAAGGAAGGAAGGAAGGAAATGAAAGAAAGAAAGAAAGAAAGAACTTTCATTATTGAACCTCTGATCTTACTATGTCTGGAACCTACTCTCGACTACTAGATTTTTGGGAGAAAATATTTTTTCTTTCCTTACCATCTCAATTGATTAGAAACATGAGATTTGTCAGTAGTTACCGCAAAGGGTGATAGTCAACATATTTAATCACCTATATACCATAATTTAACCTGTGTATTGGTATATAACTATAAAAATATTTAAATATAGTCTCCATTTCTAAATTATAAAATTCATATATTTATAAAATTATTTATTCAATTACATATGCATATATGTGTATATGTATATAAAAACTTATTTTAATTTTTCTTCAAATTATTCTTTTTTTTATTTTTTAATTTTTTTATTGGTTGTTCAAAACATTACAAAGCTCTTGACATACCATATTTCATACATTAGATTCAAGTTGGTTATGAACTCCCAATTTTACCCCAAATACAATTGCACAAATACAGATTGCAGAATCACATCGGTTACACATCCACTTTTTTACATAATGCCCTATTAGTAACTGTTGTATTTTGCTACCTTTCCTATCCTCTACTATCCCCCCTCCCCTCCCCTCCCATCTTCTCTCTCTACCCCATCTACTGTAATTCATTTCTCTCCTTGTTTATCTTCCCGTTCCCCTCTCAACCTCTTATGTGTAATTTTGTATAACAATGAGGGTCTCCCTCCATTACCATGCAATTTCCCTTTTCTCTCCCTTTCCCTTCCACCTAATGTATCTGTTTAATGTTGATCTTTTCTTCCTGCTCTTCCTCCCTGCTCTGTTCTTAGTTGTTCTCATTATATCAAAGAAGACATTTGGTATTTGTTTTTTAGGGATTGGCTAGCTTCACTAAGCATAATCTGCTCTAGTGCCATCCATTTCCCTGCAAATGCCATGATTTTGTCATTTTTTAGTGCTGCGTAATACTCCATGGTGTATAAATGCCACATTTTTTTATCCATTCATCTATTGAAGGGCATCTGGGTTGATTCCACAGTCTAGCTACTGAGAATTGTGCTGCTATGAACATCGATGTGGCAGTATCCCTGTAGTATGCTCTTTTAAGGTCTTCAGGGAATAGTCCGAGAAGGGCAATAGCTGGGTCAAATGGTGGTTCCATTCCCAGCTTTCCCAGGAATCTCCATACTGCTTTCCAAATTGGCCGCACCAGTTTGCAGTCCCACCAGCAATGTGCAAGATTACCCTTTTCCCCACATCCTCACCAGCACTTGTTGTTGTTTGACTTCCTAATGGCTGCCAATCTTACTGGAGTGAGACGGTATCTTAGGGTGGTTTTGATTTGCATTTCTCTGACTGCTAGAGATGGTGAGCATTTTTTCATGTACTTGTTGATTGATTGTATGTCCTCCTCTGAGAAGTGTCTGTTCAGGTATTTGGCCCATTTGTTGATTGGGTTATTTGTTTTCTTATTGTCTAATTTTTTGAGTTCTTTGTGTACTCTGGATATTAGGGCTCTATCTGAAGTGTGAGGAGTAAAAATTTGTTCCCAGGATGTAGGCTCCCTGTTTACCTCCCTTATTGTTTCTCTCGCTGAGTAAAAACTTTTCAGTTTAAGTAAGTCCCATTTGTTGATTCTAGTTATTAACTCTTGTGCTATGGGTGTCCTATTAAGGAATTTGGAGCCCGACCCCACAATATGTAGATCAGAGCCTACTTTTTCCTCTATCGAGACGCAGAGTCTCTGATTTGATATCTAGCTCCTTGATCCACTTTGAGTTAACTTTTGTGCATGGCGAGAGGAGGGGATTCAGTTTCATTTTGTTGCATATGGATTTCCAGTTTTCCCAACACCATTTGTTGAAGATGCTATCCTTCCTCCATTGCATGCTTTTAGCTCCTTTATCAAATATAAGATAGTTGTAGCTTTGTGGATTAGTCTCTGTGTCCTCTATTCTGTACCATTGGTCCACCCGCCTGTTCTGGTACCAGTACCATGCTGTTTTTGTTACTATTGCTCTGTAATATAGTTTGAAATCTGGTATCGCTATACTGCCTGATTCACACTTCCTGCTAAGAATTGCTTTTGCTATTCTGGGTCTTTTATTTTTCCATATGAATTTCATGATTGCTTTATCTATTTCTACAAGAAATGTCATTGGGATTTTAATTGGCATTGCATTAAACCTATAGAGTACTTTTGGTAATATCGCCATTTTGATGATGTTAGTTCTGCCTATCCATGAACAGGGTATATTTTTCCATCTTCTAAGATCTTCTACTTCTCTTTTTAGGGTTTTGTAGTTTTCATTGTATAAATCTTTCACCTCTTTTGTTAGGTTGATTCCCAAGTATTTTATTTTTTTTTGAGGATATTGTGAATGGAGTGTTTTTCCTCATTTCCGTTTCAGAAGTTTTGTCGCTGATATACAAAAATGCCTTTGATTTATGCGTGTTGATTTTATATCCTGCCACTTTGCTGAATTCATTTATTAGCTCTAGTAGTTTTTTTGTAGACCCTTTTGGGTCTTCTAGGTATAGAATCATGTCATCCGCAAATAGTGATAATTTAAGTTCTTCTTTTCCTATTTTTATGCCTTTAATTTCTTTCGTCTGTCTAATTGCTCTGGCCAGTGTTTCGAGAACTATATTGAATAGAAGTGGTGAGAGAGGGCATCCCTGTCTTGTTCCAGATTTTAGGGGGAATGCCTTCAATTTTTCTCCATTTAGAATGATGCTAGCCTGAGGCTTGGCATAGATAGCTTTTACAATGTCGAGGTAAGTTCCTGTTATCCCTAGTTTTTCTAGTGTTTTCAACATAAAGGAATGCTTTTTCTGCGTCTATTGAGATGATCATATAGTTCTTATCTTTAAGTCTATTAATGTGATGAATAACATTTATTGATTTCCATATATTGAACCATCCTTGCATCCCAGGGATGAATCCTACTTGATCATGGTGCACAATTTTTTTGATGTGCCTTTGTATCCAATTTGCCAGAATTTTATTGAGGATTTTTGCATCTAGGTTCATCAGAGATATTGGTCTGTAGTTTTCTTTCTTTGAGGTGTCTTTGTCTGGTTTCGGAATCAGGGTGATGTTGGCCTCATAGAATGAATTTGGCAGAGCTCCCTCTTTTTCTATTTCCTGAAATAACTTGAAAAGTATTGGTATTAATTCTTCTTTAAAGGTTTTGTAAAACTCCACTGTATACCCATCTGGTCCTGGGCTTTTCTTGGTTGGAAGTCTTTTGATTGCTTCTTCTATTTCATCTATTGATATTGGTCTGTTTAAGTTGTGAGTATCCTCCTGACTCAGTCTGGGCAAATAATTTCCAAATAATTTGATTTTTTTAAGGCACGGTTTTACAGAAACAACTGCAGTAAACTCTTATGACAACCCTTCAATTGACTTGATAGTCATTAGATGGTTTTTACTAAAGTTTTCAATTTGTCTTAATGATAGCACTGTTATTTATGGTGATGATTTCTCAACTTCCAATGAATTAAAAACACAAAAACAGTTTCATTGAAAATTTTTTCTGTTAGCTGTTACAAAATTAGATTTTTATAGATGTAATTAATAATCAAATTAAGACAAAGGGAGCTGAGTGATGTGGTGCACAATCCCAGCAATTCAGGAGGCTGAGGCAGGAGGATCACAAGTTTGAGGCCAGATTCAATAATTTAATGAGGAACTTAGTGAAACCCTGTCTCAAAATAAAAATTTAAAAAGGGCTGGGGATGTAGCTCAGTAGTAGAGCATCCGTGGATTAAACTCCCAGTACCTCAAGAGAACAAAAACGTTTAAAAAAGAGATTTCAGTTCAGGCAATCATGTAAGGATCACTCAGTAAGATCATAAATAGAGAGTGGATGACCCTAGTTCCAAAGTCCTGGTGAACCCTAGATGTATGACATTGGAGTGCATCACAGGCTTTTTCTTCCCCTATGGGGTATGGATCCACTCTTAGGAAAGCAGGGGATATGGAATAGATATTGAGAGTCAGAGCCCCCCACCATGGACATCAATTAATCAAAAAGGACATTGGTCACAGAACTGGAACAGAGTCATTAACCCCTTAGTTGTTTGATTTAGGAAGGTTTAGGAAGGTCTAGGAATGTGAATGGGTCAGAATAGTCAGGGCTACAAGGTCAGTATAGGAGAGGGACTCACTGGCCTAGGGTGGTGCTTTTTTTAAACAAACAAAAAAATTGGTACTGGGAATTGAACCCAGGAGCACTCAACACTGAAACACATATCCAGCCCTATTTTATGTTTTATTTTAAGACAGGATCTCGTTGAATTACTTAAGGCCTTGCTCAGTCTTTGAGGCTGGCTTTGAACTCACCATCCTCCTGCCTCAGCCACCTGAGCGGCTGGGATTACAGGTGTGTGCCACCATGCCTGGCAGGGTGGTGCATTTTATTCCTAAAAAAATATTTAAAAATCAAAGAGTTTGATATAGAAGAAAATTTGTTTTGTCTTCCTGGATAGATTTTTCTTTCTTTTCTTTCTTTCTTTCTTTTTCTTTTTCTTTCTTTTTTTCTTTCTTTTTTTTTTCTTTTTGTATCAGGGATTGAACCCAGGGGTGCTTAATCACTCAGTCGCATCTCCAATCTTTTTTTATTTTTTATTTTGAGACAAAGTCTCACTAAGTTGCCTAAGGCCTTGCTAATTTGCTGATTCTGGCTTTGAGCTTGAAATCCTCCTGCCTGAGCTTCTAGAGCCACTGGGATTACAGGAATGCATCACCACTCCAGCATTGATATCGATTTTAATTTTCTTTCCCCAACCCTTCTCCTTATCTCAGGCTACTGATTGGGAAAAACTGTATTAGGTGAGATATTCTGGATGATGTCCACATGGCCTTGTCTATGTTATTTTTCATTTCTTATTTTGTTTATTTATATATTAAAAATTTATAAACAAGAAGTACTAAAATATGAGGACAGTTATTCTTAAGTAGCTCAAAGTTATAGAGCCCTTTCTTGGAATATGGTTGCATATCTGCACTAAGGGAGAATAATCATCTATGCAAACTCATGCTATCTATCTAAAGCAAATATCTTTCCAGAAAAAGAAGACAGAAATGTGTTCCTTTATCTGCCAAGTAGAACAAAAGAAAGATGCCCTGAGATTTCACTATGGGTGGAATATTAATTGGATTCCACTATGAGAATATGCAGTTAGGAAAAAAAAATTTTTTCAACCAGAAGAGATTAAATAAAGAAATCAGTTAAGGTTATTGGAAGACTGGAGAAAAAGGGAAGATTATTCAATAAATAATATCTACTGCCATTCCTGGATTAAAGAAGGGAAATCATTATGTAGAGGCCAAGGGTATGTGGTCTAAGGCTTATATTATTGGAATCAAGAAGCCTGCAAGTGCAGGCTGCTGCCAGAGTCACTGTAGCTTCCCATGCCACAGATTTACTACTACTGTGGCCTCTGTCACCAACGTTATTGGCATTTCCACTTTTTATCAGTGGTGCAGTCTTTGTTTAAAGTGATGGAAACAGCTACTGTTTCAAGTGCTCAAAACTGGAAAAAGAAAGTCATGTCTTTACTCCCTCTTGCCTGTTTTTCTTCCTTTTGGGCTTTTGAGGCTAGCCTCAAATTTTCGATCCTCCTGCCTCAGCTTCCAGAGTTGATGAGATTATAGACTTGTGCCACCAGGCCAGCCAAACTCCTCCTGATTTTAAATCTCTGTCCATTGCAACATATCACCAAAATCAGCCAGGAAATGTAAGACATAGAATCCAAGCACCTTACAACATATAGCAAAGAACAGAAGTTTGAGTATGAAAGTTGAAAACAACAACAAAAAAGAAACTTATATCTCATAACCCTGGGACAGTAGAGAAACTCCTTCACCTTTCTGAGGAAATATCATTGTGGAGTCTCAATGGTAAACCTATAGACAGCCACTCAAGTCTCAGGCACTGAGGGATCTGAGCTATGTGTGGGGGACAAGGAAACTTCAGACAAGTGAAGAGTTCCTCCTTCAGGCAAGGGATAAGGGACAAATCCTTAACCCTAGTTAAAGGATACAGGAAATATTTAATTTTGTGTGTGTGTGTGTGTTTGTGTGCAATTATCTATGATAGCCGGCAAAGGATATATGAAATCCTCTGCCCTGTTTCTCTTGATGCACTCACTAAAAATTCCATATCACCAAGATTAAAATAATCAAAATGCAATCTTGTCTAGGAATGAAAAGCATCCAAATGTAATTTAGAACTCTAAAATAAGGTGTCATTTGTATAAGGACAATGTGGATGAAGAGAATAAGGTACTATCCCAAAATAGAAAGTTATGGGGATGGACAATCTGTGGAAATAAAGTAAGACAATCAAATGAAAACCAGCAAAGTGTATTTATTTAGAGTTTGCTATAGCAAGGGCATCAACCACTGTTACTTGTCTTTGGACAGAGCCTCAAAATTGGGCAGAGAAGCAGGAAAATTTTGTAGTGGAAAACAGGGAAGGCTTCAGATATGCCCTAATTAGAAGCTAGTGGCATGGGGCAGATATAGGCTGGTAAACTAGAAGCAAGATGTCCCATGTTATTGGTTAGGGGCATAAACTTAGCTTTCTCTGGTTGATCCCAAGCTGGAAGCAAGGACAAAAATTGGGGAAGCTCTCAGTTATTAATCAAGTCCTGACCACTTGGGGCTTTATCACAGGGGACAACTGTTATTGTTTGGCTTCCTGGACTATATCTAAAGATAGTCTGACTTCCCACAAATTTAACTTATAACAGACTGTCTTTCTGAGATAGTTATAAATAAATTAATGGTTGCTGCATATTGTCAGTGTAAGGGAGGAATAAAGAAATTTCTTTATCCCCTTGTATCATGTACTTGGGGCCTGCAAATTTTAAGCTGACAGATGGTAGCAGGACATGGTGTTACATGCCTGTAATTGGTGGAGGCAGAAGGATCACAAGTTCAAGGCCAGCCTCAGCAACTTAGTGAGACCCTATCTCACAAAAAAAAAAAAAAAAAAAGGGATTAGGGATGTACCTCAGTGGGTAGAATGCCCATGGGTTCTATCTCCAGTACCATAGAAAAACACGTGGCAAATTATACATCATATGAGAAAACATACAATTTTATTTGATGTTAATAATTTTACATAGCAGAAGGGCTTCATAGAGAAGTAGAAATCTCAAAAATGAAGATAAAGTTAGATATGGTGGTGCCTGTAATCTCTGGAAGTTGAATCAGGAATATGGAAAGTTTGAGGCTAGTTTGGGCAATTTAGTGAGACCTTAAATAAAAAGAGCTAGGAACGTGGAGTTCTTGCCTGGCATGCATGAGACCCTGGGTTAGTTTCCAAGCACTGGGGTTGGGGGTTAGGGGAAAGGCAGTAAGACTCAGGGGCTTATACCAATTTAGCAAAGGAGCTTGGCTTTTAAGGATTGTTTATTATGAAAAAATTACTAGGAAATATTGGAGAAACTAATGGAATATAAGGATATAAAAGTTATATTAGTAATGTTTGTTTGTGCAGACTCAACTTGGTATCAACTTCCTATTTCCAGTGGTAAGAATATTCTCTTTTCTGATACTAGGAAGGCACCTTTCTCATGGAAAATTTATTACGCAGAAAGAGGGAGGAGAGAGAACATTTGCTATTTCTCCATTGCCTTCAGTTCAAAATACTCAGTATGTTAAAACAGCATATTTTGGGGCAGCATGTTCTGATCCCCCTCATGGGTTCTATTTTTATATACAATCTGGCCATTGTCCATTTGTATATTCAGTCTTTCAATTTTAAATTGCAGACGTAGACTTGAGATCATACTCCTCTTGCCTGCTACAGAATGAGGCAGTGGGAATTCACTTACTTCATGATATCAATGATTTATTTGAGCAATACTGAGGCCAGGTTGAATAATCAGAAGAGCAAAGCAATGTAAACAACTAATTTTCCCTGGAAAAAATAAAGAGAAAATTTATAATCCTATAAGGGTATTTGAACTTCCTGAGTTAGTACCATATATCCATATGCATCTCTAGTGGATAGAATTTTATTATATCATTTATGTATTTATTTATTTATTGGTAATGGGAATTGAATCCAAGAGCACTTTGCCATTGAGCTAAGTCCCCAGCTCTTTTTATTTTGTATTTTGAGACAGGTTCTCACTAAGTTGCTTAGGGCCTCACTAAGTTGCTGTGGCTGGCCTCAAACTTGCAATCCTCCTACCTCAGCCTTCCAAGTAGCTGGGATTACAGACATGTGCCACCATGCCCAACTCTAATAGACCAATTTTTTTTTTCAATATTTATTTATTTTTTAATTCTCGGCGGACACAACATCTTTGTTGGTATGTGGTGCTGAGGATCGAACCCGGGCCGCACACATGCCAGGCGAGCGCGCTACTGCTTGAGCCACATCCCCAGCCCCCTAATAGACAAATTTTAAACTTAATAATATGGAGAAATTTAGCCAATTATTTTGAGTCAGGACTGCTTTCCCAGTAACTGGGCTGTCTTAGGACAAACCCCAATCCTTGTACATGTTAGGCAAGTGCTGTACTACTGAGCTGCAACACAGTCCTTTTGTTGTTTTATTTTGAGACAGGATCTCCTTAAATTGCCCAGGCTGACTTCAGATTTATGATGCTTCTTGAGTAGCAGGGATTATAGTTGTGCACCACCATGCCTGGCTCAGGCCACATTTTTTCAGAAAAAAATCTTTTTAGGCAAAAGATGTGACTGCACATAGTTTGATAAGGTAATTCTCAGAAGCACTGATAAGGAAAGGGAAAGTAAATCAGGGTTACTTCCCTGACTTACTTCCCTTACTTGGGAAGCCTAGCCTAGTCACATTAATTAGCAAGTTACCCCTGGGGCAACTGAGGCTCAATCAAATGCTGGGAATCATATGAGTGTTGTCCCACTTGAGTGGGGAGAGGAAGCTGGAGTATTTATCCTCTAATTCCTTTCAGTTATTAGTTTACTATTGCTCCCAGGAGTGTTACTCTTCAGTACTTTGGATCTGTTCTGTACCTAGGCTTAGAGAAAGCCCTCAGGCAGAGGCAAGAGCTAGCAATAAGCATGCTGTCTGCATGAATGGAAAAAATGTTGCAGGGGTCAGAGCATGGTACTGATATCTTCCACACTGGCCAAGAAAATGAAAACTAGGACTTCCTATAAAGCACTAAGATCTAAGAGAATTCAAAAGTACATTACAACATCTATACATTATACCTAAGTTTTTGTGTATCCTGTGGGTATGTTTTTAGTAAATCCCAAAAATGCTCCACAGGTCTGACTTCATTTTCATTTGCACTTCAATATCAGGCTCTGACCTGTCCTTTTGTTCTTTTAGAATTGACTGTTGGCAACTTAGCTTGAAGTCTCTGCTTTCAGTAGGCAATATGCCGAGGGTGTGGCATTAATCTTTCCTCAGCTTTGAAATATTAAATAAAAGCAAAAAATGGACCTTAGTCCTTGCCTGGGAGTGGAGCTCTGCTTGACCAGTGGTGAAATGGAAAGAGATGAAGACATAGTGAGTAAAACTGATCCTTTCCAAAGGTATTAAGTAAACCCTCACGATACATTAGCCATTAGCAGTCTTTTTTTTTTTTTTCTCCTCACATCATCATACATGTATTTTGTATACTGATGAGGGTCTCCTTCCATCTTCCGTGCAATTCCTCTTCTCCCTCCTATTCCCTCCCACCTCTCTTCCCTATTTAGTGGTAATCTTCTTCTCATGCTCTTCCTCCCTATCCCATTAGCAGTCTTTTTTGTGTGTCGCTCTTATTTTATTGCTGTCTGACCAATTAGCATGACTGGTTTTAAACACACACACACACACACACACACACTGAAGCAAGAAGGGATAGGGATCAGAGTAGAACTCCAGGACATAGGTGCTTGTATATAAAGGTGCAGTGGTTAAGCTTTGGGGCATTGGCAGGAGGTAGATCATTATAATCTGACTTTACTGTGCACTTGCTGCACAACAGTGAGAATATTGCTTCTCTAAACTCATTTCCACATTTGTAAAATGAACAAGATAACAGTGACACCTTCTCATGGTTCTTTGGATGATTTAACAGGATGATGTATTTGACTCTGTTGGCATAAAGTAATGGGCATATGTCATAAAATAAATCAGTCAGGGTTCAATGAGAGAATAAAGCCACTACAAGTGTTATTAACAAAGGGTTTTTATGGTGTAGGAGTACAGGGGACCTTGCTTCCATCCTCTGAGGGTTCAATAATTGAGTTTGCTGATATAAACTGACAAAAGACAGATTAACAAGAAGAAAGGCATATAAATTTGTTGTGTGTTCAGGGGCATCACAAGAACAAAAAGTAAGTACTCACACCCCAGTAAGATTAAAAATCTTATATATTTTTCGTCATATGGGAGAAGGAAGTGAGGGCTGTAGGCACTTTTAGAGAAAGAGTAAATGATTTTTAGTGGAGATGAATGAACTCAAAGAACAAATAATAGTTTAGGACAAAATTAACTGGGCTATGGGTGTGGGGTCAACTCTTGCCTTTTCTGAGAGTTAATCTCTTTGATGAGATTATAGGGAGGAGGTTTGAGATAATTACACTCCTCTGGAGGAATTTCCTTTTTTTCAGATAAGGGAACTTCAGAGAGAGCCTCCCCCTGTCCTTTTGGGGGAGAAAAATAGGTGAGACAAGAGGAGGGTGGTGGTGGGGAGAAGTCAGAGAGAAGTTGGTTTTCAGACTGCTTTTCTTAGTTGGAAGTACTCAGCATCTCAAAGCACTTTATTCTGAGATATCATTTTCTGAGCCCAAACAATAGGAACAGAGCTCATGACTGAGGGAGGAGATCAGGAAGTAAAGATCCAAGAAGAAGTTGGAGAAATGACCATGAAGAAATTCTCCTGAAGCCCTGGGGTGAGTGAACAAGTTGAAGCTTATAAAGAAATCTGAGAAGCCAAGAACATCCATCATCTAAAGCGAGACTGTGAATTGGGAGCTTGTGAAGCACTTGATGGGAAGTGATGCCTCTCCTAGGGACATATCTGTGTCAATTGCTGTGTGTCCAGTATTGGGCCTGCAGCTGCTTTTGATCATCAGGGCTGGCAGTTGAGAACAACCTAGTGCAGAACAGAGGAGAAGAGACAAATTGGACATGCTGGGTATCTCAACATCTGACTTACCCCACATGACACAATGAAGACCTCTAGAGAGGCATGTTTCACTTCTGCTTGGCAAATTATAAACAAGCTCCTCTTGTGGTCAACTCAAACCTGGAGCCAAATGGGAAAGGGAATTCTGGGAAACGCACTGCTTAGTTTAGCATGTTGACAACAGAAAATCCAGTATACCCCAAATGATTCTGGTTTTAATTTCTGTCTTATGTAATAAAATCCTAGGAACCTAGCTCTTTAGGTTTTTTCTGCAGTGCTCTCTTCAGTAGGCAGCTTTACTCTTGACAGTGGTCCACTTCATGCTTTGAATATAGCCTTTGCTGCTCTGCCACTGCAACTTATTTTTAAAATGGACATGTTTCTGTCTCTTCCTCTTTCTCTGCTCCTCCCTAATCTCAGAGGTGAACAGGATTACCTTTCTTCCCTATCCTAGGCTGAGTTATCTGCCCTGGAGTATACACCCACATAGGAACAAAGTAATCTAGATTTGGGGGCTGGTACCAGAAAATCTCAGCAATGATTATCGCCCAAATTAGGAAGAAAATTACAACTCCAAACAGAGAACACATGGAATGTAGCCATTGAATCATCTCTTTAAAAACCCCCTCTTCCTGCTGATGGGCAGAATCACAGACATTGGGACAGGTGTCCCCTGTGTTTCTCCTTCTCTTGCAAAGCAATAAACCTTCTTTTTTCTTTTTCTCAAAACTGTTTCCTTGTTATTAGATTGGCATCAGGACCAAGGGCCAAGGTTTCAACACCAACTCCAGAGTTTAAGATGTCTAATGAAGTTCCAAAAATGTTGTCCTCATTCCAGCCAATGGGAAGGAAAAAGAGTTTGTCCATTCTTTTAAAATTTTTGCTGTGGTACTAGGGATGGAACCCAGGGCCTCACACACACTACTGAGCACATTTCTTATTTGTGCAGACTTGGAGATTTCTTTAAATGTTGAACAGGCACAGACTTTGTGAGCAATGTAATTCTGTCAAATAGGAATTCTTTTTTATTAACTTTCAGTTAAGTTCCTTTCTTTGTAATCACAGCCAAAGATCTTGTCTAGAAATAGTTTTGTTTTGTTTTAAGGACTGAAAACTGGTCTTTGTTGGTTACACTATTCATATCCATCCATTTCTCTTTCAATTTAATGGCAGCTATGCTGAAGTCATTTAAAACAGATTGAATGGGAAAAAGTACACTTAATCTACTCCTTGCCATTGGGTAAATGCTTTCTATGATGAGACACTAGTTTCATCTACCTAAAGGTGCAGGTTTTTTGTTTGTTTGTTTGTTTTTGTTTTTGGTGGTGGTGAAATTGAACCTAGGGCCTCACACATACTAGGCAAGCACTGTACCCCTGTTCTTTTTATTTCATTTTTGATACAGGGTCTTGCTAAGTTTCCCAGACCTCTATAAGGTTCTTGCTTAGCATCCAGACGGCCATCTTAAGTGACAGCCACCATTTTAAGGAAATAGTTTCATTTTCCGGCCCAAGGGCCTTTCTGATAAAGGCTCACCACTCCCCCACACCAACCCAACCCTTAATCACCTACATTAGGATCCGCCCATCTCTGATTCCTGAGCTTGTCGTATAAAAATCCCAGAATACAAGCTGTTTTGCCTCTCTCTCCTATAGAGAGATGGCCTTTGTCAGCCCTGACACATAAACTCTCATATGTATCTCTGCCTGGTCTCTGTTTTTCATTTCTCTGAGTTCTGGGGGCCCAATACTCCTTCTATGACTTCTATTGTGGGGGTAGAGGGTAAACCTTACTAACACAGACACCTAGCCTTATTTGCACTTTTGGCTCTCCAATTTTTACCCACTCCTTTTTGGTCATTCCACAGGCCCCGCACCCATTATGGGAAGGGACATTCTCACAAAGTTCGGGGCTAATGCATTCCTTCTCTCTTCATATATGTTTCCATCCAGACTTGCCTGCTGCTCCCCTGATCCTCACCCTTACCTTAGGACCATCCCCTATTCTGTCTGCCAGTGCCTTCCCATTACCTCCTTCAGAGGTGGATCCTAGTCTGGGAAGTTTCAAGTCCTATGGCCTCACCATGAGCCCATTCACATCCGTCTCAAAAACCCCCTCCATTTTCTGGCCCAATCACAATACCTGCTTTCCCTCCTTGCTGCTGCTGTCCCTCTCTTTTTGCAGAGCAGCTTTGATCACGTTCTCCCATCAGCTTTGCTGTCCCCTCTGGGGATTTGAGCTGCTTTGGGATCCTGGCCTGAGGGCCCAGGACAATTACCACATATCTTCTTGAGGGCCCAGGACAATTACCACATACCTTCTTCCTTTCAACTAGCGCTCTTCTTCTTCATCCACACACCCGCCTCCTTTGGGTAAGAGATTTTGCCCTTCCCTTCCCCTCCTCCCCACAAGTCTACTCCCTAGAGACTGGCAGTGACAAGTCTGCTCTCTAGAGATAAAAGTTAATTTAGATTGGCCCAGCACCAAGATTCTTGACCTTCTCATCCCTTCCCCTTGGTGAGTTCACTCTCGGGTCTTGGTTCTCAACTCCTCAGCAGAGCTTACAAAAGCCCGGGCCAGGTAACCAAGACTCTCTACGGGCAAAGCCCAGAACTAGGGAAGTAGTGGGTGATGAATCCCTTTTCTCAGTCCCAGAAAGGCTTCAGTCCTGGGACCAGTGAATTGTGTGGTGATGACCCCTTTTCCTTCCTGTCCCCTCTCTCACTCTGGTTTAGCCTAGAACTGGGGACACCTGCCTTTAGCCACTCCAGCACTCCAACTCGCCATGGGGAACTCCCAATCCAGAATCCCATCTGACTCACCTCTCGGCTGCCTCCTGGTCCACTTAGCCCCACTCCATTTGGCTCCTAATTAATTCAACTTTCCACTCAGTCATGGCCCTTCTCTGACTCGGACAATGGCCACCTAATGGCACTTTTGATCTCAATATTTAGATTCTCAATGGAATCTTCATAACTTTTGCAAGTGCTCAGGAAAATGGAAGGAAATCCCTTACACGCAGGTTTTCTCCTTTTTCCACTCTAAGCCTTCCCTTTGCCCCTCTTGCTCCCCCAACCAACTTGTACTTGTCACTAAAGCTCTGGATTCCTCCAGAGACCTTACTTCTAGACAAACAAGGGACCCAGAACCCTCCTCCCTTCTTCTATTGGCATAGTACATTGTAAAGCCCTAGGCAACAATCTCCCTGGCCAAGACCACACTGAAGCTAACATTGAAATACAAAGGACAGACTCAGCAGGGTTGATAAGAGGCCTAAGACTAAAAAAAGAGTGTCAATTTAACTTTTCCCTTGGCTGAAACACAGAAGAATGGCTTCAATTTTTTTTCTCTCATCTTCCTGATCTCATACACCCATTTCATCTTTATGTGGCAGAAAAGCAGGGATTTGCTCTAGAGGTCCTTGGACACATGCTGGGGCCAACCTTTGCTCCTGTGTGGCTTATCTATCAAAGGGTCTTGACCCTACTATTCGGGGATGGGCCCCTTGCTTACCAAAGTTGACCGCAGCCTCTCTACTTATTAACGAGTCAAAGAAACTCACCTATGGGGCCCCAGTAACCATCCTGGCTCCCCATCACCTAAAGGAACTTCTCACCTATAAGGGCTTGCATTTTTATGCCTGGGTCACCTTTCATCTCTACAGGTTTCCCTGGTGGAAGATCTCAGTCTTACTTTTGTTAGGGTCCGGCGAAGCGTCGGAGGAAGAGACCACACAAGAGACTGGCTCCATGCAATTGGCAAAAGGGGATTTATTGATTCAGCATGCTGAGGTTCCAGGCTCACTCAGGAAGATAGAGCAGCCCAGAGCCCAGAGCAGAGGTCAAGCCGAGCTTAAGTACACTTTTTGGGGAGGGCGGGGGGCTTTGCATACATCAGAACAAATCACTATGAGGCACGGGAAAATTGAACAACAACTCTGAGACATGATTAGTACCTTCATTGGCGGGAACAGGCTGGGCAGGGGTGATTGGTCACTCCTAAGCAGGGTACACATTTAAACTGATTGATTTTGGGGCCTGGATGCCTACGTGCTGAGCTACTCAGAGCCCTTAGCTATTAAACAACCAGGGAATCAGTGGAAATATTTACTGGGCAGTTCGGGTATTGTCCTAACAGCTACAGGGATTACAGGTTCTGGGGGTAGCAGAGGAATTTTAACAATACCTAGTCTTTTACTTTTTAACTCAGGCTTTGCGGCTTAGAATCAGCTTAGAAATTTTACCTTTACACTTTCCACACGTGTTCACCTTTAAACCCTGCTACTCTCCTCCCCACTCCTCAGGAGTCTTCCACCTCTTCTCTTGCCCATTCATGCTTTGAAATTCTAGAGGAGCATCTTCTGTATCCCTCCCACATACAGGAAGGCCCCTTGCTCCAGGCAACATACACATGGTTCACAGATGGCTCTTCCTTTCTTCAGGCAGGCTATGCTATAGTCTCTCTAACCTTGGTTGTGGAAGTGGCTCCCTTCCCCAATAATACATCCAATCACAGGCTGACCTTGTTGCCCTCATCAGAGCTTCACTTTGGCAAAGGGAGCCTCCCTTAATATCTACTATCCCTTGAATTACATTTAGATTGAACTAAACTCCTTCCTTTGGCTCTTCTTAGGTTACAGGCCCTTCCAAAGAAGCCACTCAACATCTCCCCTTTTGAGCTTCTGAATGGATGGCCTATCTCCCTGCTCAGCTCACCACCTTCTGATTCTCCACTACCCCCTGCTCCTCATCTTTTCTGGCCCCTTCTTGCATATATCAGAAACCTTCTTTGGCAATACAGTGATACTATTCTGGCAAAGCCTAGTTCTGCCTCTTCCCCTTCTCCCACTCTGTCTCCTAGCAACCTGGTACTTTTTAACCCTCCCAACAGAACCCCCTGCTCCTCTCAACTCCCCATAAAATGGACTCTATCGGGTCATTCTTACAACTCCTTTGGCAGTCCGCCTTGAGGGCATCCTATTGGGTTCATAACTCCCATTTAAAACAGTCCTCTATGCCCTATTATACAGTGAGACCCACAGGCCCTCTCAAGCTGCATTTCTCCAAGGCCAGAACCTCCAATCTTCCTTAGGTCTCTGAGGAGCACAAGGACACTGCAGAACCATGAGTACCATCCTTCCCTTTTTCATTTTTGCCCTCCTCCCTCATTCTGCACTCACCTCCCAGGGGTACTACTGCCAGGGATTATCCTTCTGATTTCAAGGAAATTTATAGCAACTTGCTCAAGCCATATTAATTATGCAATCCCAGCTAGATTCCTTAGCTGGTGTGGCAGAATTGAAGGGGCCTTGATCTTCTTATGGAGAAAAAAGGCGGACTTTGTACCTATAGGAGGAATGCTATTTTTATGTCAGTGAATCTGGTATAGTAAAGAACAAGGTAAAACAACTCCAGCAGGACCTTGAACGTGGGAAACAACAGTTCTCCTCTGCTGAAGGAATACCAAACCCTCACCAAAACTGGGCCGCCAGGTACAGCATTCCACCACCACTCAACCTCTGTCATCCTTGTTGCAATGATTCAAACCCACCCCTTCCCAGCAGGAAGCAGTTATAGAAGATTGACCTATGTCCCTATTCCCTAAGGGGCCCAATAAAAAACAAAAAAAGGGGGAATATAAGGTCCTTGTTTAGCGTCTGAATGGCCATCTTAAGTGACAGTGTTGGGTGTGTGGGAGACCTTGTCTTTTGGTTTTATTTCCCCCATCTGGTTTCTCCCGGCTGAAGTTATGTTTTCATCTCTCAGGAATAACATCATGTAATCCCTTACCCGTTTCCCTCCTCTCTAAAGGGCGCCAAAGTCAAAAGTTTTCTTGACCAATCCCGGGGGACACAGTGTCTGCTCGCCTGTTCCTGAGTCACCCTGCCAATGAGCACCCGCCACATCGCCAAAGCAAGCCTTCTTTTTTTTTTTTTTTTTTTTTTTTTTTTAAAGAGAGAGTGAGAGAGAGAGAATTTTTTAATATTTATTTTTTAGTTTTTGGTGGACACAACATCTTTGTTGGTATGTGGTGCTGAGGATCGAACCCGGGCCGCACGCATGCCAGGCGAGCGCTACCGCTTGAGCCACATCCCCAGCCCAAAGCAACCCTTCTTAAGCCAAAGCTTGCAGGCTAACACTGCTGCCCTCTCTTCCTCTCCTTTTCTTCCCCTTTCGGCAGCCCCCCAATAAAATCTCTTGGTTGAATTTCTGTCTTGGGTGAGTCACTGGCCTTTCGCTTTCCCTCCCAAGGGCCTTTCTGAGAAAGGCTCAGCACTCCCTCAAACCAACTCAACCCTTAATCACCTGCATTAGGATCCGCCCAGATCTGATTCCTGAGCTTGCCCTATAAAAATCCCAGAACCCAAGCCTGTTTTGCCTCTCTCTCCTATAGAGAGATGGCCTTTATTTGTCAGCTCTGATACATAAACTCTCATATGTATCTTTGCCTGGTCTCCATCTCTTGTTCTTCACTTTCCCGTCAATCTTAGACTTTGATCCACCTGCCTTAGACTCCTGAGAAGTTGGGATTATAGGCAGGCATTACCAGGCCTGTTAAAATTTGCAGATTTTTAGCCACTATTAACAACTGGTTGAGATTCGGTTAAAAAAGCAGTTGTCCTTTCATCTTGGCAAAGGTGCAAATTATCAATTTCAAGTGTAGGCCTTAAGTAGCTCTTTTAGCAAAGCTGTAGTACCTTCCTCTCTGCTTCTGTGTTGCCTTTTTCTAGCTTGGAAGACCTTCTGAGAGTATTAAGAAGAAGCCAATACATAATAAAAAAAATCATTAATCTTTTCTATCATTTCCCCTAAAGCTACAACATCAATCAGCATGTGGTCTCCTTTTTAAGCTAAAGCAGAAAAATATTTGTCACCAAAGTTATAGTATTGTGATATTGAGCCTATACCACTTGCTGTCCAACTTCTAAGTCTAGTACCATATTTTAGTTTTTCATGAGGTATAGTCTCCTACTTCCGGGTACTTAATCCATAATTATTAGGACTTCATTTTATTTTATTTTATTTTATTTTTGTGACAGGGCCTGGAGTGTAGCTCAGCAGTAGAGTGTGTGGTAAGTACATTTGAGGCCCTGGCTTCAATTCCTAGCAAAACACACACACACACACACACACACACACACACACACACACACAAAACACACAAGAAAGAAAAAAAGTAAAATAAAAAAACATAAGAAAAAAAAATCAGTACAAAACACAGAAACCTAAAACAAAAGCCCAGATATTAAAACAATATGGAAGGTTTTTGTTTTGTTTTGTTTTGTTTTTGTACCAGGGATTGAATCCAGGGGTGCTTATCCACTGTGCAACATCCCCTGCCCTTTTTATTTTATTTTATTTTTTATTTTGCAACAGGATGTCACTAAGTTACTTAGGGCCTCACTAAATTGCTCAAGCTATCTTTGAACTTTCAATCCTCCTGCTTCATCTGCCTGAGCCACTGGGATTATAAGCATATGCCACCATACCCTGCTGGAAGGGGTTGGTTTTGTTTTGCTTTGTTATGTTTTGTATTTTCCCCTGGGATTGAACCCACAGGCACTTTGCCTTGCAGTTTTAGCCTCAACCTTTTTTGTTTTTTTATTTTGAGACAGGATCTCAGATCCTCTTGCCTTAGCTTTCTAAGTAGCTGGGGTTACAGACTTGTGCCTCCACCCATACCAAGAATAATCTTTTACATATGTTAACTTTGAAGTAGATAAAGCATGACCTGAAAATAGTTCTGCAATCCTACTTTTCCTCTTGCTATTGGTTAGAAATTAGTTCCATGGCCACATGTTGCTGAAGGGGCTGCTTTTATGGGAATATAGTTTCATTGCCAAGCTAGTAGGAAGAAAGTGTAAATAAAAGATACCTCTCTTGGGCTGGGGATGTGGCTCAAGCGATGGTGTACTCGCCTGGCATGTGTGGGGCGCTGGTTTCGATCCTCAGCACCACATAAAAAAATAAAATAAAGATGTTGTGTCCACCGAAAAATTTTTAAAAAATTAAAAATTCTCTCTCTTTCACAAAAAAAAAGAAAAAGAAAAAGAAAAGATACCTCTCTCCCCACACTTTCCAGAAAAAAAATAACAGTTTCAGTTGTGCCCCTATTTCTGTTTCAGAAATTTAGTCACGTGGCACACCTATCTATAAGAGTGTTAAAAATTAAGGGTTCATACTAGGAAGCCAAATGCCCAACTAAAAAGTGAGGGTTTCATTACTATTTTGTATGTAATGAGGATTGAATCCAGGAGTGCTTTAGCACTGAAGTATATCCAAGCACTTTTTATTTTTTATTTTGAGACAGGGTTACTAAGTTACTAAGGGCCCTCTCTAGGTTGCTGAGGCTAGCCTCAAACTTGCAATCCTCCTGCCTCAGGCTCCTGAGCCATTGGGTTTACAGGCAGGCCTGTCCAGAAGGACTTGCAACTAATCAGGAGACAAGAACAGATATTTGTTAACACAAATTAGTCTTGGGTCTAGCAGGTGAAATCACATAGCAAAGAATCTATCATATTGTTAACAACTCAATAATATGTTAAATGTTGGGCTAAGGATGTAGCTCAGTGGCAGAGTACTCTCCTGGCATGTGTGAGGCCCTTGATTCACTCTAAAGTATTACAAAAATAAATAAATAAATAAAGCTTCCTGTACTCAAACAACAATTTTGCTGAGAAACAAATCAGGAAAACTATGAAAAAAAAAAAAAACTGAAAGAAAGAAAGAATTGGAAGTTAATTTACCCAAGGAGGTGAAAGATCTCTACAGTAAAAATTATACAACACCGAGGAAAGAAACTGAAGACCTTAGAAGACAGAAAGACCTCCCATGTTCTTGGATAGGCAGAATTAAGCTAAAATGGTCTTACTATGAAAATCAATATATAGATTCAATGCAATCCCTATCAAAATACCAATGGTATTCTTCACAGAAGTAGAAGAATCAGAAACCCAGAAGAGCCAAAGCAATCCTGAGCAAGGAGAGCAATGCAGGAGGCATCAGAATACCTAAACTCAGATTTATACTACAAACCTACTGCAACAAAATCAGAATGATATTCACATCAAAACAGACATGAAGAGCAATGGGATAGAATAGAAGACACAGAGACAAACCTACATACTTATAGTCATATGGTATTTGACAAAGGGGCCAAAAATATATATATATATTGAAGAAAAGATAGCTTTTTTAACCTATAGTGCTGGGAAAACTGATACCCATATATACAAGAATGAAATTAGATCCCTATATCTAACCTTGCACAATAGTCAAATCAAAGTGGATCATATGTTGGGCATGCTGGTACAATGCCTGTAATCCCAGTGACTCAGGAGGCTAAGGCAGGAGGATTGAAAATTTGAGGTCAGTCTCAACAATTTAGTAAAATCTTTCTCAAATAAAAAGGGATAAGAATACGGCTCAGTGGAAAAGCACCTCTGGGGCCTGGGACTATGGCTCAGCGCTAGTGCACTCGCTTGGCATGTGTGGGGCACTGGGTTCAATTCTCGGCACCATGTATAAATAAATAAAGATCTATCAACAACTAAGAAAAAAATTAAAAATAAAAGGGACTGGGAATGTAGCTCAGAGGTAAAGTGCTCCTGGGTTTAAACCCCAATACCAAGAAAAAAATTTTAAGAAAAAGCACCTCTGGGTTCAATTCCTTGTGCCACCCCACCCCCTCCCAGCAAAAAAAAAAAAAAAAAAAAAAAAAGATGTACCAATAGGAATTAGACCATAAAATAGGGTCAATACTTTATCATGTTGGTGCAGGTACTGAGTTCCTTCATCAGATCCCTAAAGCTCAAGAAATAAAACCAAAAATTAATAAATGGTGTGCCTTCAAATTAAAAAGTAGTACAGCAAAGGAAATAATTAAGAGTATGATGAGAGAGCTTATAGAATGGGAGAAAATATTTGCCAGCTACTCCTCTGACAGGGGATTAATATCCAGAATATATAAAGAACTCAAAAAAGTTAATACCAAAAAACAAAATAACCCAATCAATAGAACTAAACAGACATTTCTCAAAAGAAGAAACACAAATGACCAACAAATAAATGAAAAATGTTCAATATCTCTAGCAACCAAGGAAATGAAAGCCAAAAGTACACTAAGATTTCATCTCACTCCAGTCAGTATGGAAATTATCAAGAATACAAATGATAATAAATGTTGATAGTGGCACATACTTGTAATCCTAGTGACTTGGGAGGCTGAGGTAGGAGGATCACAAGTTCAAAGCCAGCCTCAGCAATTATCATGTCCCTTAGTGAGACCCTATCTCAAAACATAAAAAAGACCTGGTGATGTGGCTCACTGTTTAAGTGCCCCTGGGTTCAATCCCTGGTACCATAAATAAATAATAATAAATGTTGATAAGGATGTGGGGGAAAAGGTACACTCATACATTGTTGGTGGGACTAGAAATTAGTACAACCACTCTGGAAAGCAGTTGGAGATTCTTCAAAAAACTAGAAATGTAACCCCATATAACCCAGCTATCCCACTTCTGGGTGTTTATACAAAAGAACAAAAATAGGCATAATATAATAACACATCAAATCAATGTTTACAGCAGTACAATTCACAGTAGTCAAATTATGAAATGATCCCAGATGTCTGTCAATAGATGAATGGATTAATAAAATGTGGCATAAATACACACTAGAGTATTATTATTTGAGTCATAAGCTAGAATGAAATGGTTGTATGAACTATGGTTGTAGCTCAGTTGTAGCACGCTTGCCTAGTATGTGGGCACTGGGTTCGATCCTCAACACCATTTAAAAATAAATAATAAAAAAATAAAGGTATTGCATCCATCTAAAACTAAAATTTTGTTTAACAAAAATGAAATGATGGCATTTGTTGGTAACTGGATGGAAATGGAGAACATCATGGTAAGTGAAATAAGTCAGACTCAGTGAAGTGTTGAATGTTTCTCTCATATGTGGAACCTATAGGAAAAAAGGCAGGGGAGGGTGACATCAGATATCATAAAGATATAGGGAAGATCAGTGGAGTAGAAGAAAGAGATTGAAAGGGAGGGAGGAGGGATGGGAAAAGGGAAGAAATGCAGAATGAATTTAACAATTCATAATTAAAATATATTAAAATATATTTACATGTTATGCACATTATAAAAATACTACAGAGAATTCCATCTTTTTGCATATGTAGAAAGCACCAATCAAAAATAAATAAATGAGTGAAAAGGAAGATTAGTAGAGGAGAAGAAGGAGAATAGCGGGAGGGAAGGGGAGGGAAATTGAAAATGGGGAGAAATGGGAACTGAATTGGAATAAATTTAATTCTGTGCATATGTGATTTTAGCAAAATGAACCCAACTACTATATTTCTAGTGCTCTAACAACAAAAAATAAATAAATAGATTATAAAAGCAGGGGGAAAAGTTAACTGTTATTTATGTCAAAATGTGGCCCAGAGAAGACCCTACATAGTCATTTTCTTGTTGATCCACTCTAACTCAAATAAGTTTTCTTAAAAAGACTCTTATTTTAAAAACAGTTTTGGGTTCACAGCAAAATTGAGTGAAAAGTACAAAGAGTTCCCACATATCACTCGCCCTCGTGAACACATAGTCTCTCCACCTTTGGTGGATAACTTTTTATACTCACCACACAGAAGTGAAACCTAAACTCCTACTTCTTAATACTGCTTCACTGACTTAACTAGCACACACTCTGCTGATATTTTGAGTATGAAGCTACTTTATCATGACTTAAAGAAATCATAGGGTGTAAACTATATTATTAAGAAAAAACAGAGTGAATTTTTAAGGAAGAAAATCAATGTTCTCTGTGCTTTCTTAAGTTTGTATTGTTACCATATTTCATCAAAGTTAAATGATAAAAGCCAAGGTCAACAGTATATTTGTTAGACTTCCGAGGGTGTGTAGAGTGTGAATGAGTATGACTGTTGGCCCTCCATATCTGCAGGTTCCATATCTGTGACTTCAACCAACTCCAGATCAAAAATATTTAAAATGTCAGAACATGTACACATATTTTTCTTGTCATTAGCCCCTAAACAATTCAGAATAACAACTATTTACACAGCATCTACATTGTATTAAGTATTACAAACAATCTGGAGATTATTAAAATATATGAGAATATACTTAGGTTATATCAAATACAAGGCCATCTTATATAAGGGACTTGAGCATCCTCAGATTTTGGTGTCCTTGTGGGGAGGGTGGCTGGAAACAATCCCCTGAGTATACCAAGGAACAACTGTATGAGAGCTCTTTTTCTATATTCTATATCATGATTATTTGGAAAGCAAATAAAAGTTGTCTTTGCTTTAACAACACAAAGAATGCCATTGGAGTTGGTCAATTATTTGATAATGGTAAAATAAGATTTAGTGACTCTTCACTGGGTTTAACCTCAGGGGTCAGACAAGTAGTATTTCAGGGGCCATGGAATGGTTATCCTACTCACTACTCCACCTGACATTTCTTTGAAAAGAAATAAAGACTTCATTTCACAAAGATGTTAAAGAAAAACAGAAGCCCGGTGCAGTTACGTACACCTGTGATCCCAGCTACTTGAGAAGCTGAGACAAGAGAATGCAAGTTCAAGGACAGCCTCAGCAATTTAGTATAAACTTGTCTCAAAATATAAAATGGTTGGGATGTACAGTACTGGTAAAGTACCCTGAGTTTAGTCCCCTGTACCCAAAAAAGAAAAAAATATGAAAATAATAAGGAATATCAAGATATTAAGACATTTTCTTTTTCAGGGTCTCCATCTCTCTCTCTTGAAGTAATCTTTTGCTACCTGTATTTGGTCTCATTGTTGGAGTGATCAATTTTTGCCTGTATTTGCTCATTTAGGTCATTCTTTAATTCACAGATCATTTTAATTATGAACCTTCTGAACTCCTTCTCTGACATTTCATCAACGTCCCTGTCCATGGGTTCAGTAATTATAGTGTCCTGGTTTGTTTGGGGCACTTTCCTCCCTTGTTCTTTCATGTTGTCTGTGTGTCTTCCTTTCTTGCAGTGTGAATCTGAGATACTACAGTTTTTTCCTTGTATTCTTGTAGTACCCATGCAGATTGTCTGTACCTCACCTTGATGTTGGGCTTCCAGATCCTGCTGGTGTCCCTCAATGAATGCTACTGCATCCTGGGTCTGGGTCCTGCATAAATTGGAGTGGGTGGATCTGGGCTGCTGGGCTGGACCTCCCGTGGTAGTCTGCTGGTCGGTCGGAAGGGGCGGTCCTGCACCAGAGGCTAGGCTCTGGCGGTGTCTGCTCTGCCATGGGGAGGGGTGAACCGAGCCTGCTGAGAGCCTGGATCCTGCACGGGGCCAGTGTGGGTAGATCTGGGCCTCCCTCGGTAGTCTGCTGGTCTCAAGCGTTAAAACATTTTCTTGAGCTGGGCATAGTGATGCACGCTGGGAGGCTAAGGCAGGAACATTGCAAGATTGAGGCCAGCCTCAGCAACTTAGCAAGGCCCTAAGCAACTTAGTGAGACTCTGTCTCAAAGTAAAAACTAAAAAGGGGTGGGGATGTGGTTCAGTGGTAAAGCACCTCTGGGTTCACCTAAAAATACATACATACATACATACATACATACATACATACATACATAGACCATTACAGACCAAACATTTAGAGCTTCGTGGAAAAGTTACTGCCAAACAGGGAGTTCATTTAAGCACTCCAAGTGGGCTCCAGACTTTGGGGAGATAAAATTGGAGTCTTTAAATCAAAATATGATAAACTATGTTTTGTATTAAGGAAGCAAACTCTCTGAATGATGTCATTGGTTACTGATTGCTGGGTTTATCAACTGTGTAAGCATTGAGTTTATAAGAAGTGATCCACATATGCATTTGGTGCTCAGCACAAGATGATGGCATCCAACTGTCTCTGCTGAGTATGTGAGGATTCTTTTAGAATTAGACTATCCAGATTTCATTTGACGTAAATCAGTATTATTTTGTTCAGTCTAGTCTGAATGAAGAGCAGAAATATAGGTGATCAAGTTTGTTGAGACAAATGCAGTTAACTTTGGGTGTGGTAGAATAAAATGAATAAGTTTCAGTCAATATGCAGGTTCTACCTCTGATAATAGATCCTGGTGTGTGTGTGTGTGTGTGTGTGTGTGTGTGTGTGTGTGTGTGTGTATTTTTTTTTTTTTTTTTTTGCACCAAGGATTTAACCCAGGGGTTCTTAATCACTGACCCACATTCCCAGCCGTTTACACTTTTTATTTTGAGACTGGGTCTCAATTATTTGCTTAGGGCCTTGCTCAGGCTGATTTGAACTTGTGATCCTCCTACTTCAGCCTCCTGAGTCTCTGAGATTACAGGTGTATGCCACCACACCCATCTATTTTTAAAAGAGAAAAAAGGAAAGAAAAGACAACACAATTTCTATAAAGTGAACCAATAACAATTGTAATTAAGTTTTGGTCTTGAATTACTAAATTTATGTCGCTACAGAATCACACAAAACATGGTTTTTATGCTATTCAAATATCATATATTATCCCTAACAATACCAGAATAATGTCTTTAAGTCATAGAAGAATAAGGACTTCTCTGACTCCAACCCAAAGAGTCTTCTTTGTCCTAATTGGAAATGATCTGATTAGTTACTTCAAACCCAACTTCACCTCAATTTAGAAAGAATTTTTTTCTTCTTTTCTGCCCTTCCCTCCTTTCTTCTTTCCTTTCTGACTTTTAAATAAAATTTATAATTTCAAATTTCATCAGCACTGAGATTCTTCCTTTCTTTCCAAAAGGAGGTAACTAATTAACTTGAGATTATGTTGGTCTTAATTTTGCAGAACAGATTTTGCAGGGTCATGGAAAAGTTCTAGAGGGTTCCAAAACATGTAAATTGCTTATTGTTGAAACAGGGGGATGATTCCACCTACCACCTTGGTGGAGAAATAAAACTATAAGAAAAAAAATTCTAAAATTATTTTATACTTGTAACTAATTTGGAAAGTAGTTTGCTGTGAAAATCCTGTAGTTCCCGCCACCACTTTTTTCTTTCTTTTTTTTTCTTTTTTTTTGGTCATGGTTTTTCACAGTGGTTTAGTTCCTGATGATGATTAACATCATCAACAACAAAACAAAACAAAACAAAACTCTTATTTTTAATTTTATTTATTTATTTTTTTGGTACCAGGGATTGAGCCCAGGGGAGCTCAACCACTGCCATCCCCAGCCGTTTTTTATATTTTATTTTGAGACAGGGCCTTGATAAATTGCTAAGGCTGGCCTGGAACTTGCTATCCTCCTACTTAGTCTCCAGAGCCACTGGGATTATAGGCATTTGTCACCACACCTGGCACAAAAAAGACTCTTAAAGAGGAACAAAATGCCTGTCATCATTGGTTTGTCTGTAAAGCCTGAAAGAAATGTGAGGGATGGAGCTGAAAGGGAGGAAAAAAAATTTTTTTTCTCAACTCTTATTAGGCTTAGCTGTAACAACTCCTGTAACAATAAAAAGATTAACAAAAGATAAACAGTTTATTAATATATGCAGGACACATCATGAGGGAGAAATTTCAATAGAATTAACTCAAAATGGTAGCTTAAAACTCAACTTACGTAGCATCTCTACAAAGAACAATACATTTATAGAGAAATAACTGGATATGGGGAAGCAGGTTTTGCTTTCCAAGGGCAAGAAAGAATGACAAGAATCTAATAGAATAAGTTTCATTTGTAGATTCTTCTGGGGCTGTCTCTAGACTAACAGAAATCTAAAGTTGTATCCAATCAAGGAGAATTTATATCCTGTCTTTGACAGCAAAGTAGAACAGAAAGAGCTTTTTCTCCATTTGCCTTTTCTTTTTTCTCTTTCTCCTTGTTCTTTTAAATGATACCACATGCATCTTACAGCTTCTGTGGGTAGTGTCTGGGCATCAGTTAGTTGGGTCTTCTACTTAAGATCCCATCAGGGAAAACAAGGTATGGGCTGGGTTATGAATAAATTCATCTGAGGCTCAAGTCTCCCTCCTGGCTTCCTGGTTGTTGGCGGAATTCAGTTCCTTATTACGTTAGTCCATTTTCAGTTGCTATGACAAAATATCTGAGGAGTTCTGGAGTTTCAAGAGCTCATATCTGGGGGTGGCCTTCTTGCTGGCAGTCTTGAGGGGACACAGGGAATTATATGGCAAAAGACAGGAAACATGTACATCCATTTGCTGCTGCTTAATTGCCTTCAGCTCAAAAATAGCTTGAATGTCAGAGAAGCATATTTGGGAGTGATGTGTTCTGACTTCCTTCAGGGAGACTGTTTTTAGATCAGGAGAGAAAACCACTGGGAGTTACATATGTGGTGGCTATAAGAGCAAGGAAGGAAAAACATAGTCTGCCCCGAGGGGGTCCTTGGCTGAGCAGTCCTAAGGCACACGGGGGCTTCTAACTAGCTGTTATAACATTCTGAATTGATCTTGTACAGCCTCAGTCTTGACTTTTATCTCCTCAAGTGTGCCCATACATTCATGAAGCTCAAGGTGGGATAACCATGGTCAGTGACTGGCCTCTTCTCTCAAACCTAATCTTGTGGAGACACACTTTTCTGACCTCAATGGTCAGCTGCCCAGAAGAATTCCTCCTTCATTTCTCAAGGTCTCATTATTAGCTGTATAAATAAACCTTGAAAAATGATACTATCAGGGGCTGGGATGGTGGCTCAGCAGTAGAGCGCTCGCCTAGCGCATGCGAGGTCCTAGGTTTGATCCTCAGCACCACATAAATAAATAAAAAATAAAGATATTTAAAAAATGATACTATCAGTTCTCTTTTATCCTTTCATTTAGCAGTAGATTTCCAAGGATGTTGGGGGAGGAATTAGAAAAAGAACAGAAATGATAGAATCAACCCATTTTCCCCTAGCATTGTGTACATGAAAATTTCTACTTTTTACAGGCATCTTCTTTTTACAGATATAAAAAATATAACAGATGTTTATTGTATAGTTGGTTATGTTTTATAGAGATTTTAAATGTTCCTAAATATGATTATGAAATATTTTACAATGAGATGATCAACTTATTTGATAATGATTTCATTTGATAATGAGTTCATTGGCACTCCTTTATTAAATCACAGGAATCTGCGCTTTCTATTTCTCACTATAGACTAGGAAGAGTACTTGTTTTTTAATTTGTGTTGTTATTTAGTCAACGTTTTTAATCTTCAAACAGGGTCACAAATTTCTTGTTTCAATTTGCTAACTTCAACAGCCAATTAGGAAATATTTCTTTAACCTCACTTTTTACAATATACTTTATGAAGATAAGTTAGGCATAAGGCAAGTTTCGTATGTTTGAATGGCTTAGAATCTGGCTAGGAAGATTGGATTCAAGGAGTTCCATTATTCTTTGGTTGCCAGGGTTGATGCAATCTTTATAGTAGCAGTGATTTTTAATATTAATTACTTATTTTTAAATTTCTCTTTGTACCTATGTAGATTTTTCATGAAGGGAATTATTTTCTCACACAAAGTACTATGGTTTGGATAAATTCTCCCCCTCCTCCCCAAGGCCCATACATTGAAGATTTGTTCTCTAACCTAAGGCACTATTGAGAGGTGGTAGAATCTTTAAAAGATGGGGCATAGTGGAAGGAAGTTATGTTGCTAGATGTATTCTCTAGAAGGGCATACTGGAGCTCTTGCCCCTCCTCTTCTTTCTTTGCTTTCTGGCTGCCATGAAGCAAGCATCTTCCTCTGCCATGCACTCCCACCCTGATTTTCACTTTGCACCGTCTTTGTCTTGGAACTACTATAACAAAATGCCTTAGTTCAGATAATTTTTTTCTTTAATAAAAAAAAAATTTTTCTGGTTCTAGGGGTTGAATCCAGGGGCATTTTACCACTTTGCCACCTCCCCAGTCCTTTTATTTTAACTTTTGATTTTGAACCAGGTTCTTGTTAAATTGTCAAGGCTGGCCTCCAGTTTGTGATCCTATTGGCTCAACCTCTTGAGTAGCTGGAATTACTGGCATGCACTACCATATTTAGCTAAGGATGAGTAATTTATGTGCAATAGAAATGTATTGATCACAGTTTTGGAGGCTGGGAAGTCTAAGATAAGCCACTAGCAGAGTCAGTGTCTAGTGAAGGCTTTCTGACTCATATGTGTGGCAACTATGTGTCCTCATGTGGCAGAAAGGATTAAACAAAATCCCTTAAGCCTCATTTATAAGGACACTAGTACATTGATCATCTCCTAAAGGTCCCATCTCTCAATACTATTGCATTGTTGATTAAGTTTCAACATGTAATTTGAGGGGAGGGGCTCAGACATTAAGACCATAGCATACTTCATTCTCTCTTTCAGAATACTGATTTTTTTTCTGCTTTTCCAATACATATGGGAGAATGACCATCACAGCCCTAAAATTATAGAAACTTTGTTTTCACTTATTCATTCAACAACAACAACAATAACAAAATCTATTTTGTACTTACTATGCTAGATTTCTCTTGCTCTAGCATCCAGACAATAGATTAACATTTCAATGTTTCCATATACATCATTGGAAGGCAGACTTTTTTTATTGGTGCTTTCTAATTGTATATAACAATGGGATTTGTTATTATATATTTGAATATACATACAATATAACAATATCACTTGGTCAATATTACTTCCCAACACTTTCCCCCTCCCTTCCCCTGTCCTATCCCCTGTGCCCTTTCCTCTAATGATTTTCATGAGATCCTGTCCCCCACCTACAACTACTTTTCCTTTTTCCTCTCTAGCTTCCACATATAAGAGATTATATGACCGTTGACCTGAGTTTGGCTTATTTTGCTTAACATAATGATCCCTAGTTCCATCCATTTTCCTACAAATGACATAATTTAATTTTTCTTTATGGCTGAATAAAAGTGCTACATATGTGTTTGTGTGTGTGTGTGTGTGTGACCTTTTCTTTATCCATTCATCCATTAATGGACACCTAGGCTGGTCCATAGTTTGGCTATTGTGACTTGTGCTGCTAAAAACATGGGTATATATGTATAGTGATGCATATATGCTATAATAATATGATATTATTGTATACTATAATAATAATGACTAACTATTTAGGATAAATGCTGAAGAGTGATATAGCTGGGTCATATGGTGGTTCCATGCCTAGTCTTTTGAGGAAACTCTATACTGATTTCCATAGTGGTTGTACTAATTTGCAATCCCACCAACTGTTCAATGTTCCTTTTTCTGCACATCCTCTCTATCATTTATTGTTATTTGAATTTTTTAAGGGGAGTACCAGGGATTGATCTCAGGGACACTCAACCACTGAGCCACATCCTCAACCCTTTTTTATATTTTATTTAGAGAGAGGATCTCACTGAGTTGCTTAGTACCTTGCTAAGTTGCTGAGGCTGGCTTTGAACTTGGGATCCTCCTGCCTCAGCCTCCCAAGCTGCTGGAATACAGGTGTGTGCACTGCACTGGGCTTTTTGAGTTCTTCATATTCTAGATATTAATCCTCTGTCAGAAGAGTAGCTAGCAAACTTATTTTTTCCAATCTGTAGGTTTTCTCTTTACATTTGTAATTATTTATTTTGCTGTGCAGAAGTTTTTTTTTTTTTTTTTTTAATTTGATGCCATCCAATTATTAACTCTTTTCTCAGCTTTAGCGGTCCTATTGAAAAAGTCATTGCCTGTGTTTATATACTAGAGTGTTGATCCTATGTTTTCTTCTAGGAGTTGCATAGTTTTTGGTCTAATTCCTAGAAGTTTGATCCATTGTGAGTTGATTTTTGTGCAGGATGAGAGATAAGAGGCTAATTTCATTCTGCCACATATGGATAACCAGTTTTCCCAGGATCCATTTGTTTAAAAGGCTATCTTTTCTCCAATGTATGCTTTTGGCCACCTTTGTCAAGGATCAGAAGACTGTAGTTGGTCTTCTATTATTTACCATTGGTCTATGTATCTGTTTTTATGCCAGTACCATGCAATTTTTGTTACTATAGCTCTGTAGTATAATTTGATGTCAGGTATTGTGATCCCTTTTTTGGCTTAGAATTGCTTTGGTTATTCTGGGTCTTTTATTCTTCCAAATGAATTTTAGGACCATTTTTTCTAGTATTGTGAAGATTGTCATTGGTATTTTGATGGGTATTGCATTGAATCTGTACATTGCTTTTGGTAATATGGCCATTTTAACAATATTAATCTGCCTATGTATCAACAGGAAAAGTCTTTCCATCTCCTGAGATCTTCTTCAATTTCTTTCTTCTAAATTCTATAGTTTTCACTGTAGAGGTGTTTTATCTCTTTGGTTAGATTTATTTCTAGGTATTTTATATTATTTTATTTTGAAGCTACTGGGAATGGAATAGTTTTCTTGATTTCTTGCTCAGCACATTTATTGTTGGTATATAGAAAAGCTATTGATTTTCACATGTTACTTTTCTAACCTACTACTCTGCTGAATTTGTTCATTAGCTCTAGCAGTCATTTGGTAGAGTTTTTTTTGGATCTTCTAAGTGTAGGATCTTATCATCTGCAGTAATAATTTGATTTCTTCCTTTCATATTTTTATCTCTTTTTTTCCCTTCTCTTGCCTAATTGCTCTGGCTAGGATTTCTAACACTGTATTAGCACAATAGGGGTGGTAAGACTATACATTCTTGTCTTGTTCCAGATATTAAAGGGAAGGCTTTCAGTTTTTTCCCCATTTACTATGTGGTTTTCTTTGAGTTTCTTATATATAGCCTTTATGATATAGAAGTATGTTCCTTCTACCCCTAGTTTTTCTTAGTGTTTTTATCATGAATGGGTGCTGAATTTTGTTGAAGGCCTTATCTGCATCTATTGAAATGATTAGATGATTTTTTTCTTAGTTCTATTTATATGATGAATTAAATTTATTGATTTTGTGTACAGTAAGCCATCTTTGTATCTTTGTAACAAAATCAACTTTGTTGGGATGTACAATTTTCCTAATATGTTGTTGAACCTGATTTGCTAATATTTTAATAAGTATTTTTGCATCTAAGTTCATTGGGATACTGGTCTGTAGTTTTCTTTCCTCAACATGTCTTAATCTGGTTTTGGTATGAGTGTGATGCTGGTGTCACAGAATGAATTTGGAAGTGTCCCATCCCTTTCTATTTCATGGAATAATTTGAGGAGTATTGGCATTAGTTGTTTAAAGGTCTAGTAGAATTCAGCTGAGAATCCATCTGGTCCTGGGCTTTTCTCTGTTGAAAGGATTTTTATTGCTGTTATTGCATTATAAGTTATTGGTCTGTTTAGGTTTTCTATGCCTTCTTGATATAATTTTGGTAGATTGTATGTGTCTAGAACCATACACATTTCTTCCAGATTTTCCAATTTATTTGAGAATGGTTTTCAAAATAGTCCCTAATGATCTGCTGGATTTCTGTGATGTCTGTGGTGATTTCTCTTTTTTCATCTCTTATTTTTTTTTAATTTGGGTCTTTTTCTTTTGGTTGGTTTGGCTAAGGGGTTATCTATCTTGTTTATCTTTTCAAAGAACTAACACTTTGTTTCATTGATCCTTTGTATTATCTTAGTCTCAAGTTCATTAATTTTAGCTCTGATCTTAGTTATTTTCTTCCTTTTACTGGTTTTAGAATTGGTTTGTTCTTTTAATAAGGGCCTTGAGATATATTTAGGGATCTTTCTGATTTTCCTCTGTAGGTACTCATAGCTACAAGCTTTCCTCTTAGAATTAACTTCATAGTGTCCCAGAGGTTCTGGTGTGTCATGTCACTATTCTCATTTCAGTCTAAGAATTATTTAATTTCTCCCTTGATTTCTTCTATCACCCATTCATCATTTAAAAGTGTATTGTTCAATCTCCATGTGTTTATATAGTAGGGCTTTGTTGTGTTAACTTCAAATTTCTTTCCATTATGATTTGATAAGATGCAAGGAATTATATCAACTTTTTGTTTGTATTTACTAAGAATTGCTTTGTAGACTCTTAATGGCTCACCTGGATTATATATCCATTCCGATCACCCATGCTCAGGAAATAAAAATCACATAGTTGAGTGCTGTGGGAGAAAATTCCTAAGAAGAAGGCTGAATAAAGCAAATAAATAGAGTAACATGTTTTTTCCATAAAATGTAAGCTATTAACATAATACACTGTTAGATATATACTCTGTTTCAACTGAAACAATACACTAACCACCCAGAGTTAGTGCAGATACCACAAGTTAAAGATTCAGAACCCCACAAGACTTCCCTTCAGATGCTATCTGCAAATTCCAGAGGTTTCTTAGGTCACTCATATATCTGACCAACTTGGCTACACATTTGGTGTTCTCATAACCTACTCAGATTTGATAATTAGCTACAACACTAAAGAAAACTATATTCATGGTTACTTTTATCATAAAGCATACATAGGAAGTCATTTGAAGACATATGTAGGGCAACATCTGGGAGGGAATATAGAGCTTCTGTGCCCTCTCTTCGTGGAATACAGATTAGTTGTCTTCTTGGCACATCAATGTATTCACCAACCAGGAATCTTCATTGAGCTTTGGAATCCAGACTTTTTACCTGATGTTCAGTACATAGTCATGATTGTTTGAATACATCATTGGCCACATCTTCAGCCTTGCTCACCTCCCTAAAGGTTAGACTGGCTCAAAGTCCCAACCATGTAATCCTCTAATCACATGGTTGATCTTTCTCACGATCAGACCTATCTGTAAGTTATCTAAGTCACCCCAGTATCATAAAAAGAAACTCCTCTCACTATGGAAGTTCAAAAGCTTTTGAAGCTCTGTGGTAGAAACTGGAAAAAAAAAGACCAGATAATTCTTTATTATACTATATTATATCTTTTTTAAAAAAATATTTTAAGTACTTAATAGACCTTTATTTTATTCATTTATTTATTTGTGGTGCTGAGAACTGAACCCAGTGCCTCACACATGCTAGGCAAATACTCTACCACTGAACCACAACCCCAGCCCCACTATAATACATCTTCATATTGTATTAAATGCTGTAAGAATTCAGACACTCATTTGCCATGGGGGACTACTGGCTAAGATAAAATGACCCAGCTTAAGGGAAAAGAAATTCTAAAAGAGGGAAAAAATAGAGGAAGAAATTCGGAGTGTTTTGTTTGTTTTAATATGACAAACTGTTCAAAATAAAACAAATACAGTATTTTGTTTAGCTAAAATGAGAGTTTATGTGAAAGATAAGGTGCTAAGGCCACTTGGAGCTCAACAGTGAAGGATTGCAAATGCCAGAATAATAATTTTTGAAAATTTATCTTACTGATAACATCTTTCAGCAAGAAAGAGACTAAGTGACACAAGCCATATTTTAGGCAGGCCAGACTGACAGCAATATGTAGGTTAGATTAGAATAGGGAAATCAGAGAAGCTATTAGAGAAAGTCTCAGTTTTATATTAAAACATAGAATGAATATATGTAAAGAAGAATTGAAGAAATAAGGACATACGATAGTTCATTTTCCAGGTTTGAGATAAAAATTTGGAGGTACTTTTTCTATAGGAAAGAAATCTTTTGCATCTCTCCCTGAAAAAAAAAATTATGACTTAATCTGAATATATAATATATAGGCCCAAATCAATAGTAAATACGAAGTTACACAAAAATACCTTTCCTAGAAAATAAAACAATCCTTGGATGGATTTGTTAGACAATAGAAAAACATGCAATGATTTTTTTCTTAGTCTTGTTTCTGACTTTGGATAATTTTCTCAACAGTACCTCTTTTAATCTTAAAAAACAATTCTGGATATTAGCCTTACGTACATATATTTCTAGAAGCTAGGCTGATGGTATTCTAAACTGATTCATTTATGTGTATTGGCTCCACAGACTAAGAACCATTTTTATTCCTCCATGTTAGGTTTATCATACTGCACTGATATCTCTCATGCTATGAGCTAAAATAAACTTTCCCTCCTCTAAGTTGTTCTTGTTTGGTATTTTAGTCACAGTGATACAAAAGCTGATTAAAACACTGTCCTTTATTAAAGACCCAATTTTTACTTATAGCATGTGTCAGAATCCTTAGGCAAGCATGAAAGGAAAGCAAAAACCACATATTAGTGACAAGACATAAAGTCTTTCATTAGTATCTGCAGCCAATAAAATCAGAATGGAGAATAAAATTCTTTATAGTGTAAAATATATAATAATTTAATTAAATGCTGATTAATGTCTTCCTAAAACTAAGAATTGATTAGGGGCAAGAAGAGCATTAACAATTCTCCTTTCGTATAAAATGTAACACAGCATCTGAAACATTGCAATGTTAATGATACTTTACTTGTTCAACATCACCCAACGCAGTTATACTTATATTTTGATTTAACAGTTCTTAGTACGTGCCTCTTAAAATAGTGCTAAAAATTACAAAATGTGGAGTATATCAAACTTTGATTTTAGTTTTCTAATCTTTTATCAAGGTAAAATAATAAGTCTTTCCTGATCTTGGATTTTTGAGCCTTTATATTTGTGAGAAATAAATTACTGTTTGTTATAAAAATAAAACAAAACAAAAAAGCAAATCTTTGTGATTGCCATGGGAGTCTCTACTAAACCCCAAAGATAATGGGTGTATAAAAATCATCTTGATTTTTTTCCCCTGAATTTAAATTCTAATCTTGAGAAGAAAAAATAAAAAATTATCCTAGGAAATTTGGCCACTTCATTAAGACAAGATAATGTATGTCTTAGAACATGAATGTGGTTTAGTGGCTCCAGCAAGCATGATGGTACAACTTCCATAACTTTAATAGTATAATTTTATTTCTAAAAAGCTAAAAATGACCCAAATATACATAGAATGAACTTCAATCATTTATTTATTTCATTAGTGGAAGAAATAAGATTGTAAAGCTGATTTAAAGAACTACAGAAATTAAGGATTATCCAGCAAACCATCAGAAAAGACATACTGAAATAAATTTGTTAAAATCTATTTATATGGGCTGGGGTTGTGGTTTAGTGATAGAGTGCTTGCCTAGCATGTACGAGGCACTGGGTTCAATTCTGAGAATATAAATAAAATAATATAAATATAAAATAAGAGCCATCAACAACTAATAAAAATTTTATTTTTTAAATTTTAAAAATCTATTTAGGTTTTATTACTTGTGTGTGTGTGTGTGTGTGTGTGTGTGTGTGTGTGTGTATGGTTCTGGGGATTGAACCCAGGGTGCTCTACTACCAAGCTATATCCCCAGCATCCTTTTTTACTATTATTATTTTTTATTTTGAAATAGGATTTTACTAAATTGCCTAGGCTGGCCTCAAACTTATCTTGCCTAAGCCTCCCAAATGGCTGGGATTAAAGATGTGTACCACCACAATCAGCTAAATTAGTTAAGTTTTATACAAAAGTTGTTAATACTCTACTGATTAATACTGCTATAACTTAATATTATCTTTTCTACTGAATATTAATTATTTGCAACTCTCAAAGAAAAAAATCAACCAGGTGATACATATCATTACTGTACTAAACAGAGTAATGAAATAATCCTAGAACTAGAGAGATACAATTAAGAGGCTGAAATATAACACTGAAAGGACATGCAATCATCTTCTTGCCTTAGTTCCAAGTTTTTAATAATTTTTCTCAATAGGAGAGAGAACCAGGGTAAATTCTTTCTTCTCTAGACTTTCATTTATTTCTTAGTTACTTTTGCCACAGTTTTGCAGATTGCTGGGATCTCACATCAGATAAAACTTGCAGGCCAATTAAAATTGCTTTTACTAAGAATTTACCTTTAGTTTGTTTGCAAAGGCAAGAATTCTAATTCCTCTGATTTCTTTTTAGGCAGATGTCAGTGTTTCCTCCTATGGAAACACTTTTATCTGAGTTTCTAAAAATAGAAAAATGAAGTTTCAAATAGATTAGGGTCTCAGACAACTCCTGTGTTTTCACTCTTTCCCACAATAAATATGAATAATTCTTTTATATTTGTTTATATCTGATCATAAGCAAAATTTATCTTTGGCTGTTCTCAATTACAGTTTATTTGCATGTTTAGAAGTATTTATTCTCTAGTGTATGCCATGATCCTATGTATTTAAGCATAGAACCGTGGTTGAGGAAGCAGTGGTACCACATCTCAGGTCAAATCTTCTAGTTCTGTGATTTTTTTATTTTTTAAGACAGGTCTTGTTATGTAACCCAGATTAATCTTGTCCAGGTGAAACTCCTGTCTCAGCCTCCTGAGTATACTTGGTTCTAGCTCTATGATCTTGGATAGTATATTAACCTTTTTTGTCTCACTGTCTTTACTTGATTTTATGTGGAAACGTGTCTTTTGGGGTGCTATAACAAAGCACAATTAATTGGATATAAATAACAGAAATATATTTCTCACAGTCCTGAAGTTGAAATCCTCAGAGCAGAGTATAAATATGGTTGGGTTCAGATAAAGGCCCAACTCCTGGTTGTTATCACATGGTGGAAAAAGAGCAAGCTTAGCTCAAACTTTTCTTACAAGGGCACTAATCCTGTTCATCAGCGTTCCATACTCATGACCTAATTTCCTTCCAAAGTTTCCTCTCCAAATACAATCACTTTGAGATTTAGATACCAACATATGAATATCAGAAGACATATATATTTAGCCTATGATGAAAAGGAAAAGCTTTCTCCATGAAGGAATACTCTACTTGTTCTTTCACTGTCCTACCAGATTCATTGATCAGGGTTCAATATTTCATTCATCTCTCTAGCTATGATGAGTCAATTAATAAGCTATCCAGATAGATAGTGGTTCTTGTGTTTATGTAATAAACTTGTTAAAATGAAGACTCTTGGCTTTGTATTCAGATATTTGATTCTATTCAACTGAAGTTAGCTCAGGAGTTGGCATTTTTACCCAGACCTCCCAGGGAATTTTTATTCATGGGATCCTTAGAACATATTTTTGAGACTAGAAATTGAAATCAAGTTTTTCATATTAGTTCGTATAGAGGCAGAAACCAAAATGGGGTTATTGATAGCAAATGCTGTCATTAAAAAGAAAGATTTGGGATTGGTTTGGATCAAGTGGTAGCTATTAGGTAGATAAAATGAATGTGGTGATTCAAGCATAGCAGTTGTAGAGGTTAAAGGAAAAGCAGCAGCTAATTACGCACAATAATCTAAATATTGCCAAAGATGCCCCACTCCAGATATTAATGGTTTTAGTTTCCAAACAGTGAAATTTGCAAGAAAAAAATGACAACAAGCTTACTAAGCTGTTGTTTGATGTTTATTTTAGGAAACACACCTAACAAAGAATAGCTTAAACTATCATAATAAAATGAAAAGCTCCTACTCAGTTCTCTGACATTAATGAGTTTATAAATGTGCAATATTTAAGTGAATGGGAGATGTGGAACCCCACAGAGAAAATGATACAATATCACACAATGGGTATAACAAAACTTTTTTTCCCCCAGTACTAGGATTCAAACCCAGGACCTTGCACATTCTAGACAAATGCTGTACCACAAAACTTTTTATGAACTATTTGATACTGATAATAATCTAACATCCCTAATGCTCAGATCCCAGGATACCACTAATTCTGCTAGTTAGAACAGGGGCTTAGGGCTGGGATTGTGGCTCAGCGGTAGAGCGCTCGCCTAGCATGGGCAGGACCCAGGTTCAATCCTCAGCACCATTAAAAATAAAGGCATTGTGTTGTGTCCATCCACACCTAAAATAATAATAATAATATTAAAAAAAGAACAGGGGCTTAGAAATATCATAAAATATTTGATACTCTAATATAAACTTGTTGCACAGTTGGCCCAATCTAATTCTGACCTCATTCTTAGATTTCATATTGACCTTGCTTAAATATAATGGCTGAATAGTTGGATGGTACGACTTGCATTGTTTATCATTCTTGACCTAGTTCTTGCTCAAGAGACCAAAGAGCAAAGCAGCCAGGAGGCAGTGAAGGAAGTTATTACAATTTTATTACCCAGACTTTACTTCACCCAGGTTAACTTTACATTTCTTAAAGTTTTAATTGGTAAGACACTGGGTCCAGAAAACAGAAAGCCCATTCATACTTTAAGAAAAACCAAATAAATGAGTCTGAAGCCTATAGTATTTATTATCATATGCTCTTTGCATACAAGTCAGCCACATGAGAAAGAGAAACATTTTATTGAAAATTCAACCGAAGTTTCAGATTTGGAACTTCATTTTGTAGTGTTATAGTCCTGACTTGTAGAATATGATACATATTCTGAACCAGTCACCAGCAATGACACTTCTCTTCTATAGTAAGGAATAAGATTCTAGGAAACTAGCAGTATATTTGGGAGTGGCAATGCTCATGATCAAATTTAATAACCTGCTTTTAGAATTTTATCCCCAGAACTAGTAACCACAGATTTGAAGCTCTACACTCTCAGGGAGAGTTTTAAGAAATGGAATGTGGTGATAGTGGAAATAGACTTGAGGTAGAAATTTCCACCTATTTCCACCTATTTCAGACTCTATACCATCAAAACAAAAGGCGTTAAAAAGACGTGATGACTTTAGTTGTACTATGAATGTTATTATATAGATGAAATGACAGGTATAGCAAGAATCCTCGGAAACTCTCTTTCTACTATCATCTAGTGTTGTCAGAGTACCATAAAAACTGTGTAGAAAATATAAAAAATGATACATCAATCATAGTATTGAAAGTTTAAGTCACTCTGTTGAGGATGGGATGAATAGGAAAGTGAGGAAAGGAAAGGGAGAAGAGTAAAATCATAAGCTAAAGTGCCACCTGAACACAAGGAACAATCTAGGAAAAGGGAAAGGTCAGTTATAAATCATAAATACTAGCTATTGCCTCATTACCAGCTACAGAAATGATGGTGTTAGCCCAGTATCTACTTAAAATTATTATCATTGCTATTTTTGGCTTTTTAACTAATTGCATCTCTTTCTCCCCTTCTTCCTTTGTAACAGAATATACAATTTTTATCTAGGAACATGACCACCCAAATAAAGACTGCTTTTCATTATCTCTTTTTAAATTAGGAATGGCCATGCAACTAAGTTCTGACCACTAGAATATAAAAAATCTTGTTTGTGAAAGTCCTTTAAGAGCATGGGAAGCAGAGGTGGAACATACCATTTTCACTTTGTCCCTTCTTTGCTGACTGAAACATTGCAATGTTTGCTGTATTATTTGATAATATTAATTTCTTCCAAATAAATGAAATATTTCAAACTTATAAAAAGTATCAAGCCTATATACCAGTTATGCACACAGCTTATATTTTCTATTTTATGGGTGAAACTCATTGAATGTGTTAAGTGAAGATAACATGTAAACAAGTTGCTTGTGAGTCATAGGCAGAATTCATAAAAAATGTGCTAAATACAAATTGTGAGTTAGTAACTTGTAAGACATGTTGAAATTAGATATAATAATCAGAGTATCTGATGGGACAGTTTGTTTTAGTCAACTTCCTACTGCTGTGACAAAATATCTGAGACAAATTATTTATAAGGAGTCCAGTCCTTTTAAATTATTTTTTGTTTTGTTTTGGTACTGGAGATTGAACAAAGGGACACTCAAACACTGAGCCACATCCCTAGCCCTATTTTGTATTTTATTTAGAGACAGGGTCTCGCTGAGTTGTTTAGCATCTCACTATTGCTGTGGCTGGCTTTGAACTTGTGATCCTCCTGCCTCAGCCTCCCAGGCTTCTGGGATTAGAGGCCTCCACCACCACACCCAGTAGTGTTTTATTTTTCGGACAGGGTTTCACTAGGTCCTTAGGGCCTCCCTAAATTGCTGATGTTGGTCTTGAATTTACAATCCTTTTGTCTCAGCTTCCAGAGTTGCTGGGATTATAGGCATGTGCCACTGCACCCAGCTGGCTCAAAGTTTTAAAGGTTTCAGCCCATGGTTGCTTGGTCCTGTTGTTTAGGACCTGTGAGGATGTAATATGTCTTGTGGGGGAGTGCATGGCAGAAGAGCTGCTCACCTTATAGAAGCCAGGAAGCAAAGAAAGTGGAAGATAGGAAAGGACCAATGCCTCCAGTGACATAATTTCCTTCCACTGGGCCCAACCTGCAAAAGGTTTTATCACCTCTCAACAGCAGCACAGGCAGTTGAACAAGCCTTTATTTAATATGTGGGACTTTAGGAGATAATTCAGACCCAAACTATTAATAGACAAAAAAAAAATTCTATTTAGATGTAAAAGGAGGGGGAAGATCAAATCACAAAGTATAGGTCACCTCTACCCTGACAGCTGTCATCCCTAAATTAACTAGGATAGGCAGAATTATAAAACCCCCACTCCCATATTTAGGCCCCTGGTTTATATACATCTTTTCTCAGTTATTTAGTCAAACACTGATTTACATATTGCAAATGTATTTAAGATCCCAAGTTTCTTTTTTTTTTTTTAACCACATTTTGCAGTACTGGGGATGGAACCTAGGGCCTCATGTATGCTAGATAAGTACTCTACCACTGAGCTACATCCTCAATCCCCAAGTCACTGGTTTTAAGTTATGGACATTGTTCAGGTAAGCCTAAAATACCCAGAAAAGCCCTTATATCAAGTCCAGAGATCAGAGACAGACATTTAAAGCATAAAAGGACTTGAAGACAGAGGGGGGCATATAGCAAGGAATGTGAGCAGCCTCTAGAAGCTGAAGGCAGCCATGAGCTGAGAGATACCACAGAAACAGGACGTCAGTCTTACAACTTCAAGAAATTAAACTCTGCCAAGAAGAATGAGCTTGGAAGTAGACTTTTTTTCCTCAGACAAAAACTCAACCCACCTGAACCTTGATTTCAGCCTTGTGATGAGCAGAGAATCCAGTCATGCAATGCCAGATTTCTAACCTACAGAACTATGAATTATGAATGGGTACTGCGTTAAGCTGCTAAGATTGTGGTAATTAGGTAATAGGAAACAAATAATGCTCCTCACTAGGAATATTCATTGTGGTCCTATTCTAGCCTTACATGTATTCATGGATAGCACCCACAGCTCTTCAGGAGAAAAATTAGGGATCTATAAGTATACCAGGCATACTTGCCCTTGCTTCTTGCTGATGGAGCAAATTGTGTTGGCTCCAGATACTTTCTGTCTGCCAAGCTTCCTTGTCCAAATTCCAGTTCTGCTCTTCATAATCATGCCACGAAAGGGGAAGGAGTGATGTGGCAGAAAGATAGGAAACATAAATATTTGAACCCAGGATTCAAGTGGTATAATCTTTCTATTCTACTTGCATCGTAAGTATCTTTATTTGTAATCCAATTTCTTTGTTCCTTTTTCTTTTAATAATTAAAATATCACCTTTATTAATATTTGGTATATATTATTTTATTATGATTTTAAACAAATGATTGGTGCACAATTTTTTATTAGTTCTAATCAGTTATGTATGACAGCAGAAAGCTCTTTAATTCATTGTACACAAATGGAGCAGAATTTTTCACTTCTGTGGTTGCACATGAAGTAAAGTCACACCATTCATGCAATCATACATGTACCTAAGGTAATGATGTGTATCTCATTCCACCATCTTTCCTACCCTCATGTCCCTCCCCACCTCCCATTTGCCCCATCCACAGTTGCTCCACTCATCCCATGCCCCCAGCCTCCATTATGAATTAGCATCCACTTATCAGAGAAAACTTTCAGTCCCTGTTTTTTTGGATTGGTTTATTTCACTTAGCATGATATACTCCAACTCCATCCATTTACCTGCCATAATTTTATTCTCTTTTAATGCTCAGTAATATTCCACTGTGTGTGTATACCACAGTTTCTTTATCCATTCACTTATTGAAGGGCCTCTAGGTTGGTTCCACAATTTAGCTATTGTGAATTGTGCTGCTATAAACATTGAAGTGGCTGTGTCACTGTAGTATGCTGTTTTTAAATCCTTTGGGTATAGACTGAGGAGAGGGTCAAATAGTGGGTCCATTCCAAGTTTTCTAAGGAATCTCCACACTGCTTTTCAGGTTGGTTGCATCAATTTGCAGTACCATCAGCAATGTATGAGTGTGCCTTTTTCCCTATATCCTTGCCAACACTTATCATTGCTTTTATTCTTGATAATTACCATTCTGCCTAGAGAAGAAATCTTAGAGTAGTTTTGATTTGCATTTCTCTAATTACTAGAGATGTTGGACATTTTCTTATACATTTGTGATCTGTTGTATATCTTCTTCTGAGAAGTGTCTGTTCAGCTCCTTAGCTCATTTATTGTTTGGGTTGTTTTTTTTTTAATGTTAAATTTTTTGAGTTCTTTATATATCCTGCTTTATCTGAAGTGTGTGGCAAAATTTGCTCCCCAAATGTAGGCTTTCTCTTCACATCATTGATTGTTTCTTTTGCTGAGAAAAAGCTTTTTAGTTTGAATCCATCCCATTTATTGATTCTTGCACTTTATTTATTTCTTGCACTTTAGGAGTCTTGCTAAAGAAGTTGGGGCCTAATCTGACATGATGAAGATTAGGGTCTACTTTTTCTTATATTAGGTGTAGGGTCTCTGGTCTAATTCATACGTCCTTGATCTATTTTGAGTTGAGTTTTGTGCATGGTGAGAAATAGGGGTTTAGTTTCATTTTGTTGCATATGAATTTCCAGTTTTCCTAGCGCTATTTGTTGAAGAGGCTATCCTTTCTCCAATGTGTGTGGCATTTTTTTTTTTTTTTTAGTATGAGATAAGTGTATTTATGTGAGTTTGTCTCTGTGTCTTCTATTCTGTACCATTAGTCTACATGTCTATTTTGGTGCCAATTCCATGCCATTTTTGTTACTATTGCTTTGTAGTATAGTTTAAGATCTGGTATTGCGATGCCTCCTATTTCACTTTTCTTGCTAAGGATTACTTTGGCTATTCTGGGCCTCCAATTTTTTTCCAAATGAATTTTATGATTGCTTTTTCTATTTCTATAAGGAATGACATTGAGATTTTAATTGGAGTCACACTGAATTGGTATAGCGCTTTTGGTAGTATGGCCATTTTGACAATATTAATTCTGCCTATCCAAGAGGATGGGAAATCTTTCCATCTTCTAAGATCTTCTTCAATTTCTTTCTTTAGAGTTCTGTAGTTTTCATTGTAGAGGTCTTTCACCTCTTTTTTCAAATTGATACCCAAGGTTGTTTTTTTGTTTGTTTTTTGTTTTTTTGAGGCTACTATCAATGGAGTAGTTTTCTAATTTTTCTTTCAGAGGATTCATCTCTAATGTATAGAAATTCATTTGATTTATGGGTATTGATTTTATATCCTGCTACTTTGCTGAGTTTATTTATTAGTTCTATAAGTTTTCTGGTGGAATTTTTTGGATCCTCTAAGTATAGAATCATGTTGTCAGCAAATAATGATAGTTTTGAGTTCTTCTTTTCCTATTCGTATCCCTTTAATTTCTTTCATCTGTCTAATTGGTCTGGCTAGAGTTTCAAGGACTATGTTGAATAGAAGTGATGAAAGAGGTCATTCCTGTTTTGTTCCAGTTTTTAGAGGGAATGCTTCCAATTTTTCTCCATTTAGAATGATGTTGGCCTTGAGTTTAGAATAGATAGCTTTACAATGTTGAGATATGTTCCTTCTATTTTTAGTTTTTCTAGTGTTTTGAACATGAAAGGGTGCTGTATTTTGTCAAATGCTCTCTCTGCATCAATTAATATAATCACATGATTCTTATCTCTAAGTCTATTGATGTGATGAATTACATTTATTGATTCCCATATGTTTAACCAAACTTGTATCCCTGGAATGAACCCCACTTGATCATAGTGTTTTTGTATGCAATTTGCCAAAATTTTATTAAGAATTTTTGATTCTATGTTCATCAGGGTTATTGGTCTGAAATTTTCTTTCCTTGATGTGTGTCTGTCTGGTTTTGGTACCTGGATGATACCAGCCTCATAGAATGAGTTTGGAAGGGTTCCCTTCTTTTCTATTTCATGGAATAATTTGAGGAGTATTGGTATTGATTCTTCTTTGTAGGTCTCATAGAACTCAGCTGAGATTCTGTATGGTCCCGAGCTTTTCTTGGTTAGGAGGCTTTTGATGGCATCTTCTATTTCCTTGCTTGAAATTGATCTGTTTAAATTATGTATGTCCTTCTGATTCAGTTTGGGTAGATCATATGCCTCTAGAAATTTGTCAGTGTCTTAGAGGTTTTCTATTTTTGCTGGAGTATAAGTTTTCAAAATAGTTTTTAATTGTCATCTGTATTTAAATTGTGTCTGTCATGATATTTCCTTTTTCATCACAAATTTTAGTAATTTGAGTTTTCTCTCTCCTTTTCATTAGGTGGCTAAGGGTTTGTCAATTTTATTTATTTTTTCAATGAACAAGCTTTTGTTTTTGTCAATTTTTTCAATTATTTATTTTGTTTCAATTTCATTGATTTCAACCCTGATTTTAATTTTAATTACTTCTCATCTTCTAGTACTTTTGGTGTTGGTTTATTCTTCTCTTTCTAGGGCTTTGAGATGTAATGTCAGGTCATTTATTTGTTGACTTTTTATTCTTTTAATGAATGAGCTCAATGCAATGAATTTTCCTCTTAGCACTGCCTTCATGGTGACCCAGAGATTTTTATATATTGTATTGGTGTTCTCATTTACCTCTAAGAATTTTTTATCTTCTCCTTGATGTCTTCTGGTATCCATGCATCATTCAATAGCATACTATTTAGGCTCCAGGTGTTGGAGTAGCTTCTATTTTTCATTTTATCATTGATTTGTAATTTCATTCCATTATGGTCAGACAGAATGCAAGACAGTATCTCTATTTTTTTGTATTTGCTAAGGCTTGCTTTGTGACATAACATATGGTCTCTTTTGGAGAACAATCCATGTGTTGCTGAGAAAAAAGTCTATCCACTCATTGATGGATAGAATATTGCATAAATGTCTGTTAAGTCTAAAATATTGTTTTATTGAGTTCTATAGTTTCTTTGTTTAGTTTTGTTTGGAAGGTCTATTCAGTGGTGAGTGAGGTGTATTAAAGTCACTCAGTATTACTGCATTGTGGTCTATTTGATTCTTGTACTTGAGAAGGGTTTGTTTGATATACATATACACCCCATTGTTTGGGGGCATAAATATTTACGATTGTTATGTCTTATTGATGTATGATTTCCTTAAGCAATATGAAATGTCCTTCTTTATCCCTTCTGACTGACCTTGAAGTCGATTTTATGTGATATGAGAACGGAAACCCCTGATTATTTACATGGTCCATATGAGAGACATGTTTTTCCCCATCCTTTCACCTTCAGTCTTTTCCTGTGAGATGAGTCTTTTGAAGGCAGCATATTATTGGGTCTTTTATATATAATCCAATCTTCCTTTCTATGTCTTTTAATTGATGAGTTTAGGACACTCGCATTCTGGGTTATTATTGAAATATGTTTTGTATTCCTGGTCCTTTTGGTTTATTTTTGGTTTTTAATCTGACTTGGTTTCTCTTTTGGTTGACCTTTCCTTTAATGCAGTTCCTCCCTTTGCTGATTTTCATTGTTGTTTTTCATTTCCTACTCATGGACTATTTTGCTGAGAATGTTCTGTAGTGCAGGCTTTCTCACTATAAATTCTTTTAACTTTTCTCATGGAAGGTTTTAATTTCATCATCAACTCTGAAGCTTAATTTTGCTGGATATAAGTTATTGGTTGGCATCCATTTTCTTTCAGAGCTTGGTATATGTTGTTCCAGGATCTCCTAGCTTTGAGGTTCTGGGTTGACAAATCTGCTGAGATCCAAATTGGTCTCCCCCTATATGGAATATAATTCCTCTCTCTTGCCACCTTTAAAATTCTATCCTTATTCTGTATGCTAGGCATTTTCATTATACTGTGCCTTGGTGTGGCACTGTTGTAATTTTGTACATTTGGTGCCCTGTAAGCCTCTTGTATTTGATTTTCCAATTCATTCTTCTTCTTTGGGAAATTTTTTTGATTTTATTTCATTGAAGAGATTGTGCATTGCTTTGGTTTGAATCTGTACCTTCCTCTATCCTGATAAATCTTAGATTTGATCTTTTGATATTATCCCATAATTCTTGGATGTTCTCTTCATGGTTTCTTACCATCTTTACTGTGTGGTCAACTTTATTTTCAAGATTGTATTTTGTCTTCATTGTCTGAGGTTCTGTCTTCCAAATAATCTAGTCTGTTGGTGATGCTTTCTTTTGAGTTTTTTTATTTGGTTTATTGTTTCCTTCCTTTCAAGGGTTTCTGTTTTTGTTTTCCAGAATCTCTCTTTTTTGAAGTAATCTTTTGGTCCCTGTATTTGTTCTCTTTCTATTGGAGTGATCAACTTTTGCCTATATTTGCTTTCTTACTGCTTTGTTGGAAGATGAATTTTTGCCTTTTGCTCTCTTATGTCATTCTTTAATTCACAGATCATTTTAATTATGTACATTCTAATCTCCTCTGATATTCCATATACTGCACTGTCAATGGATTCTATTTGGGGCACTTTCTTCCCTTGTTTTTTCATGTTGTCTATGTGTCTTCCTCTCTTGCAGTGTGGAGCTGAGATATTGCAGTTTCTACGCTAAAATCTTGTAGTGTCCCTGCAGGTTACTTATACCTCACCTTTAAGGGGGAGATCAATGTTTGTAGCACCCAATGCAACCAATGTACAGCCATAAATCGATTATCTCCTATTTGAACATTTACAGTTTTGTCATGATAAACAGAATGATGAGTTTGGTTATCATCTACCATATAGCTAGTAGGTTTATCTAAGGGTTTACAATTATTTCTAATGGTGAACAAAGAAAGAATGGGGGTGGGGCTAGGATGTGATGTTTATGAGATAGGATGTGAGAATATAGAGGTATTAGATTTTAGGATGAGTGAACAGGGACTCAAAAGAAGTTGTTAGCAGGAGATAAAAGAGAAAGATGTGACCCCATGCAGGATTCTCTTTTGCCTCTGCCACAGGATGGTGACTGTTAGCACACCTATTAGGGATAACTCTGGTGCAACTGGGCCCATAGGGACCTTGGTAATGGTCTTCCAGTTCCTGTTTGTTGTTCCCTAGATGAAACCATCCATGTCCCTATGGTGTAGGCAGTAGCATCAAGCCTGTACCTTGATGTTGGGCTTCAAGGCCTTAGTCAGTGTCCTAAGATGGAAGCTACCGCAATTAAAGATGGCAGAGGTGGCAGCAAAGTTAACCCAAGATGGTAGTGGAGGTGTCCCAATATGGAGGCAACTGCTGGAAGGATGGGATGTGCAACAGCCTTAGTTGGCCTGTTCAGTGATGCTGCACTGTGGCATGCAGTGCTGCAGCAGGCAGCTGCCTCGTGGTCCTGTCTATTATTCCACAGTGGAAATTACCATGTGGGGAGAGCTATGGTGTGGCTGTAGTGTCCCAAGATGAAGGTGCTTTGGGTGGAGCCACACATTTGTTGATAGGGAATTGCAGCATGCTGTGGATATCTCTGTGCAAGTGTGGTGGTGGCCCTCTCCAGTTTCTGGCAAGGTGGGCACATGGTGGGGCAGGCCTTCTCAGGTCTCTAGTGATCTTCTTGTTTGCTCTTCTTAGATATACATGACAGTAGAGTTATTTTGATATATCACACATATATGGAGTAGAACTTATTCTAATTAGGATTCCATTCTTGTGATTCTACATAATATGGAGTTATACTGACTGCGTATTCATATATGAACACAGGAAAGTTATGTTCAATTCGTTCTTTCCTGTTCCCATTCCCTTCCCCTTCTCTTTATCCCTTTGTCTAATCCAATGAAATTCTATTGTGTATTAATATCCACATATCATATAAAACATTAGGCCTTTGGTTTTTTGGGACTGGCTTATTTCACTTAGCCTTATTATCTCTAGTTCCATCCATTTACTGGCAAATGCTTCAATAACATTCTTCTTTATGACTGAGTAATATTCCATTGTGTATATTTACTACATTTTCTTTATTTATTCATCTGTTGAAGGTCATCTAGTTTGGTTCCATAGCTTAGCTATTGTGAATTGTGCTGCTATAAACATTGATGTGGCTTGTGCTGGGGTGAGCTTTTTTTTTTTTAATTTTAATATTTTATTAGTTTTCAGCGGACACAACATCTTTGTATGTGGTGCTGAGGATCGAACCCGGGCTGCACGCATGCGAGTCGAGCGCGCTACCACTTGAGCCACATCCCCAGCCCCTGGGGTGAGCTTTTAGTATGAAGGAGGAGAGTTTGGAGCAGCACTTGGAGGACACAATGAAGAATCCATCCATTGTTGGAGTCTAGTGCATAGATTCACAAGGACTTTATCTGGGCTGTTGCAGGACCCTGTCAGATGAAGATACTAAGGTGATATCTGTTCTAGCCCAGCAAGCAGATAAACTAACCTCTGATCCCACTGATAATCCTGTGGTGTTCCTAGAATCAGATAATGGGAATGTTATGATACAAAAGCAGGATGGCATCATAATGGCAGTGCACAAAGTAGCCTCTTGATGTCTCTCATCAGTTCTCTAGCAGCCTTTCATAATTATCTATGTTAATTATCTTATAAAACTATTTATGTTGCAGTGATTAAGCCATTCATTAAATGTGCATTAGGTAATTTTCTATTTATTTTAGAGTGAGTTGCTTTTTAACCAACCTCTCAGGATATTAATAAAAAAGGATCATGTTTTGAAGCAGCATGTCCAGGTCACTTTGTATATAAAATTTTGTTAGGTTAAATAAATCTGCTTGGAGGGAAAAAAAAACAAAATAAAATAAAACATTGATGTGGCTATGCTGATTTTAGGTCCTTTGGGTAAAACTGAGAAGTGTGATTACTGTGTCAAATGGTGGTTCCATTCCAAGTTTTCTGAAGAATCTCCATACTGATTTCCAGAGTGGTTGCACCAATTTTCAGTCCCACCATTCAGTATGATTTCACTGTTTTAATTTTATTTAATTAACCACATAAACTAGGAATTCCCCCTGCCCCCAAACCCCTGTTAGACCCAGGGATGGTTTACTCCTGAGCTATATCCCAGCCCTTTTTATTTTATTTTTTAAAATTTTGAGACAGTTACTGAGGCTGGCCTCAAGCTTGTGATCCTCCTGGTTCAACTTCCTGAGTCACTGAGATCACAGGTATGTGTCACCACACCCCACTTATATGGGAGTATACTTAGAGGCTATTATAGCATGAAGATAATTTCCCACATGACAAATGTTAATGTAGTGACTGTCATTCAAACACCCATCTGGGACCCATGAGGTTCATCCTCATTGAAGATGAAGGAGCAGTAAGAAAGATAAAGAAACAATTTAGAGGGAATCCAAGTTCCCTACATAAGGAAGGGTTGTGACAGTTCTGAATAGCCTAGCTTTGGCTATCTCTTATAATGAGAAATATATTGATTTTGAGAGAAATTAACATCTATCTTTTAAAAGCCAATATTATTGTTGATTTTCTGAACTTAACTCTACTTGATGAATTAAAATTTCATGTTATCTCCACTATTTTAAATAACTTATCTACTTGTCAAAAACATAATTTCTTAGATGCTACTCTGAAGTCTGTAATGCAGTCAAGGGATTTTTACTGGTGATAAGCCTTCTTGGGTATTCTTTTGCCACCAATATTTTAAACCACTGGTCAACAAAGAATATTCATGCTGTTTACATTAAGTATTTTAATTCCCACATTAAAGAAGGCCCAGCACGTGACACAGCCCTGTAATCCCAGCTACTTGGGATCTGATGCAGGATTATCCTAATGATTGGGATATACCTCAATAGTAAAGAGCACTTGGGTTCAATCCCCAGTATCCACACCTCCCTTCCCCCCAAAAATGATAATGAGTAAAACAGAGATACAGGTCTAGGTCCTCAAAGAAACTGGAGGGCTAACCTCCATATTTCTGGATATAAATTTGCATTTCTGACCATCAGTAGATTACAGGCCCAATGTTCTGGTCCCACTGGGATATTTCTTAATTATATATAATAACAATATTATAGGTCAGTCCTAATTGACTTTAAAAAGAACAAGACCATTTTCATGTAATGGGAAAGGGTATTTGTCTAATCCAGCATCAAAAGTCACTTCAGAGGTAGCCAGAGTATAGGAGAAAGCTCTAGATTTGTCCTTATTGCCTAACTAACACGCTATTTGGGTTACTGATGTAACTGGATATGTGTATTGTTGAAAAATAATAATTTTGTGAACTAAAAATACTCAAAGGTTAGACAACATTTTAACAAGAGCAATAGAATAAAATGTTAATAATAATACACAGCTAAAATGATAGGTTAAATTCCTAATAAACACTATGGAAGATAGAGTTAAATCAAACAAACCTGAGAAAGCAACATGACAACAGCAACTAAAAGGAAAGACCTTAAAAATTTACATTGTCAGAGATAGGGTAGAACTGTTAGATTTCCAAGTGGAGAAATTTTTGTAAACTTTTTACAAAATGTCGTGATGCCAAATATTGGCTCATTTTATTGTGTTTGTTTGTGTATTTCCACAAAACCTATCAGGGACTTCACATTAAGCACTTTCAAGACCGAGTCTCTGACCAAACACAGTTCAACAAAAGAATTTGTGATGTGTGGCCATCTTGCACTCATCATTTCCCTTGCAGTGGGCTGTAATCCACCAAGTTAGGATACTGTATTACCTGATGGCCCAAACAAAGATGGAGCTGGATCAATTTCTACTCATGAAATTTGAGGGCCTATTCAGAACAAATGCCTCCTTCAATTCCATATATAAGTGCTTGATTAAAATGAAATATAAATAGAAAATAATTTAAATAAAAATTATACTAACATTTACTAGGAAATCACTTTTAAAATTGTCCCTCACATTAGGCACAAAGAACTTCATTTCATTCCCTTAAAAACTAAAATTTTAAGCATAGTCCCTCTTTTGTGAAACTGTTTAGATATCTCCATTTTTCTTCTTAAAGCCTTTTTCATTAAGCAATCTAGCATCTCACTTCTAAATATATCTAATAGACATATTTATTTTTTATATATACAGTGATATACATTTAATACAAATACATTTTAAGAAATTAAATGAATACCAAATATATAAAACTTTCTTTATATTAGCTGAACTGTGGTAAAATATCAAACATAATTTCTTTATTTCAACCCCACAGGCTAGTGGTGGTCCTAGCTTTAATTGTTCATTCCAGCTAACAATTTTCTTTATCTCCTTTTACTTTCCTTTTCTCTAGAAAAATTATTTAGGAAATAATGATAAAAGATTGTTTTGCTAATTCTTTAACTATAGTTGTCTCCCAGTATCCTGGAGAATTAGTTATAGGACCCATTGTGGATACCAAAACCCCTGGATACTCAAATCACTCAAATTCTTCATGTGAAATGATAAATTATTTGCATATAATCTTGCATACATCTTATATATCAAGTCACCTCTGGATTACTGATAATTCATAACATAATGTAAATACTATGCAAATAATTGTCATACTGCATTGTTAAGGAAGTAATTACAGGGTTGAAAAGCCTGTATTTGTTCAGATTTATTTCCCCTAAATATTTTCTATCTGCAATTGATTGAATCTGCTGATGTGAAAACTGCAGATATGGAAGAATGACTGCATTTGGTTAAGTACCTGAAAAATAAAACATAATTAAGTCTTCTTGAAAAAGTATATTTTCTTACAAGAAAACAAAATATCTGTTAAGTTTTTTCTTTTTTATATTAAGACACTTAAAGAAGATTTATAAAAATAAAGAAATAAGTAAAAAATTTCATTTACCAGGGCTGGGATTGTGGCTCAGCGGTAGAGCGCTCCCCTAGCATGGGTGGGACCCGGGTTCGATTCTCAGCACCACATAAAAATAAAGGCATTGTGTTGTGTCCATCTACACCTAAAAAATAAATATTTAAAAAAAGAGTTACAATCACTGCCCATATTATTTTTCCATTTACTCTATTACTGGAAAAAAAGAGTTTCACCAGATTTCCAATGTGGCTTGCCTCAAAGACTTCTAAACTCTTTTTTTTTTTCAATTCTGTTTTAATTTCAATTGACATAGCAGCTTGCTTTGAGTCCCTCTTTGACATTAATTGAATCTTCCCAGTTTTTATTTTATGTAACACATCTACACATGTGCACATGCATGCACACACATACACAACTATAGAAACTTACAAGTTCTGGAAAGTAAAATTAGAATATACTGCAACAAGAAAAATAAATATTTGCATCAAGTTTCTTTTAGAATAAAACAATTCAGTTAGAAATTTAAAACTTTTTAAAAAGCAACAACACCATCTTTGTATTTGTAAATATTATTTTACTCATCACTTTATTTATGTATTTGTTAATGTGTGGTAAAATAAAGCATAAAATTTACCATTTAAAGTATATAGTTCAATAGTGTTAAGTATATTTACATAATTAGGCAATAGATCTCTAGATTTTTTTTCATTCTGTAAAACAAATCGTACACACATTGAACAACATCTCTTATTTCTTCCTCCCCAGTCTCTGGCAACTATTATCTACTTTCTTTTTTCATGACTTTGATTAATTTAAATCATGTAAGTAAAATCACATAGTATTTGTCTTTTTGTGAGTAGTTTATTTCCCTTAGCATTCTGTATTGTGACATGTGGCAGGATTTTCTCTTTTTTTTCAAGGCAGAATTATATTGCATTGTATGTATAAAGCACATTTTCTTTAACCATCCATCATTCAATGGACATTTGGGTTGCTTCACCTTTGGGTACTGTGAATAATACTGCAATGAACATAAAGGTGTGGATCTCTTCAAAGTTCTGCTTTCAAGTTTTTTGGATATTGTGTTAGTCAATTTTCCATTATAGTGACCAAAATATCTGAAAAGAACAACTTAGAGGAGGAAATGTTTATTTTGGCTAATGGTTTCAGAGGTTTAGTACATGATAAGCCAGATCTAGTGCTCTAGTCCTAAAGTGAGACAGAATATTGTGGCAGAGGAAAACTATTCAGCTCATGGTGGCCAGGAAGCAGAGAGAGAGATTAATCAAAGCACCAGGGACAAAATATAAACCCCAAAGACATACCCCCTATGACCAAGGTCTTCTGGCTGCTCCCACTTGCCTATCGTTACCACCCTCTTCTTTCAAATTATTAATCCATCAAATGGATTAATCCACTGATTAAGTGACATCCAGTAATCTGATCTCTTAATCTCTGAGCAATATTGTATTGACCAACATGAGCTTTTCAGAGACATCCCATAATATCCAAACCAAGACAGATATATACAGAGAAAAGGATTACTAAATCATATACTAGTCCTATTTTAAATGTTTAAAAGAAATTTTCATATGATTTCCACATGTCTGTACCATTTTACATTTCTACCAACAGTTCCTAAAGGTTCAAATTTCTGCAAATCTTGGCCAACACTTATTGTTTTGGGATAGTGGCCATTCTAAATAGTATGAAGTGATATTTCATTATGGTTTTGATATGTATTCCCCAATGATTGTTGATGTTGAACATTTTTTCATATGCTTTTTGGCTATTTGTCATTTTATTTTAAAAATCAGTGAAATGTATGTAAGTCATGGATGTACCCTGACTTCTTTGTCCTCTATGTTATTGTTAATTCACAAAAACTTACAAGAATTCCCTATTTCATTCTCTGTGTTTGCACTTGGGCTGCTGTTTGCTACAGAAAAATCATTTATTCAAGCAGATTGTACTGCTTCCAATGAGTGGATTCCTGCCTTAACTGTGCCTTTAATATAGTTCAACAGCCCTACCATGTTTTTCTAATTAGTTTTTGTGATAGACAGCTTTCTATTGCTATGACAAAACCCAGGAAAAAAAATCAATTTAAAAGGAGGAAGGATTTATTTTGGCCCATGGTTTCAGGTTTCAGTCCATGGTTGCTTGGCACTATTGCTTTGGGCCTGTGTTTCATTGCAGGAAGCATGTGATGGAGCAAAACTTCTCACTTCATGCCAGCCAAGAAGCAAAGAGAGAGAGAAGAGGGTCTAGACTCCCAATATTCCAATTCAAGGGAATATTGCCAGTGACTAACATCCTTCTACCAGGTCCCATGTCTTAAAGGTTCCACCAGTTCCTAATAGTGTTAGCAGGTGGGTGCCAAGTTTTCAACACATGAGCCCTTGGGAGACACTTAAAATCCAAACCATACAGCTTCCTTACCCTTGTTACCATACTTCCAATACATCATCTTTAATGCTTTTTCAGTAATAGAATATTTGGAGGAAAGTTATAACATGACCATACTAAACATATACAGTTATAAGAAACATCCTGGTTTTAGTAATGTTAACTTTTTTAAAAAGTACCTCTGAAGTGGTGAATGAAAGCCTGTAATTCCAGCTACTTGAGAGGCTGAGGCAGGAGGATGATTTCAGCCTAGGAGTTCGAGGCCAGCCTGGGCAACACAATAATAACCGATCTCAAAAAATAAAAATTATCTTAGAGTTAAATAAATACATTCTAAATCTTGCCTCATCTCTTCAAACTTCATACTCCCATACTCCTTCTCCTCCTATGCCAAATTAGCATCTGCTTAATGTGTAAAATAGAAAAAACAATAGGAGCATTGAATATTTCCTATCACCTATCCACAAACCTAATAAAATGTCATCCTTTTTTCCCTATGTAACTAATGAAGAGGCAGGGCCAGGACTAGGGCACAAATGTATGAAGGCATTCATTTACTTTGCTGGTCCTGAACACTTGCATGACCCTGAGAGTGAATTCATTCCTAAATTTTGGACCTTGGGGATCTTGCTTGCCTCACCCTAGTTCTGGCCCTGGGAGGTGTCCCTTCTCTTAACCAAAACTGCTTCTTACTCTTGTTTCCAATTTTTCCCACCATCTACTTTCTTCAAAACTGTGATCCCACTATTTTCTCTCTCCTGAATTTTCAATATCTTGCTATAAACTGGATCCTTCTCTTCAGTATCCTCCCACCTTTAAAAAGACAAAAGAAGCTTCCCTTTGGCTACACTTACCTTCAGCTATCATTCTTTAACATTCCCCTCCCTCTTTTAAACAGAAGCATTGATACAAAAAAATCTAAAGTTCTGATATACTTGCTATTTCTTAACTAACTCTATCATACCCCATTCCCTACCTTTCACTAAAATTGGTATTTCTTACATGAGTGTTTCCCAAAGTCTGTGATTAGGGATCAGGTGGACTTCTCCTGAGGTCCAACTATTTCTTAACAAAACTAAAATTTTATTTTCTTCTCTTATTCTCATTTTCTCACAAATAGAAAAATTCTCCAAGGGCTACATGATATGTTATATCACAAGACTGAATGTGGAAGCAGATGTGAGAACCCAGCTATTATTTGTTAAATAAAGAGATTTGCCAAAATGTAAAACAATGGCATTCTTTCATTAATTTTTTGTTTTGGAAAAATACAGTTATTTGTCCTACTTTATCATATCCACTTTATACAATGTTACATTTGATTTGGTAATTTTTGTTAAAGAATTTTTGCATCTATATTTTGCAATTTGTAAACTTTTTTCAATGTATTTAGCAGGTTTTGGTATTAAAGTTATTCTGGTCTGTTGAATTGGAAAGTACACTTCTGTTTTCTCAACATATTTGTATAATATTAGTGTTATTTCCTCTTTAACTGTGTAATGGAATTAATCAGTGATACTATCTTGGTTTGGAGTTCTCTTAAGGACTTACCTATACAGACTTTCCATTTCTAAAATTTGTTTTCTCTATTAATGCTGTTGAACATTTTTCCTCTGTGAATTACCTGTATATGGTCTTTTATCAATTTTTCTATTGGAGTTTCTGTCATTTTCTTATTGATTGCTAACAGTTTTTTGTGTATTCTACCTACTAATCCCTTATTAGTTTTAATCATTGGTAAATTTTTTATTCATAAGTCCTGCCTCTGTTAACTTTTTGGGTAGTACTTTTGTTGATTAAGTTTTGATAAAAAAGTTCAACATTTCTCCTAAATAATCAATACTTTTTGATTTTAAGAATTCCCCTCATCTTCACTGTCATAAATTCTTCAACATTTTCTTTAAGTATCCTAACAGTTTTTTTATACATTTAAGTATTGAACTCTTGTGATTTTATTTTTTATGGTACAAGGTATTAATTCAAATATTCTTGTCTTTATAATGAATAATTTTCATGAAAGTATTTTCTTTTAAATGACTTCCCCCTATCAACTGAATCCTGATGCAATACCTACTCTTTATCAAATTCTCTTTTATGAGCACATTTTCTAGTTTTGGAACCTTTATTTTGAGGTATAGCTATATTAGTCTATTCCTGTGTCAGTATAATACAGCTTTTATTACTGCAACTGCATATATTATACTAAGAAGGCAGTCTATTTCCTTTACTATTTTTAAAATTAACTAAGCTATTCCTAAATATTATTTTCTTACATTTGTTTTACAACTATAATTAACTTTCTTAAACTATTTTGATGATTTTAAAAAATATATTTCATCATGGAAATCGCAAACAATTACCAAAGTAGGAAAAATTGCTAAGTATTATATAATGAAATCCCATGGATTGTATAACCAAACTTCAAAAATTAACATGTGGGCATACTGTTCCATATATTTATATTACCCCCTCCTTTTCTTTACTAGATTTTTTTGGGGGGTGGGCACTAATTGAAACCAGGGTACTTTATCACTGAGTTACATACCCAGCACTTTTTAAAATTTTTTAGATTTTGAGACAGGATCTTGCTAAGTTGCTTAGGGTCTTACAAAATTGTTGAGACTGGCTTTGAACTTGTGATACTCCTGCTTAGTCTCCCAAATCCCTAGGATTACAGGAGTGTGCCATAGCGCCCAGTCCTACTACATTGTCTTAATTGAAAGAAGCAGGCATGATATAATTTCTTTATATAAACAAGTATTGTCACTATTATTTATTTATTTATTTTTGGTATCAGGAATTGAACTCAGAGGTGCTTAACCAACTGAGTCACATCCCCAGTTCTTTTTTTATTTTTTATTTTGAAACAGTGTCTCCCCGAGTTGCTTAGGACCTTGCTAAATTATTGAGTCTGGCCTTGAACTTGCAATCCTCTACTTCAGCTTCCTGAGCCACTGAGATTATAGGTGTGCGCCACTGCACCCATCTGTTAAATTTTCTTATGCCACTTAAAAAATGTATTGAAGAGTTGGTCTGTTTAAAATAGGATCCAAATAGGGACCACACTCCTTTGATTTATCATGTCCATAATTTTAAAAATTTATAATCCTGCCTTCTTTTTATCTGCTTTGTCATTTGTTTGAAAAAGTGGATTTGCCATGCAGAATTTTCCATATTATAGATTTTGTTATGTAAAAACATGTTCTTTTATCTTTTTTATTTCCTTTGAATTTGTTTAATCTAGAGATTTTATTAAATTGAGGTTCAATTTTTTTTTTTGGCAAGAATGTTTCAGAGATGATGTCATATACTTCATATATTATCACAGTGAGTCAAAAATGTCTTTCTTACTGTGTTGATTAATATTACTCACCTAATTCATTAAGTTTTCCAACAATGTTTTAGATTATGGCAGTTTTTCACCTGAAGTCCATGACCTCTGGAGATCTCTGAAATTCTTCCAGAGAATTCTCATGGTCCAAATTATTTCAAAATAATTTAGTACACATCATTTGTCTTATCTCTTTATTCTCTCAGAAATGTTCAGCAGAGTTTTCAATAGGTTACATAAAATTCTCATGTTTTAAATTTTTCTCGTTTTAATTTCTAGTGTGGTTAACACTAAAAAATATAACCTAAATCACAATAAAAAAATAAATAAACAAACAAAAACCTCTTTGTGGTTCTCAACAATTTTTAAAAGTATAAAAATTCCTTAAGACAAAAAGTTGGAGAACTGCTAAGCTAATGAATTTAGTATCAATCAATGATTAGTCTTTGAAGTGATCATTCCATTAGGGGTTATAAAATATTAAAATATGAATCTGATGTTACTCCTCTGCTTTAAATAAAAATTTTGTATATTGTATAAGTTATTTATAAAATAACTTTGTATTATTCTTAGGTTAGAGTACACAGTATCTTACTATAGATCAGTGATTCTGGCTGCTTTTACTCTGGAGGGATTTTCCTTTTCTGGACATAGTGCAAGAAGCTGGTATTCCACAACTTACCCAAAGATTTGCTGCAGGAGAACAGAGAAACAGTTTTATAGCTGCTTTTTGCTAGAATAACAAAAATGGGGGCGGGCTTGATGAGCTTAAATATCAGTGAGAAGAAAGGAATAAAAAATGGAGGTTGTCATGCAAAAAGTTTTTGCTTAAAGACATTCTAAAGACATGCTAAATTCTTAAACTGTGCGATTCTTAAGCTGTGCAGGACAAGAAGCAAACAAAGTAGAATGCTTCTGAAAACAAGTATGAGATGTTTTTCAGTCTATGATACCAAAGAGATAAGGATTAGAATTTAGAACTTTACAGAAAAGAGCCAAGTTAACATAGGAGGCATTTAATTGAAAGCCCTTGAGAAATGCATACTAGGTTCAGGGGGGAAAACTAAGTTACACAGAGAACCTTACCAAACTGACATCTGTCTTCTATATCATTCTGTGATAGACTTTTATGCTCATTTAATTTTGATGATACAGTACTCTGGAGCAGACTTACTTTCTTACTTTAACTCTACCTTGGGCAAGAGAGAAAATAAGGAGAGTAGTAGTTTCTCCTTTGTAGAAGTTGTTATGAAGATTAAATGAAACAATTCTCTTAAAGTGTTTAGCAAAAAGGTAAAAATTAAATAAAGGCAAATAAAATTCAATTAACTATTCTTTTTCTTCTTCCTACTAGTTCATAAATATTGGTATTCCCCCAAGGTGTACCCTGACCTCTGTTTTTATTATGCTCAATACCCTCAGAGGATAAACTTGGTTTCAAAGACCAACTATGCCCAAAACTACAAAGTTTGTATCTCCAATTGAGATCTTTTTTTATTTACTGTATCTATCATGAAGGAAAGAAATTTAAACTAGAGGGGAATTGAGCTCAACAGGATATCTTTATTGTAGTTAATATTGTAGACATTTATTTCTTTATTTATTTTTTGTGGTGCTGAGATTGAAGCAAAGGCCTTGTGTATGCTAGGGAAAGCACTCTGCAATGAGCCATAACCCAGCCTCAACATGTTTGATTTAAACAAAACAAAACAAAACACTGCAATTAGATGGCATATTAGTTAGGTTTTCATTATTATAATAAAATACCTGAGGCAGACTAATCTTTATTTTAAAAAGATTTTATTTCAGATCACAGTTTGGGGTTCAAGGGCATGGCACTGATATCAGCTCAGTTCTGGTGATGGTCATCTCACTGGCAGAGTTCCAAAGTGGCACATGGCAAGAAACAAGAACATAAATATCTGTCTGTATATATGCTCTGTCCCTCTTCACATGAAGTCATCAGAATTCAACCATGGGTACTCTACCTAATAACTTTAAACCTAATTACTTTCCAAAAATCCTACCTCTAAATACAGTTCTCAGATTAAGTTTTTACCCTCCTACTACCATTAACATATGACTGGGGATTAAACTCTTGCAGGATTTGGGGGTAGAAGGATGAGAAATAGCATTCAAACCATAGCAGGTAGAGAGTGACAATGAAAATCTTCTGTAATATCCAGAGGATTCCTTGTTATTCATAGCAAATACTAATAGAAACAATTTACTTTAGGATAAATCATACACTTTTATTTTACAAAAAGACAAGAATTTTAGATTTGCTGAACTTTCCATAATAAATGGCCATTAGAAGGTTGCTTCTTGGTTATATTTTTAAAAAGAAATATATTAATCTGTCCTTAGAGTAAGATGCAACTTTTAAAATAATGACGAATATAACAGTATTTTGAAAGAAATGTGCTATGGAAAGAGCATGTTAAAAATGAATGTATGTAATTCATTTCTCTCTTTTTTTCCCCTTTCCCCTCACATCCTTTTATATGTAATTTTGTATAACAATGAGGGTCTCCTTCCATTTCCAAGCAATTCCCCTTCTCTTTCCCATTCCCTCCCACTTCTTGTCCCTGCTTAATGGTAATCTTCTTCTCATGCTCTTCCTCCCTACTCTGTTTTGAGTTGCCCTCCTTATATCAAAGAAGACATTTGGCATTTGTTTTTTAGGGATTGGCTAGCTTCACTTAGCATAATCTGCTCTAATGCCATCCATTTCCCTGCAAATGCCATAATTTTGTTATGTTTTAGTGCTGAGTAATATTCCATTGTGTACAAATGCCACATTTTTTAATCCACTCATCTATTGACAGGCATAAAAAAAAAGAGAGAGAAATGAATTACAGTAGATGGGGTAGAGAGAGAAGATGGGAGGGGAGGGGAGGGGAGGGGAGGAGGGATAGAAAGGCAGCAGAATACAACAGACACTAGTATGGAAGTACGTATAAATGTGGATGTATAACCAATGTGATCCTGCAATCTGTACAGGTGGTAAAAATAAGAATTCATAACCCACTTGAATCAAATGTATGAAATATGATATGTCAAGATCATTGTGATGTTTTGAGCAACCAATAAAAAAAATTAAAAAATAAATTTAAAAAAATGAATGTATGACCATTATTGTTTTGTGTGATTTTATTGCTAAAAACAATGGCTGTAATCTTTAAAAATGCTCATTTTTATAAATAAAAAACATGCAAATAAAATTATTTAGCCTATTTAAAAATCTTCTAAATAAGGGAATTTAATGTGCCTAATATATCAGTTAAAAATATAAAAATGCAATGATTTCTAATTAATTTGCATTAACATCTTATTGATACTTATCAATACATATTATTCATAATATGTATTCCAAATTTGGTAGATGATATTGAAAATAAATATTAAGTTATCAAATATAGCCAATAATGTGCAGCTTATTTGGATCTGCATAGTAAAGCCTGCTCTGCAGTTACAACCACAAACCAAATTACTCTAAACTTCAAATTGTAATATCACAATGTGTTAAAAATCAAATATATATACATGTATGCATTCTAAATGCTTTTGAACTAATAAATACCATTTTAGAAACTATATGAAAATATTATGTTGTGTTTATCTAGGCCTTTAAGAATATACGTTCTCCAGAGTGCTTGCCCTGAACCACAAAAACAAAAACAAAAACAAAGAAAGAACATACTTTTTCCTGAATCTTAATAAATTGTTAATAAACTGCCTAAGGTCAGCCCCTGTAACTTCTTTATAGCTTTGTTTTGCCAAAAAGATTTAGGTCATTTGGTCCCTTATACCTTTTTTCAATAGCTTTTTTCTTTATAGCTATATGCTTAATTGAGAAAGTTGCCTGGAAAGTAGCTCATGCCTATAATCACAGTGATTTGGGAGGGTGAGGCAGGAGGATTGTAAATTCAAGGCTAGCCTCAGCAATTTAGATTCTCAAAATAAAAAGGACTGGGGATGTAGTTCAGTGGTAAAACACCCCTGGGTTCAATTCTCAGTACCAAAAAAAAAAAAAAATGGAAAAAAAAAGTCATGGCCTTTAAAATGATATTTTTTTAATTACAAAGAACAGAGAGATATTCTATTTTCTTCAAGAAAAATGATTTCTTTTTAGGATATGCATGGCTGAAACAACGGGAAATCCTACTGATTTTGCTCTAAGTTATTTCTACTGCTTGCTTGCTCCTAGGCCATATGCTCTCCTTACATTGTCTCTCTGTTTACCCACTATATCTACTTTATTCTGGTCCCAACTTTTTTTTCTTGGGGGGGGGGAGGATATGGAGGATTGAATTTAGGAGTGTTTAACCACTGAGCCACATCCCCAGCTCTTTTTATTTTTTATTCAGAGACAGGGTTGCATAGGACTTCATTAATTTGCTGAGGCTGGCTTTGACTCATAATCCTCCTGCCTCCGCTTCCCAAACTGCTGGGATTACAGGCATGGGTCACTGAGCCCCGATTGGCTTTGAACTTTCAATCCTCCTGCTTTAGCCTCCCAAATTGGGATCATAGGCATGCACTACTGTGCCAGCTAGTCCCAACTTTCAATTGGTGTATTCTTTCATTTTATTTTCTATGCATTTTATGTATTTCATACTGCTCTTTCATAGTTTACATACAGACCCAACTAACTCTATGGCATTCTTCAAACTTTACCACTGTGGATAACTTTGCCATTTAGGGCTTTTTTTATTGTTGTTTATATATAAACAACAATATATACATACATACATATATATATATATTTAAATTAAAAATATATATATATTTAAATTTAAAAATATATATATATTTAATTTTTTTTTATTGGTTGTTCACAACATTACAAAGCTCTTGACATATCATATTTCATACATTAGATTGAAGTGGGTTACGAACTTCCAATTTTTACCCCAAATGCAGATTGCAGAATCACGTCGGTTACACATCCACAATTTTACATAATGCCCTATTAGTAACTATTGTATTCTGCTACCTTTCCTATCCCCTACTATCCCCCCTCCCCTTCCCTCCCATCTTCTCTGTCTACCCCATCTACTGTAATTCATTTCTCTCCTTGTTTATTTTCCCATTCCCCTCACAACCTCTTATATATAATTTTGTATAGCAATGAGGGTCTCCCTTCATTTCCATGCAATTTCCCTTTTCTCTCCCTTTCCCTCCCATCTCATTTCTCTGTTTAATGTTAATATTTTCTTCCTGTTCTTCCTCCCTGCTCTGTTCATAGTTGCTCTCATTATATCAAAGAAGACATTTGGTATTTGTTTTTAAGGGATTGGCTAGCTTCACTAAGCATAATCTGCTCTAGTGCCATCCATTTCCCTGCAAATTCCATGATTTTGTCATTTTTTAGTGCTGCGTAATATTCCATGGTGTATAAATGCCACATTTTTTATATCCATTCATCTATTGAAGGGCATCTGGGTTGGTTCCACAGTCTAGCTATTGTGAATTGTGCTGCTATGAACATCGATGTGGCAGTATCCCTGTAGTATGCTCTTTTAAGGTCTTCAGGGAATAGTCTGAGAAGGGCAATAGCTGGGTCAAATGGTGGTTCCATTCCCAGCTTTCCCAGGAATCTTCATACTGCTTTCCAAATTGGCTGCACCAGTTTGCAGTCCCACCAGCAATGTACAAGTGTACCCTTTTCCCCACATCCTCACCAGCACTTATTGTTGTTTGACTTCATAGTGGTTGCCAATCTTACTGGAGTGAGATGGTATCTTAGGGTGGTTTTGATTTGCATTTCTCTGACTGCTAGAGATGGTGAGCATTTTTTCATGTACTTGTTGATTGATTGTATATCCTCCTCTGAGAAGTGTCTGTTCAGGTCCTTGGCCCATTTGTTGATTGGGTTATTTGTTTTCTTATTGTCTAATTTTTTGAGTTCTTTGTATACTCTGGATATTAGGGCTCTATCTGAAGTGTGAGGAGTAAAATTTGTTCCCATGATGTAGGCTCCCTATTTACCTCTCTTATTGTTTCTCTCGATGAGAAAAAACTTTTTAGTTTAAGTAAGTCCCATTTGTTGATTCTAGTTATTAACTCTTGTGCTATGGGTGTCCTATTAAGGAATTTGGAGCCTGACCCCACAATATGTAGATCAGAGCCAACATTTTCTTCTATCAGACGCAGAGTCTCTGATTTGATATCAAGCTCCTTGATCCATTTTGAGTTAACTTTTGTGCATGGCGAGAGGAGGGGATTCAGTTTCATTTTGTTGCATATGGATTTCCAGTTTTCCCAACACCATTTGTTGAAGATGCTATCCTTACTCCATTGCATGCTTTTAGCCCCTTTATCAAATATAAGATAGTTGTAACTTTGTGGATTAGTCTCTGTGTCCTCTATTCTGTACCATTGGTCCACCCGCCTGTTTTGGTACCAGTACCATGCTGTTTTTGTCACTATTGCCCTGTAATATAGTTTGAAATCTGGTATCGCTATACCGCCTGATTCACACTTCCTGCTTAGAATTGCTTTTGCTATTCTGGGTCTTTTATTTTTCCATATGAATTTCATAATTGCTTTCTCTATTTCTACAAGAAATGCCATTGGGATTTTGATTGGCATTGCATTAAACCTATAGAGAACTTTTGGCAATATCGCCATAGTTCTGCCTATCCATGAACAGGGTATATTTTTCCATCCTCTAAGATCTTCTTCTACTTCTCTCTTTAGGGTTCTGTAGTTTTCATTGTATAAATCTTTCACCTCTTTTGTTAGGTTGATTACCAAGTATTTTATTTTTTTTGAGGATATTGTGAATGGAGTGTTTTTCCTCATTTCCGTTTCAGAAGTTTTGTTGCTGATATACAGAAATGCCTTTGATTTATGCGTGTTGATTTTATATCCTGCCACTTTGCTGAATTCATTTATTAGTTCTAGTAGTTTCTTTGTAGACTCTTTTGGGTCTTCTAGGTATAGAATCATGTCGTCCGCAAATAGTGATAATTTAAGTTCTTCTTTTCCTATTTTTATGCCTTTAATTTCTTTCATCTGTCTAATTGCTCTGGCCAGTGTTTCGAGAACTATATTGAATAGAAGTGGTGATAGAGGGCATCCCTGTCTTGTTCCAGATTTTAGAGGGAATGCCTTCAATTTTTCTCCATTCAGAATGATGCTAGCCTGAGGCTTAGCATAGATAGCTTTTACAATGTCGAGGTAAGTTCCTGTTATCCCTAGTTTTTCTAATGTTTTGAACATAAAGGGATGCTGGACTTTGTCGAATGCTTTTTCTGCGTCTATCGAGATGATCATATGGTTCTTATCTTTAAGTCTATTGATGTGGTGAATAACATTTATTGATTTCGTATATTGAACCATCCTTGCATCCCAGGGATGAATCCTACTTGATCATGGTGCACAATTTTTTTGATATGTTTTTGTATTCAATTCGCCAGAATTTTATTGAGGATTTTTGCATCTAGGTTCATTAGAGATATTGGTTTGTAGTTTTTTTTCTTTGAGGTGTCTTTGTCTGGTTTCGGAACCAGGGTGATGTTGGCCTCATAGAATGAATTTAGAACAGCTCCCTCTTCTTCTATTTCCTGAAATAACTTGAAAAGTATTGGTATTAATTCTTCTTTAAAGGTTTTGTAAAACTCCGCTGTATACCCATCCGGTCCTGGGCTTTTCTTGGTTGGTAGTCTTTTGATTGCTTCTTCAATTTCATCCATTGATATTGGTCTGTTCAAATTGTGTCTATCCTCCTGACTCAGTCTGGGCAAATCATATGACTTAAGAAATTTATTGATGTCTTCACTATCTTCTATTTTATTGGAATATAGGTTTTCAAAATAATTTCTAATTGTCTTCTGTATTTCTGTAGTATCTGTTGTGATATTGCCTTTTTCATCCCGTATGTTAGTAATTTGAGTTCTCTCTCTTCTTCTCTTCGTTAGCATGGCTAAAGGTCTGTCGATCTTATTTATTTTTTCAAAGAACCAACTTTTAGTTTTGTTAATTTTTTCAATAGTTTCTTGTGTTTCAATTTCATTGGTTTCTGCTCTGATTTTAATTATTTCTTGCCTTCTGCTACATTTGCTGTTGTGGCCTAGCTCATCTATTTATTTCAGTTGTTATCTATCAATGAATCACTGGTCATCCAAATGGATTAAGTTCCCAATTCTGGTGTCAGTCATATGTTTGAGTGGAGAGCTTAAATGTGGACATGGTCCCTAAAGAACTGTCTTTTCAAAAAGAGTTTGAATCAAATAGTATATTAATCTTTTGCGTGTAAGAAGTAGGTATTTCATTCAAATTTGCTTAACCATAAAAAACAATTATTGACTACTTACTCAAGCATTCATCAAATACTTATTGTCTGTCTACTATATTTTAGGCACTCTTCTCATATATTGAAAAATCCAGGGATAGAAAAGATTTCATTTGAATCCGGTTGTTTAGAGAATAACATTAGGTGTTTATCACTATCTATTTTTTAGCTTTTTCTGCTGTTTTTATTTCCAGGCTACTATAAGATTGTCATGGGCAACACTGATCATACATTTTTTATTAATGCCTGTGGAGAGAAAACTGTTTCTCTTGTAGATTCAAGAAGTTTCAGGACCAAGATGTATTATATGTCTGTTGAAAAATAAGACATATGACTAGAGCTAGATAGGTATGCTTCACATGTTAAGGCCTAAATCGGGTGGTGAGATCAGGTCAATATGAACCTCTTAGGCTAAGAATGGGGACTTGTAGTACCCTCAAAGGAAATGAAAGTCTCTTGTTGTGGGGTTTAATATATATATATATATATATATATAGATAGATAGATAGATAGATAGATATAGATATATATTTAATTGTGGTTGGACACAATACCTTTATTTTATTTATTCATTTTTATGTGGTACTGACGATTGAACCTAGCATCTCATACATGCTAGGTGAGCACTCTACCTCTGAGCCACAACCCCAGCCCCTACTTGTTGTGTTTGAACCATGTTCAATTTGATTAATCTGTATTTAATATTTTTTTTATAATTTCTTCTTCTATATCGTTTTGTGCTCGTATTGGCCAAATGTGAAGATCTCGTGTAACTTCAAAGAAATGAAACACTGGCCATTACCCTCTGAAGGTCATCCTAGTTAGATGTGGTAACAAAGAGACTGGCAAATTCCAGATTTCCTTCACTCTCTTTCACTCACCTTTATCTCATCTTGCTATTTACGAAATCTGTTGATCAACAATGAACCAAGGCCCACCAATAAATGTTTGAGGCAATAATATTTTCTTTGCATCCCCACTTAGTTTGTGTACCAGATGTTTCAGATTCATTAGTTGATGACTCCTCTGTTCCTCCAACTAACCCTCTTGGATTATCATTTCATCAGCTCTAACTGCAAGTGTAGAAGGTTTAAATTCTATAAGTCTCTTATCTGATAGGATTTATTAGGGTTTCCACTTCTGTTACCAAACCCTAGCTAACCATTATTAGTATAGGAAGTGGGTACAGGGGAACAGAAACATGATGGTGGTTATCTGATCTGCCTAAATTTAAAAGATTAGTGATACTTTGCTAATAGTAATATGGCAATAATCCATTGCATGAAGTGGCAAAATAGTTACATAAATTGTAAGTGGAAAACTGGATATATATATGGAAAAAAGTAAAATCAGACCCTTATCTGACATTATATTAAAAAATCAACTAAAAATGGATTAAAGACTTAAATGTAAGATCTGAAGCTATAAAACAACTAAAAGGAAATATAGGGAAACCTTTACAACTTTGGCCTTGGCAATGAATTCATAGATAAAAATGACACAAACAATGAAAACAAAGTAAGTTGAACTACATCAAATTGAATAGCTTCTACATAGCACAGTTTAAATAATAAATACAGCGAAGAGACAACCTACAGAGTGGAGAAAATATTTGCAAACCATGAATCTGACAAAAGGAATATCCAAAATATATAAAGAAATATATACATGCTGAACAATTCAGTGGGAAGAAAACAAGTAACCTGATTTAAAAGTGAGCAATGGACCTGAATAGATACTTTTTAATACAGACAAATGACCAACGTGTGTATGAAAAAATAATTAACAGAGCAACATTTAAGAAATGAAAATTAAAACTAAAATGAACCATCACCTCACCACTATTAGAATGGCTTCATCAAAAAGATGAAAGATAGCCTAGGGCAGTAGCACATGCCTATAATTCCAGTGAATCAGCTGAGGCACAAAGATAACAATTTCAAGGCTAGCCTCTGCAACTCAGTGAGACCCTTAGCAATTTATCAAGACCCTAGCTCAAAATTAAATAAATAAATAAAGTGGGGGATTGAATCCCCAATACTGAAAACAACAGCAAAAACAACAACAACAACAAAAAGATGAATGATAATATGTGGAAAAAAGGAACCCTTGCTTATTGTTAGTTGGAATTTAAATTACCTACAGCATTATGGGAAACATTATGTGGTTTCTACAAAATAAAAAGTAGAAATAACAGGGGCTGAGAAGGAAGGTCAGAGGTAGAGTGCTTGCTTACCATGCAGAGAGCCCTGGGTTTGATCCCCATAACACACACACACACACACACACACACACACACACACACACACACCTTTACTAGTGAGCTATTATATGTAGTAGAGATCTTCAGTGGAATATCCACAGTCTGCAATTACAATGTTTTGACAAATTTTTCAAGTACCTGTACTGTTCAGCCTTTTTAAAGAAGTAAGTCCTATCATTTTTCATGATATAGATGAACCTAGAGGACACTAGGTTAAGTGAAATAAACCAGATGCAAAAAGACATCATCTCACTTACATGCAGAATCTAAAAAATGAACTTATAAAAGTAGAGTAAAATGTTGATTAATGAGAGAAGGAATAGGGAAATTTGGGAGATGTTGGTCAAAAATCCAAAACTTCAATCATATGGGAGGAGTTAGTTTAAAAACTTTATTATACATCTTGATGACTAGAGTTAAAATAATACATTGTATTCTTGAAAATTGTTGAGAGTAGATTTTAAGCATTCCCCTCTACCAAAATCTAAGTATGTGAGGTAATGCATATGTTAATTAGCTCAATTTAGTCATTCCACATGTATACATATTTTAAAACATCATGTCATATATGAGAAATACAATTCTTGTCAATTAAAATATTAGAACCATAGAATCAGCAATGAAGTAACTATAAAAATAGTTGTTACCATAGATTATTTTTGAGGAAATATTAAAAAAATAGGGTCACTTGCTTGTTTCCTGGTATATTGGTGAATTTGGAGAAAGAAATTCATGAGTTCAGGATTTCAAGTTTCTATCTCTAGATCCAGGTAAGAAACCAGGTGTCTTCTTTGCTCTAAAATAAACTATTTGTTTTAACTGCAGGGTAGAAATATTTCTGAAAAAATGCAGAGTCTGGCTATGTGGATGGGTAAGGTACAATGCAAATTAATTAATAACATTACAGTCTCACTGATTAGGAAGAAGTAAAAGAATTGGGGTGGGAACATAGGCAAGATTCCACTAAAGCTAAGGACAATGAATTTCCAAATTTTACCCAGCATCTTTTGTAGTAGAAATAGTCTCTTGTGTTCTGTTTGTGTCTATGAAACAGATTTTCTTGTCTAAGGCTAGTTGCTTTGTAGGGTCCAGTGATACAGGGTATGGACTTCTTCCAAGTTGTTCCATCCAATCCCTAGTCTCAGAGAAAGATACAATGACTATGGATGGGGCTTCTTTGGATTTTAGCAGCAATGTATTACACATACCACTATGATACATGTACTGAATAACCTTAAAGATTAAATAACCTAAATGGTTTGGTGTGGAGGATTCCAGAGGAAGAGGACTCTCAGCAATAGATAAGGCTGCTGCACAGTCTGCTCTGCCACTTAGGCCATATAATCTAGCAGATCTGATTATGTTTGTATTATATTTGGTATGGTTACTGTAGAGAGACTTTAGCAGTCTCCTATAGAATTTTTTTTTTCTAGTACTGGAGATGAACTCAGGTGTTGGAGAGCAACCTTACACGTGACTAAGTCACACTCCCCAGATAGTTGTTGAGGCGCTCAGTCACAGAAATGTGGCAGAGCTTTCCCCATCCTTATTGGGTTCGAGGGTTGGTGTCTTGTGCATGGCTGTGTCTTGCTACAGCCCCATGGGTGAAGCTATGCTTGCTCACCTGTTCCTTTGTAATACAACCCCTTGCCCTGTTTAGGATAGAATCTTCCATGGAAGTGCCTGTCTGTGTCCCCTTCTCTTACTGTGCCCTTGGGTGTGGCCTACCCAGGTGTCAGTCAACCTGCTGACAGTGGACATCATGAAGATAGACTCAGCCCCCTGAAACCTGACCCCTTGCCTCATTTGAATAGCTTCTCCTCAATAAAAGGGGTCAGTGTGCTCTTGCTCTCTCTCTTTCTGCAGATCCTTCAGGTCGGAGGAGCCGTCACAGCGACCCCAAAGAAAAAGGTATTTGTGTCTCTTGTGTGGTTATTTTGTGCAGCCCAGTTAGCCCAGTTCAACTGGAGTGAACTGAGCCTTCTAGTCGTGAGAACAGGAAACCCGGCACTCAGGAGCACTCAACCACTGAGCCACATCCCCAACCCTATTTTGCATTATTTAGAGATAATGTCTCACTAAGTTGCTCAGTGCCTCGCTGTTGCTGTTGGTGAGGCTTGGCTTTGACTAGTGATCCTCCTGCCTCAGCCTCCTGAGCTGCTGGGATTTTAGGTGTGCACCACCATGCCTGGCTCCTGTAGAATTTTGAAGCAAAGCTATGTCATCCTTTGAAGATTTCTGTTGTTCTTTTAAATCATGGTTTGTCTTTTGCTATTTGCCTTAATACAAACTTGTCTTTAGGTTACCAAGTTGCCCTGTGACATAAGCTGCTCAATGTGAACTGAGTGTTTTCTGACTTATCAAGCCATAAAACCAAGTATGTACAGTAGCACTCTAATTTAATTAGCCTTGAGAAATTCCTATAGGAAAAAGTCAGTTGTATAAGAATGGCTTTAACTCTTGCTACACTGCCTCCTTTCTCAACTTATACCACAGAATTCCTATGGCTAAGGAAAAAAAATAATTGGGCATGGTTTTGCAATCTATTTTAGTGTTACCTGAAGTTGGTGGCTGTGGTACCACAGTCCCCCTACTCTGGGATGGTAATGATGAATACTGTGAAGGAAAATCCTCTCAAGCAAGCAGAATTCAAATGACACATTTAAGTGTCCACTGTATCTGGAACAAAGAGTCATAAACATGGATCTATATTGATTCATGGGCATTTGCTGATATTTTGCTGGATAGTCAGGGACATGGAAAGAAGAAAATTGGTGGTCAGGGATGGAGGTATGTGGTTAGAGCTCTCCAAAAAGGCAGAAGATGTGGAGATAACTATTTGTGTCCCAGGTGAAAGTCACCAAAGAGCAGCCTCAAGTCAAGAAGGATCTTTAAAAGAATCTAGAAAAGATAAGATTAAAAAGTGCTGTGGATATCAGGTATCACCTTCCCGGGGCATTCCTGTCCTTGTGCAATAGGCTTTTCTGCAAAGTAGTTATGTGGTAAGTACTGGGAATAATATTGGGCAAATTATATTGTTATGTTGTGTGAATGAATGGAAATGTAACAACAAATCCCATAATTATGTATAATTGTAATGCATGAATAAAAAATATGAAAAAAACACCAAAGTAGTCATTTGGGAAGGAATAGAGGTTATGCATGGATTTAGCAACATAGATGTTCACTGATCAAAACCAATGCAACAGCAGTGTTCAACAACAAATCTCTGATTTAGCATTATTCCCGAGAGAGTAAGCCAATGAGCAGATTGATTCCATTACATCAATATCACTTCATCATTCAAAGGATAAACTTTGTTCCCATGGGAACAGATTATTACTTTGGAAGTCTATTTGCTTATTTGCCTTCTCTATCTGCAATGCTTCTGCCAAAACCATCACAACCTATGGAACTCATTTTATAGCAAATGAATTGTGTTAATATAATTGTGTTAATACAATATGTGCATGGAGTTCACTAGGCTTACTGTGTTCCCCGTTACGTGAAATAACTGTATTAATGGAATGACAGAATGACATCTTGCTTTATACACTATGTTATCTTTTAAAGCAATTAAAATATTTTTTGAATACTCTTCATATCTTTGCAAAGGTCCACATTTCTAACCTACATAACAGTCTTTCTCCCTGGAGAATTACCCCCACCCCCAGTACTCAGGATTGAACCCAGGGATGAGCTACCATGAGCAGTTCTTCTTGTTTTTTATTTTGAAGTAGGGTTGTGCTAAATTGCCCAGGCTATCCTCCAACTTGCAATCTTTCAGCTTCAGCCTCCAGAGTCACTGGTACAGTGGGCCTGGAGGCTCTGAGGAATTTTCTGTTTAAAAAATATTTTTCCTGTAGAATAGTTCCACTGGCAATAAACTACTCTACAAAAGTTTTGATTTGAGAAAATTTTTATTGACTTTTTAAACCTTTCCCCTTACCACTTTCCTTCAGAATGGAAAGTAAAATTGCATATTAACTATGGTGACAGAGTAAACTTTACTAAGTCTAGTCCAGGTCAACTTGGCATTCATACATATCATTTTAAAACTATATTTAATTTCTTAATACATAACAACATAGTGCTTCTGCTAGCATGATACAATAATCCTTTCTATAACCAAAAACATGCGATCCCTTCCCCCAAACAGAATATGAAGTCACTATATTCATTTTTTAAGATGTTCATTTGTCTTCCAGCTGAATCACACTCTACTTTTATTAGCATATTCTATGTTAGATATTAGGTAAATGGGAATAAGAAAAAAAGACAATAATTCATATTCAAGTAAGGAAGAAATACTTCTTGTTTCTATAATTCTATAATGGTCCTTGTTTCTATAACTGGTCATATGGTTGCAAATGGTGTTTAAAACTTCCTCTTTTACTTCACATTACTTAGTATCATTATCTTTAGCTGGGTTTATTTTTTTACTTGATGCAATGATCCAAAAATATTTCTGGAGTTTGCCATTAACAGTCTTAACTAACACTATTAGTTTCTTGTATTGTTCTTTCTTTCCTTCTTTCCTTCCTTCCTTTCTTCTTTCTTTTTGGTGTTGGGGATTGAACTCAGGGGCACTTTATCACTGAGATGCATCCTCAGCCCTTTTTAATTTTGATTTTGAGACAGGGTCTCATTAAGTTGCTTAGGGCCTCACTAAGTTGCTGAGGCTGTCCTAGAATTTGAAATCCTCCTGCCTCAACTTCCCAAGTGTCTGGGGCATGCACCACTATGCCTGGTTGTTCTTTTACTTTTTTAGTGATAGCATTTCATGTTTCAGATGTACTTCTCCTTCAATGCATTATGTAGGAACAACCTCATTTCCTCTTAAGAATATAAATTACTTCATCAGTCCAGTAATTTCCTTTTGCCTGTTGGTTCATTAGCATATAGCACCCACAAATTCAGGTGATTTCCGTTTAACAGAATTAGTATGCATCCCGGTTGGAGTATTCTTCCCTTGGGAACGAATTCCTCCAGACCAACAGATCCCAAAGTTGTAGGATAGGAAGAAAAAAATTCACCTGTGGAACATTAAGTTTTGTAATTGCAATAAGGGGTACTTCAGTCTTTGATTGTGTGGCTCATGAATCAAAAATCTATCACCAAATCAGAATAAAAACTGCAGGCCAGGTATGGTGGTGTATGCCTATAATCCCTGCTATTTGGGAGGCTAAGGCAAGAAGATTGCAAGTTTGAGACCAGCCTGGGAAAGAAAGATTCTGTCTCAAAATAGAATTAAAAAGGGTTGGAAGTATTGTTCAGTTGTAGAGCTTTGTGTAGTATGTGTTAAGGCCCTGGGTTCAATATCCAGTATTGCACAAAAGGAAACAGAGGAATATATACTGCAAGTTGGAGGATATTATCTCAATTCTACAAAGCTTTGAAACCCATATGGTTCCATAACTAAGTCTCCAAAAGGCCATTCTTGGCCTCAAGTTTTACAACAAGAAAAATAAACTGGAAAAGTAAGTTACTTTTCCTGAATTCAGCAGATAACTATGACTACAGGATAAATAGGTAACCTGAAATTTGAAGAAAGGGAGAAAAGAACAAGATCTAAGCATTTATTTACCTTGGATAGATACCAAAGTGATTTTATCAAAATACATGGATAAGAGCTACCATATGCAAATCATACAAAGTGTTTTGATGCCATTTTGTTACAGTTCTTTTATTGACACCATTTGATGCTGTGGCTATTTAGACTCTGCAATTTAATTCCAGATATTTTACACCCTATCCAATTATTCTATATTCTTCAACTCAGAACACAACAATTAGGGAGGTACCTTACTCAATGCATGTAAAAGAAATGAACTATAAAGTTTCCATAGTAAGAAATTCCTCCAAACAAGAGAGTATGCTACATATATAATTTTAGATCAATGCTACCTACCAGTGATAACAGAAACTCCATAATTCTTCATAACAATTTAAACATTTAATAATTAATTCTTTGTATATTTATCCTTTTATTTGATGAAATTATTTATTAAAAGTATTCTTTTTTATCAAACTAATACATGTATGTAGTTAAAATACAGTAGGGCTAAAAGTCTTTATTTAATTTATTTATTTATTTATTTTATTTCTTACATACATGACAATAGTGGAATGCATTACAATCATAATTATCCATTCACAGCACAATTTTTCATAACTCTGTATATAAAGTATGTTCAAGCCCAATTATGCTATTTTACATGAACTCTCTTATTAAAAATCTTATAATAAAAATTGTGCTCTATTGTCCCTCCTCTCCTTACCCCACCTCTTCCAAGAGCAACCATGTTAAATTATTAAGCTCTAATTTTTTGATTACCTATTTCAATGTGACATGTATATATCACTATCTTTATTTTCACCTATTTACTTATTAACTTACTTTTTGTCTCTGTGAATTTGACTAGTCTTGGTTCTTATATAAGTGTAGTCATAAGATATTTGTCCTTTTGAGTCTGGTTAACTTCACTTAGTACATTGTTTTCAAAGTTCACCAATATGTATCAGAATTTCATTCCTTTTTTATGAGATAATAATATTTCATTGTATGGATATACAATATTCTCTTTATTTATTAATCTTTTGATAGACACTTTGGTTGTGCTGTGGTTTGAATGAGTTGCTTCCAAAGCTTCTGTTGGAAATGATCCCTAACGCAACACTGCCAGGAGTTGGGGCTGATGGGAAGTGTTCAGGTTATGAGGGCCTCACTCTCATGAATGGATTCATGACAATTAGGAAAGGGTTTGAAACTGTGAATTTGATTTCTTGCTATCCCTCTTTCACCTTCTTCCTTCCTCCATGCCATATTAATGCAACAAGAAGGCCTTTGTCAGATGCTGGCACTTTGATATTGCACTTCCCAGTCTCTAGAACTTTAAGAAATAAATTTATTGTCTTTATAAATTACCCAGATTGTGGTGTTCTGTTATAATAACACAAATAGACTAAAACAGTTTGTTTCTACTTTTGGCTATTGTGAATAATGTTGATGTGAACATTGGTGTATAAGTGACCATTTGAGCCCCAGTTTTCAATTCTTTTGGGTATATTCCTAGGAGTAGAATTACTAGATCATCCTTATCCTTACTAACACTTATTATTTTTCTTTTTTTCTGATACCTCTGCAAAAGGTATGGATATGCATTTTCCTATAACATTGATCATTGTTTCAGGTGCTTATATATCTTCTTTGGAGATGTATCTATATAAGTCATTTTTCCATGTTTTAATTGTTATTTTTATTTAAGTGGCAGGATTTTTTGTTTTGTTGTGGCACCTGCTAGACCTTCATTGAGAGAATATGTGAGTGGTGGAATGAACTGGTTTTAGTCCAAACAAGGAGCCATAGTTGTCTCTTACATTGCTTTCAAGGAATTGAGGGATGGAAAAGCAACTGGTCACCCTCTGCCCACCCTCTGCAGTTCAAATGCCAGCTCCATTATTTCCTATCAGCACACCCGTGGGCAATTTACTTCATCTCTCTGTGGCTTTGTGTCTTCATCTCCTATGCGGTTTAGTCTTCATAATAAGCATCCTGGGGCAGTATTTTAATCTCCATCACTTCGGAGACTGGATGGCCTATATTAAGGTTGAACATGGTCCAGTTCTGATGATGGTTCTATTCTTAGCTTGCAGATAGCCACCTTCTTGCCTACATCCTCAACTGGTACAGAGTAAGAGGAATCACAGAGATCATTGGCAAGTTGTAGGAATTCTTTATGATTCTGGATATTATTTCAGATATATAACTATTTTATTGTATTTTGTGGGCTGTCTTTACTCCTTTGATAATGCCCTTGATGCACAAGTTTTTGATGTTGATGTTCAGCTTATTTCTCTTGTTGCTTGTGCTATTGAAATAATATCTGAGAAATCATTGCCAAATCCAGCAGTCTGAAGATTTCCCCCTATGTTTTCTTCTAAGAATTTTAAAGTTTAAGCTCATAAGTTTAGGTCTTGATTCATTTTGAGATAATTTTTGTATATAGTATTGGCATCAGCTCAATATTGGCATCAGATTTGCCATTTTAGGTCAGGAGCCATTTTATCTAGAGCCTCCAAAGTTTCAATTCTGAGGGATGCTGCTTAACTTCCCATAAGAACATGTGCCTGCTAAATGATCAACCCCACCCAAGCTTATGATATAACTCCTACGAAGCTTATAAGATTCAACTTGTGGGCTATGAAGCTGCTCTGTGAGTGCCGACATGCTGCTGCTTTCCTTGGAGGGACAACCTTGTCAGTTTGCCTTGTGGTACTGAGTATAAATCTCTTGCATGAGATTCTGGTGTGTGACATGGTCTTTGGACTTTGCATGGACTCTGCAAGTGTCCTTTCACATAGTACAAGGTAGGGGTCCAACTTCCTTCTTTGGCATGTGAATATTGTTTTCTTAATACCATTTGTTGAAAAGACTGTCCTTTCCCGATTAAATTGTCTTTAGATCCTTGTAGAAAAATCAACTGGCTGCAAATATAAAGATTTGTTTGTGGGTGCTATTCAATTGATCCATGTGTCTATTCTTATGCCAGTACTTATGCTGTGTGCTATGTAGCTTTTTAAGTTTTGAAATCAGGAGGAATAAATCTTCCAACTTTGTTCTTTTACAAGATTTGTTTTGGCTTTTTATATTACATATTGAGATTGCATATGAGTTTTAAGGTGAGTTTTAAAAATTTATTCGGATAACTTCATTGGGATTTTGGCAGGGATTGTTGTGAATTTGTAGATTTGGGGTAGTATTGCCATCTTTACAATATGAAGTTTTCCAGTCTATAAACAGGAGTGCCTTTTCATTTATTTATGCCTAAATTTAAATCTTTCAGCACTTTTAAAATTTTCAGTGTATAAGTCTTTTGCCTTTTCAGTTAAACTTATTCCTAAGTATTATATTCACTTTGATGCCATTGTAAACCTCTCTTCCTTTTAAAATAGCATTTTGTTCTTTTTTTCCATGGGTACAATATCCAAGGAATATACTTTCTTCAAATTTATCCCTTTATTTCCTCCTGCCCATTTATTTTTTCCCAGCACATAATATATGATTACATTTGTATCACTACTAAAAATAGTATAGCAAAATCCAGGTGCTGTGGAACATTCCTGTAGTTCCAGCTACTTGGGAGCTGAGGTGGCAAGATCATATGAACCCAGGAGTTCAGATTAGCCTGGAGACCATATCAAAACCCCATCTCTAAAAAAAAAAGAAGAAAAAAATATATAGTCTAATTAGGCAACTTCATTCTGCTTAATTACTAAAAATTATCAATAAAATTCTTTTTTTTTTTTTTTTTTGGTATTTGAGACAGGGTTTTGGTAGGTTGCAGAGGCTGGCCTCTCCTACCTCAGCTTTCTGAATTACGGAATTATGGATGTGTGCCATTGCACTCAACTGAATTATCAATAAATTCTTGAGAGATTTAGATCTTAAAAAAAAACTAAACAAGATCTTAACATATCATGTTCATACTATGATGTTATTCTCTCTGAAATATCATAAAATAATTTCACCAATAACCATCACAGTAATATTTTCATAATCTCTTAAAACAAAATTTAGATCCGTATAGAATTTCTTAGATTCTTTCAAGTTTTCCTTTTTATTTTGTTTTTTAAAAAAGTAATGTGTTGCACTGTCCTATTAATTGCCTGTATGCTTTATCGTGTGCAAATTATGTTTGTCAATCAATAATCAGCTATATTTAATAAATAATATGAGGTTGTAAGAATTTAAACTGTTGAAGATTGGATGGGATTATCTTTTCTCATTTCTATGTTTTAATCAGTAATTTTTCATTAAATAATACTTCTATAAAGATTCCTTCTCCCTCCATTCCCTGCTTCACATATGCTAGGCAAGACCTGCCATTGAACTACATCTCCAGACCTCTTTTTCTTTTCAGAGGTCCACTCAACCTGTAGTTATTATTAAGGGATTAACAGGGAAAAAACTCCAACAAAATGAAATTATTTTCAAAGAATATAAAATTCAAATATATTTTTATAAAAATCTCCAAAAATATCATGATTGAAATTGCTTATGTATTTCTTAAAACTTGTTTTTCTTTTAAATTACTCAAAAATCTAACTAAGTGGCTGGTTGGGGTTGTGGCTCAGTGGTAGAGTGCTTGTCTAGCAAGTGTGAGGCACTGGGTTCAATCCTTAGCACCACATAAAAAATAAATAAATAAGTGAAATAAAGGTATTATGTCCATCTACAACTAAAAAATATATTTTAAAAAATGTAACAAGTGAGAGAGTAAAAACTGTGATATTAAATTTTTAAATCAAAATTATTTAAATACATCTGAGTAGTATTCTTAAATTTAGTAGTCATGAAATATTTTCACTTAAATAAAATTACTAGAACTCAATGTCATTAGCTATCAATTTAAAAATTAAATATCATGTTTCATATATGTTACATCAACATTTACATGTATGGTCAGATACAATATGAATTACTTAATATTTCAAATTTTTTTCCAGTAGCCATATTCCAATACAAATATTGTGAATACTGCAATAACTCAAGAGTACTCATAGAACCATAAACTGGAATATGCATACAGTAAGAAATGTATTCTTGGTATTACTAGAAAATGACTTTGGTGTGTAAAAATCCTTTGAATCTTTGCTAACAGAAAGAATATGAGAAATTCATTTGCCTTTTTTCTTATCTAAGTCACTCTGCTGCTCAAATCTTTACATACTTTAAAGCTGTGTGTATCTCAACTCATTGATCTTCACAACATTCTGATGGTTGCCTTTTGTTTCGAGGACACAGAAGTACAAAGCATTCCCCTAGGGAAGGTATGGAGAGAATGATATTAGAAGAGCAGATGTTTAAGGTCCCAGTTCCCATTATGGTAAGGTTGAGTGTCTGAGCAAACAAAGGAATCAATTTCTTCTTTTAAATGTATGTTTACATAGGGGTCCTTTAAAATACTGCCCAGGTATAATTGCAATACTGGATCTTTCCTTTTCAGTGAACCCTAGTTAAACATTATTTAATATGAACCATTTCAGCCATGTATGTGGCCTGTCAATTTGGAAGATTGTTATGATGGATTTTTGTTGGGGATGCAAAACAAGTCAAGATAGTGCCTGGCAGTTTGCCAGGAGGAGTGGTTTGTGAAGCAATGCTAGGGAACCATTAAGATGATGAAGATTCCTTAATGACTGACTGCTGTATCTAAATGATGTTAATTGAGTTAAGCTGTGTGTAATTAGTTGGGTATATGTACCTCTGCTGTCTGGCAGAGAAGCGGCTCCTGCTACCTCGGGTGCCGGCTACTTTGAGTTCTCGCTCAGTTCCTGCTGAGTTCACTCAAAATAAAGTAGTTCCCACTTCAACCTTCAAGTTGCTTGTCACCTCTAGGTTATTTAACCCAGCCGGACTACAGCAGATTTTCCCCTTTTCTGGTGACTTCTTATATTAGTTTTCTATTGCTGATTAACAAATTACTACAAATTTAGTATCAAGACAACACACATTTATTATCTTATAGTTTTTGTGGGTTTGGAGTTTGGTCCTATCTTATATGGGCTTCTGGGTCAAGGATCTTCAGCTCAAGGTCTCACAAGGCTATAAGGTGTACTGGATATCTTAATCTGTTTTATGCTGCTGTAACAGCATGCCCAACACAAGGTAATAAATATAGAGCAGAGATTTATTTCTTGTAGTTCTGGAGGTTGCCAAGTCCAAGATTGAGGGGCTAGCATCTTTTTTTGGTTCTGGGGATAGAATCCAGGAGTGTTTAACCATTGAGTCACATACCAAATCCTTTTTTCTTATTTTGAGGAAGGGTCTTGCTAAGTTGCTTAGGACCTCACTAAATTACTGAGGCTGGCTTTGAACTTGCAGTCCTCCTTCCTCAGCCTGCTGAGTTGCTGGGATTACAAGCATGTGCCACCATGTCTGGGGAGGGGCTAGCATCTTGTGAAGGACTTCCTGCTGTGTCAAGCATAGCAGAAGGTATCATATAGCAAAAGCATGCCAAACAGCAAGAGGAAACTAAATTCAATTTTATAACAGACCCAGTCTTGCTTATAATGACCCCAATCCTGAGATAATGACATTAATCCATTTATGAAGCTTGAGTCACATGACTAATTACCTCTTAAAGATATTTTTTATTTTTTATTTTGAGACAGAGTCTCCCTAAATTGCTGAGACAGGCCTAGAACTTGTGATCTTCCTGTCTCAGCTTCCCAAATCGCTGGGATTACAGGCATGCACCACTATGCTTGGCTAAGATCCCACCTCTTAATGCTGTTGCACTGAAGGTTAACTTTCCAACACACATTTAAATTACAGCATCTGAGCTGCATTTTCATCTGAAGGCTGATAGGTGATGAATCTGATTCTAAGTCTTTTAATTTGTTGGCAGAACTTATTTCCTCATGACTACAAATGTGACTGAGAGCCCTGGTATTTTTCCTGGCTGTTGGCGCAGTCTGCTCTCAGGTCTTAGAAGTCACCTGAAGAACTGATAGGCCACCTGTAGTAACTTTCTTCGTGGTCTTATTCAACATGGTTGCTTTCTTTAAGCCAGCAAGTAAAATCTTCCTCCTTGGGAAGAGTCCAGTTCCTTTTTAAAGTATTTTTCAATCAGATCAAGTCAGGTGTGCCCAAGATAATCACTTTTTTTGGTTTGCTCAAAATCAATGTATTTAGGATTTTAATTGCATTTGCAAAATTCATTCATTTTTGTCATGTTCTCTTGGCTAAAAGCAAGTCCACATTTAAGGGGATAGAATTATGTAGGGTGTGAATACCTAATGGTAAGAGTCATATGTGTCATCTCAGAATTCCGACAACCCTATTCTCAAGAGTTGTTTCTTGAGTAGTCCCAAGTTTGCCTGCTTAATACCTCAGTGAACTTCTCTGTAAATTAGAGTACAATAATAGAAATTATTAGGTTGTGGTTGATTCATCTTCTTTGTTTTGCTTTTTCTTTGGTGGTAGTGGGGATTGAACCCAGGGCCTCATACATGCTAGGTGAACACACTGACTGACCTACATCCTGATTTTTTTGTTTGTTTGTTTTTAGTTTAAGTTGCTCCGGCTGGTCATGACCAGCCTTAGCCTCCAGAATACCTGTGATTATAGGTGTGTGCTACCAGGCCCAGCAAAGGAATTCTCCTTTTTGATTTCTATGTATATATGGTACTGGGGATGCAATTCAGGGAGTTATATATGCTGGATAAACACTCTACTACTAGGCTATATCCCCTCATCAGAGTAAGGAAAATGCAGATACAAATTGTGCAAGCTTAGTTATTACTACTCCTGTAAGTAATACAACTACTGTCATAATCACTCTTAGCTAATATTTGTTGAGCTATTACTATATATCCAGTATAATTCCAAACATTTTTTGGAATTTAATCTTCATCATAACTTTACCAGATCAGGGTTATTTTTATCATCCCCATTTATATATAAGGAAATATTATTTGTATAAAGAATTTCAGAAAACAAACCAAGTAAGAAGCAGAGAAAGAATTCCAGTTTAGGTAGTAAGACTTCAGAGACCGGAAAGCATTAGTTTAGGCCTTATTTTATAGCAGTCTTGCATTACTTCATGATGATATAAATTCTCAGAAACATGTTATCATAAAATTACCACTTTGTGAACATCACAATATATTTACACTAATCTAAATGGTAGAGGTCACTTATTGTGACCTCTTGATGCAATCAAGATAAACACAAGATAGAAATGGATGAGGCTGCTGCTGGTATTAAAGGGCAGACTTTTATAGTAAATCCTTTTTTGAACACTAGTACTGTAAAATAATGATAACAAGTAGAGTATAATAAATACATAGACCATTAAGTCATTTCTTTTTCATTATCAAGTATTATTACATATAATTATATGAGCTATACTTTTATATGACTGGCAGCACAGATTTGTTTACACCTGCATCACCACAAACACGAGTAATGCATTGTGTTATGATGTTCAGATGTCTATGTCATAGGTGACAAACAATCTTCGGTTCCATTATAATCGCATATGTGTACAACTATAAATTTGGTCTGTTGACAGAAATGTTATGTGGTTCAAGACTTTGTTTAGAAACTTCAGTTTTTCTCTTCATCTGTTTCATTTTTGGAGATTATACTTTTTTTTTTTTTTTTGAAAGTTCTCTGTTTTGGGCTGGGGATGTGGCTCAAGCGGTAGCGCGCCCGCCTGGCATGCGTGCGGCCCAGGTTCGATCCTCAGCACCACATACAAACAAAGATGTTGTGTCTGCCAAATACTAAAAAATAAATATTAAAATTCTCTCTCTCTCTCCCTCTCTCTAAAAAAAAAAAAAAAAGTTCTCTCTTTTAAAAAAATTTCTACAACTGAAAAGTTTGGTTTTACATTTATTATTTTCATCTTTTTTCTTTCTGTGAGGTTCTATGGTCTCAATTTATTCTAGCATCTTTTTTCAAGAAGAATGGTATTTGGCCTGATGTAATAAGAACATAATTGTAGATAAAATATTGAAATCCTTCTGTACTGATTGGTAAGTAGCTGCCCCATTCCTGAATATGTCTTCTTCCCCTTATCTGCCTCAATCTACAACTGAAGAACTTTGGACACCCCCACAATCCTACAACTAAAGGATTAACATCTGACAAAATAAGGTATCTTCAAGACTTCTTTCATTTTTATTGGGAAGTGCCTAGTAAGGATTGATAAACATTTTGAGTATCCTACCTATAAGTCAAAGTCAAGCGTTTTTCATTCTTTATTACTTTGTACCTTTTGTTTTACCTAACTTGAATTATCTTTCTTTTTTATGTAGTCTGGCAGCTTTTAAAAATTTTGCAGCATAAAGACAGTTCAACTATCATCTCTGTGAAATCTGGTGTGTATGTGTATGGGGCCAGTTCCTGAGGACTGAACCCAGGGCCTTGTGAATAGTAGTAGACAAGCCTTTCTGCCACTGAGCTACACTCTGTGAAGTTTCCAACATACTATGAGAAAGATTTAAGTCCTCTTGTTTTATATATTCTTATATTTAATACATACTTCCATGATATTAATGATCTCAAAGTGTTTGTGTGTGTGTGTATGTGTGTATATATATAACTCCTTCCCTATTGGAGGCACCATCATTTACTCTGGGTATCTCCAGCACCTAGAATGTGTGACTGCATTATTAATACTATTATTGTCAGTGAAAAAATGGTTAGATCCATCAGCAGGTAGTATATCTGAAGAGAATGGAAATGTGTGGTTAAGGACATCTGGGAAAACTCAAAGCCAGTAAAATTGTTTATTTGGAATCTTTGAGAGATAAGTCTCCAATATAAGCATATCTAACAAAACTGATAGTTATTTTTCCCTTTGCTATTAGCACAGACAATTGAGAACAGACTATTATAAAAATGATTTTTTAAATTTGCTTACAGAAGACATACCAAGGGAAACCAATCCCATTTTTCTTTTTATTGTAGAGTGATTCTTTTACTATTGAGTACCCATGTACTAAACAAATGATAATAAATGATAATTTAGTATAACTGAGCATCTATTATTTCTTGAGCACCTATATACTATGTTCTATACTAAGTACTTTACAAAGTTCAGCAATTAAGCAATGCAAATCTATTTGTGTTATTTCTGGACTTAAATGCTCTCAAGATAAAGTTCAGATTTTAGGCAACAAATTTATGTAAGGTAACTTCTTCTAGAAAGGCTTTTCTGATTTTTCAAGTCCAGATTAGGTGATACTCTTGAAAGCCACCCTATATTTCAAGCAATTGAAAGGCCTAAATTATGAAAAAAAAAAAGTATTAACCACTTGGTGCTAATTTTTTCTTAGGTACAAAAATTTCCTGTTTGCTCTTCTGTCTCCTTCACCAAAGTATAGAATTTTTTTTTCTACTTCTTTTTTTTTTTTTTTTTTTTGAGATAGGTCTCACCACGTTTCGCAGGCTGGCCTTTAATTCTCTATTCTTCTGCTTAAGCTTCCAGAGTAATTGGGATAACTGGTATGAGCTACCATGTCAGTTCAGAGTACAGATTTCTTGAGGACAGGCACCTGTCAGAGTTTTGGATCACAGTGTTTGCTAAATAATGAACAAATACATTAATATAATAAAGAATTACATTGAAATTGATTACGATCTAATATTTTTCAGTCCCCTTTTGGCTTGAAACACATTTATGTTTATTAGCCCATTGAATCGAGTTGAATTATAATTTTTATCACCATTTTAGAGATGAGAAAACTGAGTAACTCACTATTCTGAAGAAGAGGCAAGAAGCGCAGTGCTTGGAAATAAATCCAGATCTCTCGACCATTAGGGTAGCGACTTATCCTGTGCTCTTGGTTAGGGGTTGGTCCCCAGCCTCCCATATAATTGAAAGGGATGGATACAACTTCCAGTGTGGCAAGGTATGAGTTGAAGTACTCACTCCCTCACAGAATATCTGAAAATAAGGGTGCCTCCTCCATTCCCTGGTTATTAACACAGTTCAAGTATATTTTGTGAATTAAAAAAAAAAACATGAATAAATCAATGTACCCCAGCCTCTTTTGAAATTCTTTCCACTTTTCAACTCTCACCTACTTCATTCCTTCCCTTCGGAAGCCTCATAGAGGGCGCTCACCAAGTGCTACTCACTGATAGAGGAAGCTCCACTCAAAAACTCTCCTCACAGTGCAACTAAAAGGCACAGCGCCACCATCTCAGACTTAATTCTCTTTTCCACGACAGGAGGCGGGGCTAAAGTCCCTCATTCAAATAAAAAACTAGGAGATTTGCATGGGGAATGACCAGTCCTTGCGCTTATTGGCTAATAGCACAGTGGGCGGGGTACATATTACGATCCCGGAGCTCCGCCTACATTAATTTGCATAACGGCCCCGGCGCGTGCAAGGGAGAAGCGGGTTTGTTTTTGAATCTGCGGAGGCGGCGGCAGTGGCAGCGGCGGCGCGGCGACTGAAGCGCGCGAGATTGAGGCGGCAGCGCTGGGGACGGCTGCTCCGGACGGCTCTGTAGGAAGGAACGTGGTTGCCCCCTCCCTCAACTCCCGCCCCCCAAGGTATATGTGAATCCCAAGGGCTGTTCTAAGAACATTTTCTTAAATTACTATTGTATTTCTGAAGACTCAAGACCGCATTATGGCGGCTGCGGGAGTTGTGTTTGCGCCTGCGCGGTTGCGGAGCTGCGGGCGGGCGCTGCATGGGAGCACGTGATCTTGCGGGGTCGGGCTCTAGCTGCAGTTGTGCAGCTGGCGGGGCGGTGGCTGCGCAAGCGCAATATTCATTTTCCAGATCTAATGTTCTTGTTGGACGCCATTTGGGTTCTAGATTTAATTTTCTTCATTCTTGAGGGGTTTCGTTTTGTTACTCTCCAATTCCTACAGTTTCAAGGAAAACGTTCAGTTATGTTGTACTCTTATACCGGCCTTCAACCCCTCTCTTTTTACTTGATTCTGAGACGCTGTGTATTAAATTTTATGTGAAAATTGTCACTTGTGGTTCTCGGTTGAATTTCACGATTAGGGTATTGTAGGACTAAAGTTTACGTTTAGGGAGATAAAGATCGGCACCTAGTGGTGTTCTCACGGGAAGTGCATTTATTTGAACTGCATTTTTGCAAATACATTTTTAACCCTGTTTTTACCAGTTTGGTTATCAAGGATTGTGCACTATTTACGAAATAGAATTTTAATTTTGGAAATATTGGGACAGTGAAGGAATATAGAAAGTAGTTTAAAGTGAAATCTCAATTGCTCAATTTTTTGTTTTTTAAAAAATTTGATCCTATGAAGTTTTAATTTGAATATTTGTATGCTGAACATCTAAATTTTACATGTTTTCAGTACCTTTGATCAGTTGTCCATTACTGTTTCAGTTAATTATTGTTAACTCTTGAAATTAGTTCATATTCTTTACATTTTGTTTGCATGATATGTAAGCCATAATACTTGGTAAATTTTGGTGATTAAGAATTTTACAAAGAATATCCAGTTATTGTGGCCTTAATGAAGAAATTGAGTGGACCATCAAAAAAAAATGTCGATTTTAAACATATCAACAGTACTGTATATATGCTTCTGAGATATAGTCGTGTTTGATTTTTTAAATTGTAGATGTGCTTCTGTCTTTTTTTTTGTTTGTTTCTTAAGATAATTTTTAAGTGCCACTGGTTCTAGTTTAAAATGGTAGTGTCACTATATTTAGATCTTATATAACACACCTGGGGGAAGTTATATAAGCTTTGATATGTTTCCCCCTTAGTGTAAATTGCTGCTTATTAGGCTAAAAACTTACAGTTTCATAAATTTCATTTGTGGTTCATATGTACAGCATTTGGTTTCTTGGTTCGTTACATGAGCTAAGTTTGAATCATTCTACTGGCAAAAGAAGTGGTTATGGCTTTATACTCTTGGTTTGTTAAATGCATCTTTATTACCCAGAACAAATATCTGAAGTATTAATTAGATGTAATTGAAAGGAGTACTTTTGGTTGGTAGATTTTTTTTAATGATGTCACATGAGATGGAATGGAGTAATAGAAGAGATTTTTCTTTTTTCTCAACAGAATCTTAATTTGTTCTGATGTAATTCCTGGACCTCTGTTGTTTTCTACACAAAATGAAGGCATTCTTCACTCTTTTATGCTTCTGAGGTGGTTAACTTCCACTCCCTACATGCATGTTATTTCAAGTGTTTTAGAGTTGAAAGTATGTGTGTTTTCTGTGTCTGTGTATGTATACATAATAGATTAAGAAAATAACTTTGATCTTAGGGCAAAGGTATAGTTTTTCACTTCCACAAAAATGAAATTCTTTGGTTTATGTATTTAAGCTTATGTTTTCTTTTGAATATACAGATGATTGCATCTTGAGTTTATATCGAAGGTCATAAGGGGTACTTGAAGAACGTATACAAGGTAAATATTGATAGGACAGTTTTGCTCATGTTTCTTAGAAGGCATATATAACTATTACTGTAGTAAGATTAATGAATTGTCTGAAGATCAACTATTTGTTCTTTAATACTGTCAGAAACCAAGCATATTTTGAAATCAGTTTTGTGGTTATGATGCCACAAGATTTTGACATATAAAGAATATATAAATGTTTAGATTAGCTTCCTTGAGGAATGAACACTTAGCTAGGGAAGTTACTTAAAAATCTCATGCAGTTTTATAAATTTTATGCATAAAATAGTTTAGAAAAAACAGATTTGAATGATTCAGCCGTAAACCATTAAAATTGTATTTTTCTTTATGATTTGAATGTGATGTGTATAAATATTTTTAATGTAGTTATTATGGAACATTTGGGAAATGTTAAAAATAGTAACATTTGGAAATAAGCACTCTAAATAGTCTGGTGATTTTGAGGACTGCTTTTTGCATGGTTGATCAACCTATGAATGTCACTTAGCTTTTCATTGGGACCATAATTTAATTCCTACTTTTTTTTTTTTTTTTTTTTTTTTTGTGCAGTGTTGGGCCATGCATGTACTAAGCACACACTTTACCACTGAGTTCTACCATAGCCCCCCAATTCCTGTTGTTTTAATTTAGTTCTATGAGTATTTCCCCATTTTACTGTTTTCTAAAATGTTCTCATGATAATACCATATTGTGAAAATCCCCCAAATTACCAAATATTCTTTCAGACATGTTTACAAATGGCCACATGTTATTATAAATTTAATAAGAATCTACTGTGATTTATTAAGCTTTTACCTTTTTTGTCCATTTTGTTGCTCATTTTTCTATTATAAATAATGCTATAGTGAACATCCTTCTACATGAGTCATATTCTGTAACTTAGAATATTTCTTTGACATTACAAATTGATAAATCCCTTTGCACAAGTGTTTCCCATATCTCTATCAGTTAGGCAGGTGAAAAACATAGTAGTAGCTTACTAACTTTTTTTTTTTTTTAGTACAAGTAATAAGGTTGACCTTTTAAATATTTTATATTTGTATTTTCTTATTTTTTGTCAATTAGCCACTTTCGATCTCCCCCCCCCCACTATGGTGGTTGTTAATGCTTTTTTATTGTTGTTATTGTTGGAACAGCTGTTTATGAATGTTAGCCCTCAACTTTTTGTATTTGTTGCAGTAATTTTTAAAATTCCTTTAGTTTTTCACCTTTTAAGTTATTTTTGATTTTATGTGTTTTACATTTTTATTTTATTTATTTATTTTAAAGAGAGAGGGGGTGGGGAGAGGGAGAGAGAGAATTTTTTAGTATTTATTTTTTAGTTTTTGGCAGACACAACATCTTTGTTTGTTTGTGGTGTTGAGGACCTGGGCCGCATGCATGCCAGGCGAGCATGCTACCGCTTGAGCCACATCCCCAGCCCCAACATTTTTATTTTACTAATAAAGTTTTACACATAAAGTTTTACATTTCTATTTAGTAAAATTCACTGCCTTTTTCATTTATGACTTCTTTCAGAACTGCTGTGTAAATAAAATGTTACTTATTGTGAGATGAAGTAAATATTCCTTTATTTTGTTAATTACTTCTGGAACTTAATGGACATATATATACATATATATATATATATGTATATATATGTGTGTGTGTATTTTCATGTATTGTGTATTAAGGTGGATTGCTAGGAACTATTTTTTAAAAATGTCCAGTTTTCTCCAAATTTTATGTTGTTGATTTATCACTTGCTTTGGTTGCTTCTCTGATCATAACTTATGTATTATGTTTGAGTGAACAAGTATGTTCATTTTTACTTGAGGTCCATTGGCCCTTGGGGATTCTGTAGATACTAGAGAGTTTCCCAGATTCCTTGCTGTATGCCATTTTATGTGAGTGTGATATGTGCATTTTTCTGGGTAAAAAGTTAGCTTTTCAAAGGAATATGTAATATAAAATCTAAAAACAGATTAACAACCAATGCTTCAAGAACTTATTCTTAAAGCAGGATTGCATTTTTTAAAAATTTGCAATGGACTATGCATTATATAACTATGTGTTTGTGATGCTATATGCAATACATATTCATATTCACTCACAATTCCTCTTCACAATTTTCTTAGCTAATCTTATGTGTTTGGCTTTACAGATGAGTTTTAGATTCATTTGGTTAAAATTTTTAAAATGCCAGTTAATGATTTTGTCCAGAATTACATTACATCTATAGGCTGGGATGAGGCTCAGTAGTAGAATGCTTGTGTAGCACGTATGAGACCTTGGGTTCAATCCTCAGCACCACCAAAAAACCAAAACCAAAACAATAACAACAGAATTTATTAATTCTAAATTGGGATAAATCTTTATATTTATTTTATATTATATTATTTTCTTTATTCAGGAATATGGTATACTTCCTATAACCCCTTCCCCCCAAATGTACTGTTTATAGGAGTGTTGGAAAAATTTGTGATACCTATGACTTTTTTTTTTTTTTTTTTTTTTAAACCCAGGGGCACCTAACCATGGGCCAATTATCCCCAGTCCTTTTTATCTTTTAAAATTTTGAGACAGGGTCTCACTAAGTTGCTTTGGGCCTTGATAAGTTGCTGAGCCTGTCCTCGAACTTGTGATCCTCCTGCCTCAGCCAGTTGCTGGGATTACAGGTGTGTGCCACCACCATCCTGGGCTACTATCTATGATTTTTTAATATTAATTTACTGTTTTCCTGGTGCTGATATGTTAATAGGGATGAGTTATGTGGGGCCATTAGGTCTATATTTGTTTGAAATCTGAATTTAAGACGATGTGACATGAAAATAATACCAGTATGAAGTTAGAATTTAGAAAAATAGTTTTTAAAATGAAGTATAATAGAATATTTGAACCATAATCTTTGTTTAACAGATTTTTTTTTTTTTTTAATAGTGGAGGAATTTTGATGTTATCTGATTCCTTTCTGGCCAAGATGGGGTCTAATCTCACAATAAAGATAAAAATTATTTTACTTTCTTTGACAGCATTTAATTGTTACATTTTTCTCATAAGGATCATTCCCTAATTAGCATGAATTCATTCTCCATTAAATCTCTATATTGATTGCAGGGACTATTATTATTTTGGCAGTATGGGGGATTGAACCAAGGACTTCACACATGCTAGGCAAGTGCTCTACCATTGAGTTATATCCTTGGCCCTTTCAAATTTATTTTGTGACAGTATCTCACTAAGTTGCCCAGGCTAGTCTTGAATTTTCGATCTCCCTGCCTCAGCCTTTGGAGCATCTGGGATTACACATGTGCCATGTGACCAGCTACAAATATTATTCTTGATTAGTAGTGATGTATTTTATTTGTAATTCTACTGTTGTATCAGAATGGAAAGAGTCAGGTTATTGTGTTGAGGATGTCGCTTAGTAGTAGAGTGCTTGCCTAATTTAGGAATTAGTATTTTCAGAGCTGAATCAGTATTTATAGCATGTTCATTATGGCAATTGATGATATTATTAATGATTATGTATCTTAGTGAGGCCCTATATCCAATCACTGGTAACAAGGGAGAAAAAGAAAAAAAGTCAGATTATTGCCAAAATACCAGTTTTATTTTATTGTTAACTTGAAAATTAATGAAATCTTGAAAAGAAGAAATCAAGGAAATAAAGATAGAACTCAAATGTAAAATATTATTGGCTTCAAGAAAATGAATCCTGTGGATATATATCAAATGTCAAGATATTGGTTTTTCTTAAGCATTTACTTCTTTTTAATGAAAAATTCCTATCTTTGGGTCTTTTCATGCAAATTTAATTATAAAGATTTGGATGTTTTACTTTTTTATGTGACCTTTGGCCTTAGTTGAAAACTTTTCCAAGTTCTGGGAAATTATAATTCTTTATTTTTCAGACATAGAAGAGAAGTAGCAAATTAGAGACAGTACTACTAGATAAATACTTATGGGTATAGGGGCAAGATGATGGCTAGTATCATGCCAGTAAAAGAGGATCATGTTTCAAATGTTATAAATTTAGCAAGAATGTTATAAATTTAGTTGTGAGGCAATTTGGGAATTAGTATTTCCAGAGCTGGATTAGTATTCATAACATGTTCAATGTGGCAGTTGATTATCTTATTAATGATTGTGAATCACAGAGAATATTTAGTTAAGTTCAACCTATTTAGAAGCAAAGTAGTGTATAATTTTGTTGAGGTGTTTTTGTTGTTGCTGTTTTAAGTGTTGTGAGGCCTATGGAAAATTCACATATTGGCAAACCTAGTTTTTCAAATGTAGGAAGAAGTTTAAGGCCTTTGAGTTCCTAACAGTTGTGGGCATATCATAAATAAAAATTAGGTGATGTTTTAACACTATTTGAACAGATTTCTAAAATATCATTAATTAGCTCTGGGAAGCTATAGTTCTTTTCTCTTTCCTAGAAAACTCAGAGGTTACCCAACCATTAGTGGAGCTTCTGTTTCATAATCCTTACCCATTTGACCCTCTGATGTTTTCTTAGAGAGCCCAAGACCTTAAAAATTATTTTGTAGTATTGTTTCTTTCTTCTCTTTTTTATCTTTAAAACCTTTTATTTATAAACTTTAATTCAGCAAAGGTGTGTATGTGAAGATTGGCGAGAGGACATCCCCCTGGAATGGATGAGGGCCACCAGAGTCAGGAGAGAAACTGGTGGCCCAACCAGTCAGGGCCAGTGCACAGGATTACCATGTAGTATTTCTTAGATTGTGCTGCAGTACACAGAGTAAATAAGGCATTTTAGTTTATTTCTGGCATTTTAGTTTGTTCAAAACAGAAGTGAATTACACAAAATTAAACTTTTCTTAGTGGAGACAGAGTGAATGCGAGGAAGCATTTTCTGTTTAAGAATGAGTGGACCAGGACTACTAGTGCTTATGAGTGTTTCTAGTTTTGAATTTTTGACATTTGGATTTTTGTGTCTTCAAGAGAATGATTGAAGCATCTTGTTGGCCACATTTCAAAATCATATGAAAGTTCTTTTTCTTTCTTTCTTTTTATTTATATATAACATTGGAATGCATTACAATTATTATCACACATATAGAGCACAATTTTTCATATCTCTGGTTGAATACACAGTATATTCACACCAATTTGTGTCTTTATACCTGTACTTTGGATAATAATGATCATCACATTCCACCATCATTAATAACCCCATGCCCCCTCCCTTCCTCTCTAACCCCTCTGCTCTATCTAGAGTTCATCTGTTCCTCTCATGCTTCCACTCCCTATCCCACTATGAATCAGACTCCTTATATAAAATCTTTACCCCTCACACATCAGATAGAACACTAATCTTTAGGGTATATAAAGAACCCAAAAAGTTAACACCCAAAATAACGAATAACCCAATCAATAAATGGGTCAAGGACCTGAACAGACACTTCTCAGGTGATGATGTACAATCAATCAACAAATACATGAAAAAATGTTCATTATCACTAGCAATTAGAGAAATGCAAATTAAAACCACTTTGAGATTTTATCTCATTCCTGTCAGAATGGCAGCTATTATGCATACAAAGGACAATAAGTGTTGGAGAGGATGTGGGGGAAAAACATGTGGAAGTTCTAAGGGTACACACAGATAGTGCTTTTTCCTGAGAATCTTTTCAATTATATCTATATAAATGTGAAACTGTGGGAAATGAGGATAATATATTAACTTTGCATTCTGAAATATTCACTTATTCAAGCCTTTAGTTTCATTGTTCAGAATATTATAATAATTGTTCTATTTTGTGTCTAATACCTGAGAATAACTGGCTGTAGACACTTTAGTTAGGAAGAGAAGCCATTTGTGTGATGGTGATATGTGATAGTAGTATTTATGTTTATGTGATCTTCCCCCCTTTATTTGTGTAGCCCTGTGCTACTTCCAGGAACTACTGTCTTCGTTGATACTTAGGAATTATATGTCCATCATTCCATGGTACTTTTATATTCTAATAAGAAAATTGAATTGTCTTGTTAGAATAGTGATTCCCAGAACTATCAAAACTATAAAAGGATCTGTCCTTAGGTGAGTAATTCTGAAAGATAATGCCCTCCATTTTGAGGAAATGTAAACCCAGAAAATGAGAAGGGAGTCTAATTTTGAGGACCAGGAGAAAAAGAATTTGATGGAATAATGAATAATTTGAATGCTTCAATTCATTGCAACTGAGGTTTGGAATTTAAGAGTTTTTTTCTGTCTTTTTACCCTTATTAGATAGAATGCCTTAAGAAAGAAATGTAGAAAAGCATAGAAAGGATAAGACCACTTTTGAACTTTGATCTTTAATGGTGGTAAATGTTGTCAGAATAAATTGGATTGAAGGCCAAATTACTATAAGGGACTATGTTACTATTGGTTATTTTTCACTGTAACAATACAGAATAAGTCTATAGTATATAGATATCTTTTGTCTTAGCATATGGCTTTCATCATTTAACATGGCTTTTGCACATTTACTAGTAGTAAGGGAGAAAGGGCAGTAGGAGTGCATATCATTCATTAGAGAACATGATATAGAAGTGGCACATTTCACTTTGACTCAGGTTTTATGTCTGATAATTTACTCATTGAAACATATTTAGCTAGGAAAGAGAGGCTTGAAACTCTCTAGCTGGATGATCATGTGCTCAGCTAAATTAGATAAAAAGGAAAACCCCATATTAGTGAACAACTAGCATTTAGTGCTACCTATGGAAGCTGGGAAAGTGGTCTCTCAAAGTAATTCATAATTTGATACAAAAAACTAGTTCTCTGTTTTGAGTTAGGTTCAGTTACAATGTAACATTGTATAACTTCCTTTGTAATGGTATTTTTTTGAACTTTGTTTTTTTAATTTGTGCTGAAATCCCAGCTATTATAAATATTTATGTTATTTGATAGAACTCTCAACCCTCTCTGCCAGCCTTTAGAAACATTAAATAATGATCAGTTAGTTTTCCAAGAACTGGGATTTATTTATTTGGAGCTAAGAATTGAACCTAGAACCTGTATGTATACTAAGCACATATCACTGAGTTGCACGAGAATTGAAATGTTTAATTTTAAAAATTCAATTTAGTATTTATGAACCTTTAACTTAATTTAAAAGGAAGGATTAACCAGGTGCCTGTAATCCCAGCTCCTCCAGAGGTGGAGGCAGGACTGGAGGATCACAAGTTCAGGGGTGGTCTGGGCAATTTAGCAAGACCTTGTCTTAAAATAAAAAATAAAAAAGGGTCAGTGGTAGCGCGTCTGTGGGCTCTCAATCCCCAGGTCTGGGGGCAAGGAAAAATCAACCAACCAACCAAGAAACAAACAAAAACACGGAAGCTTTCTGTGGAATGTAAGTGAACCATAGTAATTTGTATAGGGCCGAGAAAGTGGAATTCTGTAGGAGGGAATCAAGGAAATCTTAGAGGAATTTTATTTTAAGGAATGAATTAGAATAATATTACCAGTAAAGGATGGAAATTGCACATGATTTTCAGATGTGAGAAAGAGGGTAGGAGAAGTCTACATAGTTTGAATCTCGAGGGAGAATAGAACTGTACAAATTTAAAACCCAAAATAACACTAAACAGCTCTCTTTGATATAAATCCTTGATTTTTAAATAAGAATCATTGTACCTTTATAATATGCCTAACAAAGGATGTTGTTTTTCTCAGTTCAGTTTTATAACTTTCTTTGCTTTACTTTATATCTCTTTTAAAGACATTTTTTAATTTCCACTTTTATGTCTGTTTGTGTACTTTGTCAGTTTTTTGAGATTAGGAATAATATTTTATTGATTTACCTGACAATTGCCATATTTTAAAGGCAGATTCTAATTCATTATAATAAGATCTCTATTAAAAGTTAAAATTGCTTTTTACTATGCCTACCTTAATAGTCAATAAATGTTGCTCATTGAAATAGAATTTCTTAGTTTTAGGTGGAGGTGCAAAAACAGGAAGTAGGATGTTCTGATTCTTTTTTTTTACATTTAACTCATTATCCACAGAAGTCAGAACTTAAAAGTAGTCAAACAAGTAATTTACTTGAGTGGCATTGTTCAACTGATGAATTACCAAAAGATTTGACAGGCAGTTTACATGTAAAAATTATAAATAATAAGTTTATAAATTTAAATGTAAATCCACTTTTGGGGGAAAAAACCTTCAGTAACTTCAGAAATAGAAGAAAATGAAGAAAACAAGAAAATCCTTTTTCTTATTAGGTTCCTAAAATATGACTCTGAAAATCATTGATTCAAATTAATCTGAATTTGCAGAAAAGATGGAAAAATATATTTTATTTTAAATTTCTATGATTCTTTCCTTCCCCTACCAGATTTAAGTGATTTAAAATTGGAAAATAAATGAACAAAGAAAGGAAGGGAAAAAAAAGAAAAGGCAAAGAGTTTTCTTAAAGCAAGTTAGTAATATAGTGAAGTAGAAAGAATAAATATCTCCCCGTAGTAATCTTTATCAAAATGGGTTTAACTCTACTTTGTAATGTTGTGAGGATTAAATGAGCTTTCATGTATAGAATGCTTAGCGTTTGTACTTGACACATTCCTTTTTTCTTGCTTCGTTTCTTTTTGGATCAATTAGTCATTCATGAGTATTTCTTAAGAGGCAGCTGTGTTCAGAGAGACCTGCTATACAGGCTGATTTACAGAAAATTTCTAGAGCTAAGCTTTAAATATTTTTTACAATTAGTTTAGAAAAACAGATTTGATAATACCATCCTCTAGTAAGGAGTATAAGTATTTAGGCAGTTTTGTGAAGGAGTCCTGTTTTAGGACTGACTTATTAAATAAAAAAAGAAACAAGAATTTAAAGAAAAAACCCAAAGATTACTAAGGTCACTGAATTTATAGCAAATCTCTTCATGGTGAAAAAACATCCCTTTTTTTTTTTTTTCTCACATTAATTAGATCTGCAAGATTAGTCACATTTCTTCAGATGGTTGTCATTGCTAAAATTAGGGATGAAATCATTAATTTTGAGGACTAGATCCACACAGCTATATGCCCCTGACCGAATATCTCAGTGTGCAGAATACTTCCCTTTCTTCAACTTCAGTTATAGAACTTGCTGGACATGTTCAATCAAAATTGAGGCAAATTGAGCCCGGTGCTGTGGCGTAAACCTGTAATCCCAGTTACTCTGGAGGCTGAGGCAGGAGGATCATGAGTTCAAAGCCAGCCTCAGCAACTTAGTGAGGCTCTAAGCAGCTCTGTGAGACCCTGTCTCTAAGAAAACATAAAAAAGGACTGGGAATGTGGCTAAGTACCCCTGGGTTCAGTCCCTGGTACCAAAAGGAGAAAAAAAAAAAAAAAAAACTGAGGCAAATTGGAGGAGAGAGCTCAAGCACCCATAGTCCCAACTACTTAGGCGTCTGAGGCAGGAGGATTGCTTGAGCCAGGAATTGGGGACCAAGCTGTGCAACATAGTAAGACCTCATCTCTCTTTCTCACTTATTTTAATTAAAAGCTTTTTCAGTGCAGGGGCTTGAGCTTGGGACCTCAAACGTGTTAGGCAAGTATACCACTGAGCTACATCTCTAGCCTCCACCTCTTAAAAATGAGCCTGGTGCAGTGGTGCACACTGTGATCTCAGTGGCTTAGGATGCTGAGGCAGGAGGATCATAAGTTCAAAGCCAGCCTCAGCAACTTAGCAAGTCCCTAAGCAATGTAGTGAGACCCTGACTTAAAATAAAAAATAAAAAGGGTTGGAGATTCTACCACGCAGCCTGTGCAATGGTTTCATTAAAGTTAGTTAGAAGAGATCGAAATAAAAACACAGACTCATTTACCTTATTTCTATTGCTAGGTCCTAGACCGCTCACCTCTCTGGTTCCCTCCTCTAACCGCCCAGCAGGGCAGCAAGGATTACTCCGGGCTAGCAGGAGAGAGAGAGTGAGCACGCTGGGGACCAGCCTTTTATTGGGGAACAAGAGATTCAGGGGAGAATTCCATCCAATGAAGGTTGAGGGGGGGCTGCGCTCCAAGGTCAGGGTCAGCGATTGGGTCCCCGGGGTCAGTGGTCAGGCACACCCCCACACGGATGGGCTCTCTCATCAGGAAAGGGTCCGGAAAACTTCGACTTTGCCAAAGTGCCTCAGGCCCTTAACGGGAGTCACCCGATCACGTGTTAGAATGGCTTCCCACAGGAGATGTGGCTTAGTGGATAAGTGCTCCTGGGTTCAATTCCTAGTAAATCCTTACTCAAAGATAGATAGATAGATAAGATAGATAGATAGATAGATAGATAGATAGATAGATAGATAGATAAAATTGAAGTCAAACAAAATTATTATTTTTCCCATAGCCACCCTTGGGATCAGGCTTCTGCCCTTAATGCACAGATTTGGCCATATAAATTTATTAGTTGGTTTCTGATTTTATTTTGGTGTTTTATTGATCATTTAATTATATACATAGGTCTAAATGCAGTGATAACTTCAGAGTAAACTTCTGTCTGGATATTTTGTAAAGTATTATATATCAGCTTGTTTTACTTGATCAGGATCTGAGAGTTTTCTAATTTATCTCAGTGAGTTTTAATGTGCTGTAACTATGATAGTCTGGTATCATGGTTCTCCAAGATTCTTGTATTTACATATTCTTGTATTAACATGTTCCTGTCTTGAAAGGAACTGATATTGTTTATTACCTTTAAAGCTTAGATTCTAGAAGAAATACTGAATTGATTTCCTGTGAAGATTTTGTAAGCATCATTTCTACATTTGAGATGGAGTTCTTGTTTCTGTTATACCTAATTTAAGAGATTTGTTTTAAAGTGTTTCTAGTGTGGCCATGTTACAGATTTAATTTATCCAAATTTTATAATGGTAGGGAGGAAAACATTAAAACTGTATAAACTGATTCATAAAAAGTAAAAAAAAATATACTTTATCAGTATATAATCATCGCCATAAGCAGTTGCTAGACAATGCTAATCAGTATATTCAGTATTTTTCTATAGAATCATTCTAAAATGTTTCTGGTTAACTTAATACCTATATTAGGAACTTTCACAGGATATTTTTCCCCTTGAATTCTGAGGGTGATGGATTAAGATATAACTTAAATTACTATTTATACAATGTATATTTTTAATTGTGGGTTAGAGATAGATTAAGAAGAATATATTTTTCTCTTAAGACCATTAAAATTATTAACTACAGTTAAATCAGTTCAGTTAGCACTTGATAATTCTTGTTTTGCTGATCTTGGGTTAAATAACTGCGTACACAAAGTTTTCTGCTCTGTATAATAGAATCAGGAAAATTCTGACCTATTCCCTTGATGCAATTATTACAGATATTTATTCATAAAGGTAACTCCAGCTTTATACCAAAATGCCTGCTGGCATCATGAATTAGTTATGATGGTTTGATGTAGTTCTTTTTTTTTTTCGATGTACGTTGAGGTCAAGCCCAGGACTTAATTCATGCTAAACAAGCACTGTACCACTGAGCTACACCCCCAGACCTTTTTAGTATAGTTCTTAACTGAGAATGTTCAGTGTTTATTTAGAAGACATATTTTTTTCCTTCAGGTACAGTAACATCAAGAATATTGTGTTTATTTGTTCTCATTGCTCCAGTGTAGCTTCTTTGTTCTCTGTGTCTTGTGTACAACTATTGTTTTAGAATTTTATTCACCTTTAATTGGGATGTCCTTTACTGCTTTCGCAGAACAGTTGCTTTCCATACCCATGTGCCTTTATTGACTTTTTCTGCCTCTTGGGGGAAAAAGGTTCATATTCTTTAATAGCATTTGGAGAAAGGTACATGGGAAGTATGTTTTTAAGACATGTGTGTCTGAAAAATGTCATTGTATGTGTTATACTTGACTGATAGTTTGGCTGGGTATAGAACATTAGGTTGAAATAAATTTCCTTCAGAATTTTAAAGGCACTGCTACATCATTTTCTTCTGTCTGTTATCACTATCAAGAAATTGCAATCTACTACTATTTCTGATTTCTCTCCTTTAGTGGAAGTTTGAGAATTTATTAATTACCTCTTATGTTCTGAAATTTCATTGTAGCATGTCCTAGTTTGGATTTATTGCCATTTCCTGATATTTATTGGACTTTACTGGTCTCTCCCTTCCTTGTGTCCTTTTTTCTTTTTTTGTTTGCTGGGGGCCTCACCTGCAGTAAGCAAGTGCTCTGCTGAGCTACTTCATCGGTCCTGACATGTTTTCTTAGCTACTTCACAGGTCCTGAAATGTTTTCTTGTGATTTCATTGGTAATGTTTTTTCTTCTGCCATTCTGTCATTCCAGTTTGATGGTTTGGACCCTCCAACTCTATATTTTCCTCCTATTTTTCTCTTTTTGTTCGGGCACATTTCAACTTTATGATGTAGTTCTGTTGAGTTTTTCATTTCTGTTATCATGTTTCTCTATCAATTTCTATTTTTTATTTCTTGTCTATAGTACTCTGTTCTTAACTGGGGTACAACATTTTTATCTATTAATGTTTATTGAAGTTTTTTTTTTTTTCCTCTCATGTATTTTATTTAAAATTTTTTTTTTGTCTGCCCTCCACATTACACACTTTTCTCAGTGGCTTTCTTCCTTTGCTGATTGCATAATGTAATGTGGAAGACTAAAAAGTTGAGTGGAATATCTAAGTTCAGCAGTTTTGAAATTTTCTATGAGATGATCCAGGTAGATGTCCTAACTAAACAAATGAAACTTGTATTTACCAAATGTATGTCTATCAAATGTAGTGAAATTTTCTTTAGGTTCTATGGAATTTTCAGTAATTTGCATATGTATAGTTTTCTAGAGTGGTATATAAAAAATGTAGTACTTGACTAGAATTAATTCCCTTCTTGTGGTTTTCTTTTTTCCTCATTACTACATATGTACTCTTGGCAAATGAGTATTCTTTGGATATAGAAATTAGAGATTGTAGCACTCTATCTTCAACATGGTTTTTGGAAAAGAAATGTGAAACACACTAGTTTTTAATTAGGAAGAGATAAAACATTGGATAATCTTGGAAATGTTTACCTAACATGAGAATTTTTTTTCCAAATATGTATGTTTTTACAAATGAAATGATTGGGCTTATAACAATAGTCCTAATCTAAAATTTCTGATAAAGATTATTTGTGGTATTATATGATCAAGGTTTATAAATAGTAAAGTTTAAAAGTAGGTAATTATATTTTTATAGTATTCCATAGACTCTTCAGAGATTAACTATTTTATGCACATAGGTGCTCCAGTGTAGTGCCTATAAAAACACTAAAAACTGAAAAGTGCTCTACAAAAGGTATTTTGGATTCTGTAGTATGGAGGCTTTTATATCATAACTAAAAACTTATTTGACTACTATATAAATATAAGAACACAGACTCTAAAAATGAAGATTCTTAAAAATGTAGGACTGGGTTTATAGCTCAGCGGTAGTGCTTGCCTAGCACATGTGAGGCACTGAGTTCGATCCTTAGCACCACTTAAAATAAGTAAAATAAAGGTGTTGTATCCATTTACAACAACAACAAAAATTTTTTTAAAATGTAGAAATTTCTGAGATTTTTGTGGTAGAAACAAAAGCACTGTGAATTAATTTCAATTTTCCACCTATTGAGCAAATACTCGTTCACACTGTGACCAGAGATTGGATAAAGATATGATTTCTGTTCTTAAAGAAAGATGTAAGTAATTTTAATGTGGTAAGTGTGGTATGAATAAACAATTTTGAGAGAACCTGGTTTGTGGAGTGGTCATAGTAAGGAACAAGAAGAGGAATGTTAGTGATAATTTAGGTTGAATCATTAATAGGATTTACTAGGTGAACTAGGATAGTTTTCTTTGGAACAGAGTGTGAAAAGTGTTGGCACTGGCACCAGTCACCTGAATAGCAACCTACCATTTTCTCTTCTTGTTACCATAAGACAGAAACAGAACCAACATATGACCAGGTAGATAACTCTGGGTTGGGTCTGACTGTAGTCTGTATTATATTTCAGCTTTTAGTTGTTTTTTGAAGCTAGTCTCATAGCGTTTCTGCTACCACTAATTGGTGATTAAACCTGTTAGGATTGGTATGAGAATTGACATAGTGTTTATAAAATGTGTTCATCATGTAGCTCTAAATATTTTGGGAGTTTATAACAGTCCTGCCCCTCAATTAAATTCATATTCCAATGCTACAGTAATATTTATCTGTTCAGATCTTTCCCCTTTTATCAACGTTTACTTTTAGTGAATAGATTTTGCTTAAGCTATCCTCAGAGAATCAGTCATATTTTTGAAGAATTAATTTGGCTTATATCAAGTATAACTTTTTTTCCCCTATATGGTCCTTAAAATAGTTCTTACATTTATTATCCAGTTTGCCTCATGGAAAATGAATAAAGACTTTTTAAAGCTTAGTGATTTATTTGGTTTCTTTATTTCTTTTTTTTTTTTTTTTGTGGGGGGAAAGATATTGGGGATCCTTCAAACCCAAGGCCTTGTGCATGCTAGGACAGTGCTATATCCCCAGCCCTAAAACTGAGTTATTTTTAAAAACAAAAAAAAAACAACAACAAAAAAAACCCTTTTATTATGGAAGCTTCCAAATACAGAAATAGAGTGGAATAATGTGCCTGTCACTGAGTTTGAATGATTTATCATTTCATGGGGCCAGTCTCCTTTTTGCTATATTCCTATCACTCTTAACTATATTCTTAGAAAGTTTTAGTGATGTATACATTTAATGATGTATAAAATTACACAGGATGGCTAAATTTCAGGAAGATAGACCAAGGAAGAATGAAGGAAAATGCGGATTCCATAGCTGATGGGAACTGTCAAACAAACAGGTTTTTTTCAGTGAATTTGGCCTTTTCTTGATGGCTATGTTACTGCCAAGCCACAATTTTGAGGACGCTTTCAAATTTGCCTGTTAATGTTCTCACATTCAGACTGGCTTTTACCCTTTTGTGCTCCCTGTTTTTTCTTCTTAGTGTCTATATTCTGTTTGCTTTTCCCTAGCATTAAAATGTTGGAAGGTCTGTGGCAGGGCATGAAATATAATTTGCCTTGGGACCAAACACTTAACCTGGGGATATATTTATGATCATCTAGACTACCAAAGAGAAGACATTTTTATTCTTATGGTACATTATTCAAAATAAACTTTTGTTTCCATCTTAGTTCTAAAGACTCTATTGACAAGATTTCAAAAATTTGATCGTAAGATCTAGCCATTCTGCTGGATTTGAGCACCTGAGGCTTTAGATTCTGTGGAGAAATCTTTTTAATTTGCTTTCTATAAATTGAAATTAACTTGATCAAATGATTATTAGGGTTTAAAGAACTTGATTTTTCAGAAATTATAAAATTGAAACTCTTTATGATTAAAGAACATAAAAGATTTTTTTTTTTTTTTTTAAAGGTGGGGGGCCTTGAGCAGGGTTTGACTTTTTTTTTTTTTTTTTTTTTTTCTGGACTGAAATGGAGGCTTTCTTTCAGGCGTATTCCCTGATGTTTGCTCTGTGTGATTTGGCTCTATCTCTGTAACTGCTAATATGTGGCATGGACTTCAGGTTGTTTGGGATCTGGATGTGCACAAAGTCTGTGTTGCAAGCCCGGATTCACAGACAGTATGTTACAAACCTGGCTTGCTGCCTCTGTTTTCATTTTCTGTGTCCTGAATAGCTGCATTGTTTGTTGCAGTATATGCATTGCCTGTTGTGTGTGTTCAGTTTCCTGCAGACTGACAAAGTGGGAGGGGCTTTGTTTGATACATAGCTGGGTTTTCACTGTGAGTTCTTGAGTGCACATTGCAGCCATCTTAATTACACTTTTGTGCAACTGAGACTGTGCAGCTGTCTCAAAATGGCTGCTAACCTAGTCTTTGTAGCTGCTTAGGCAGCAAGTATGTCAGTGAGGAGACTTGTCACATACATCAGGACCAGAGGTAAGAACCAATTACTCTTTTCTTTAAACAGTCTAATTAAAAATCATTTGAATTTAAATGAATTTATATAGGAAGGCAAACTTACAGCTTGCTTGCTAAAAAGTTGAAATGTTTACTAGAACTATAAGCCTATATTATGGAAACATTACATAGGATGGTGAGGTCAAAGGTTAAATTCCTATAATTTCCTACAATTTTATATTCTGTCATTGTCAGAACATTTAATTACCGTAGTAGTGCTTTTTGGCCTGATTAACTTAATTCTCCTATATTGGATATTTTGGTTAGTTTGATATTTATTTGTAGAAATTGAAACAATATATTATCTGAACAGGTTTTTAAAAATCAGAAGTCTAAATAAACCATGCAAAGGGTATAACTTTTCTGCTCTTTTTTTTTTTTTTCCCCTGTGTATGTGGGGGTTATTGCTTGGAAGCTTTCAGGAAGAATGGTTATTCTCTATATAAATCTTAGAAAAATATTTTAATACTCTTAAATCGTTTTGAAAAAACTTCATTATGGGTCCCAAATCTTTCTTATCATACTGTCTCCTCTGAGATCCAACTCTCTTCACATTCTTAATAGTGCTTCACTTTTTTCTTCATAGTACTTTTTGATTTAATTGACATTTAGATTCAGATTTAGAATTTAGGAATAAGGTTACATCTAAGCCTGGATACCTTTTTACTTTATGTGTAGTGTATTTTAATGCCATTATAGCTGGAGTAAATAATTGTTTTAATTAACTGATGATATTATGCCTATTTAAAAGTACTATAATTCAGTAATTTTGTAAATGTGGTTTCAGAAGTTTCAGAAAGCATTCTCAGTATTGTTCTGAAGTAGAACCATTTATTGAGATACTTACTCCAAGGTGCTGTGGTTACCCAAAAAGGTGGGAGAACGAAATTCTTATTCATGTAATATTTCATATAGCAGAACATTTATACTTTAAGCAGTGCTTAAATCACAGTATTTACTAGATTTTTTTCTGTTAATTCAAATAGTATAGTATTCTCCTGTGACATTGTCAGTGGATTATTATGAATATATCCCTGACTAATATGACATAGAACAGTAAGTCTGAACTTTCAAGATAGAGCAACTTTCTAAAAACAACATTTTGCAAATTAAGTTCTTACAGAGGACCCCAATAAATAAAAAAGGGTTAATGTGATATTTTCTTGTTGTACTTTTCTTTTATTGTATAAATTTGTAACATCATAAGTATATTTAATAAAATGAAGATAGTTACACAGTTATGAAAACACTTCAAATTAGATCATATATGATAATTATAACATTGATAGTTCCATTTAACTCGTTTATTAGTAATTCACTGTGGAAATTCAGTTTGAAAATCAGACTATCTATGTTCTGTTTTGATTTTCATGAAGGCAGACTATATTTATAAGACTTAATAGGTTAAGGTTGCTGCCTTATCACAAACTTTTTTTTTTTTTTATTGTTACTTGTTAGTTCTTTTAATTGTTAGAGAAAACTAAGAATAAAAAATTCAATATATGTAAGGTAGCCTGTTCATTCTTTCAGTAAAGTCTTGCCCTGTAGTGTGTTTGAAACATAAATATTCTGTGACCTTAATCACTTTCATTTTCATGCTTATAGTATCAATAGCTTACTGTCTTAGTTGCAGAGGTGGAGGGAAGGAAATATAAATTTTAGTATTTAAAATATGTATATTTTAAAAATTACATAATGCAAGTGACCTTCTTGGTTTGGTATTCTCTAATGCTAGAGAAACTCTGACTAGGCTAAAATTACAGAGCAATTTATGTTAGTTTTCAGAGTGGGACATAGGGAAATTTTAGTGATCCATTTCTTTTGCCTTCTATTGCTGACTATAAAATTTGCTCCCACCTTTCATAAGATTATTACTTGTACTTGGGGAAACACTAGCACTCTGGTTACATAGGGTATTATTGCTAATGCTTTCACTGCTGTGTTGTATTTTTGCAACTATAAATATAAACTATATTTCACTGTGATTACTTTGGGGTTGGGGGCAGTTTTCAAATTTTCTATGCTTAATTACAGGTTAGTTATTATGTTGGACAATTGAGGGCATAATATATCTGAGAGCTGGATAATTGGGATTGTTTATTGTCACCTTTTTTTTGTCCCTTTTGTTTATCTTCTTTTTATAAGCCATTTCATTAACATAAATTTTTTAAGGGAAATGTGGGAGTGTTGGAAAGCACACTGACCAAGAGTTCAAATCTGAATTTGAATCACATTTTGACTACTGGTTTCTGATATTGACCAGCTCATTCTATTTTCTGATTCTTGTTTCTTCATCTACAAAATGGGTAAAAATTCCTGTTTGGCAACCATATGCTGAGAATCAGTTTGCATATTTCTAAATAGTACCATGAAATAATCTATGTATATCAGACATTCTCATTTTGCCAGTAAGTTTTGCATGCTTTCAGTTTGTTGCTCAGATGTCCTTTACTTTATCAAGTGTCACTAGATCGGAGTATTTTGAAAAAGTGTGGAAAATTTTCATATAACTCATGCTCAGAAGTGAGAAGTTGCTAGCTAACATTCAGTATGTCCACTTTGTAGTGTTATATATTTATGTTTGTACTACTCTGTTAAATAAATTAGCCAGCCATCTTTTGCTGTGTGTGGGTAATGACATATATTTATTAAGTAAAGCCAATATAAAAAGTTGGCATTATAGAATTAAGAGTAGTAGGAGCAATGTTTCAGTTCTGGTCTGGGTGAATCCTCCAAACATAGTGTAAGAAAATGAATTCTCTAAAAAGATGACTTGAACTCAGGGCCTAGTTTTTCCTGTTTCAGTATAAATAAGAGTCCTTTTAAGAACAATAACATTCTCTTTCAGTGAACACAAACTGGCAGCCACCAGACTTATTTATTTATTTATTTATTGTCTTTTAGCCGTTCCTGTGTTTTTCCAGTTGTTGACATTTAAAGTTAAATTTCAGAAGAAAATCAAGATGTCTCACTTTTTGAAAAGATAGGTCAATGTTAGGCATGCATTTCTGTTTAAGAACAGTAATCTAACTTGAGTAGATACTGTCTCCTTCATATTCTTGCTCACATATAGTCCTTTTTAGCTGATTCACATTACTTACCAGGTCTCTGTAGGTTGGTCATCTTAAATCCCCATACTGTTTATTTAATGAAGTATTGGCAGCCTTAACTTCCTAAAATATATCTAATGCGGAACAAAGTAAACTGGTAGGAGAGTTCTAGCACAAGTAAAAATTAGTTCATTCTCTAGAAGATAGGGCACATTTGTTAACTTTTCACTTTGTTATAATTTTTATATTGAGTACAATGGGACCAGATGAAGAATATCCACAAAAAGTGACAATCGGTTGAAAATGAAGGGATTAAAGAATGCTCATTAGAAACAGATTGTCTGAGGTCTTAATGTGTGTGGATTATCACTGTATTAGAGACATCACTGTCTATCAAGTTGGTGTTCTTAATAATGATACCAAATAAGAAAAAGTTAAACTGTCTTTTAGATATGCAGTTTTTTGAATTAGGTCAATAAAATAACATTTTATAAAAGATGTTTTTTGTGCCTCCTCCCCAACTGATTGAGCTAAGAAATTTAGACAAAATAATGAGTAAGGGTTAAGAAAATTTTCTTAACTGCAAATGTTTCCTAGTAGGATGTTTCTTAACTAGATAAACCACATGATAAACCACATCAACACTGTGAAGATTATTTTTGTTGCACAAAAGATGATAGTTTATAATCTTGGTCTTAAATTTGAATTCTGCCTTTTCCAGAGTGAAAGCCAACTTCTTAACATTTGTAAAATACCAGGATGTTGGTAATGCTAAGCAAGTGCTAAAAACAAAACAAAACAACATTATTCCTTTTTGAAAAATAGCTTTGCATTTAAAGGTAAAACTTTCATAAAAATTGAAAATATGGTTAACTGCATAGGAAATGTGGAATCCCTGCTTTGCTACTACTCACACTCCGAAAATAGAGTGATTTGGTGAGAAAGACACTAACATATATTCAGATAAGTGTTTTTTTTTTAAACGTTCATTTTAGAACTTTCACCAAGTATCCTCTGTTGGTGATTTGTGGCAGTCTGTTATTAGTCATGAACATAGGCATATGGAAATGGTGCAAACAGTATTGCCTGGTGAATCTAGGCAATGAAAGAGGGAGTTTAACACCACGAAGATGTCTGAGGAGTTACTTCTGCATTTGTCTGAGGGTGTCTGTTTTTCCTTTCTGAAATAAGCTGGATTCAGCTGCCAGTAGAAATCTGACTGGTGCTTTCCTTTGCTGGATATAGAAGGAACTGATGTGTGGTGGATAGCATTAATATGGAAGTATAGAAAGATTATTCCTGGTCTGGTGCTGCTGTTAATTGTATAGTTTGGGATAAATTACTTAACCTCTTTCTACACCAACTCAACAGTTAGATTCAGAGTGAATCCATGTGCTTCCATTGGATAGTTAAAGATTAAATGAAAAATGTGTACATACTGCTTAGATTCCATACCTATTTGTAGTACGTGTTCCATATGTCTGGTATTTTTATGGGATGAGGCAAGTTACTTATTTTCAGAATCTCGGTTTTTCTTATTTTTAAAATGGGAATAATTTTATCATACAGAGTTTATATTGGGATTTAAATGAGGATAACAAATGTAAAGCACCTGGTGCAGAGTCTGACACAAAATAAGCGTGAGTTAAATATTGGTTGTTTTTGTTTCACAGGGTTACCTTTAGCACAGAATTTTATTTTCCCAATCATTATTTTAGGAAGAATGGATTTAGAGTGAAGTCTGAGTTACTAGGTACTTTAGAAAAAGATATTTAGAGGTGAGGACTTTGTTAAAGAGTGTGGCTGATTTATAGTAAAAATGCTAGAGATCAAGGTGTTTAAAATCTCACAGTGTAGACTTTTAAGGAGCCTAAATGGGACAAAACAAGAATTCTTATTTGGGATAAGGCATCATGGTAGAGTTTTATAAAAACAAAGTGAATTGTAATCAAGTGACTCAACAAATTGTCTTGATGCTTGGTATACAAGATTCCTGCCCTTATATCCAAAACATTTTTTGGGAGGAGTGGGGAAGACACAGAAAATACTGGACAAGGTGACAAATACTGAGGGATTGTGAATGTGGTCTGCACTTAGTTCAAGAATTGTTTGTTTCTGGGCTTCCATGACATATGAGTGGAAATTGAATTTTAATATCAAATATGATAGCTAATTTTATGTCAGTTTCATCAAACAATAATAAAATAGAGGCTCATAATTTTGCCTTTTTAATTTTATTTTTCAAATAACTCATTTTGATTTTATCTTATATAACATTGGTCTGTTATGAATTAGAAGATACCAGTCCTTTGTAGTTATTAATTTAAGAAGCTGTGAGCTAGATCAACAACTTCTATTTTTGATATTTTTATAAGCAGTTTGCAGAGATTTTGCTTCTTTTGATTAATTAATTCACGTCAGGTAATTAGTGTATTTGACTTTAAAAATAATGTTTAAATGCTTGTTATTTATTGTATTTTATTCTGAAAAAAATGATTTCAGGACTTTTGAATTTTAAGTACTTCTGCTTAAAAGTTGGATGCATATACAAGTAGAAAAAAAAGAGGAAGCATCTAAAAAACTAAAACTAGGAAGGAATACTACAATACTTCAAAAACTAGGAAGGAATACAGTACCTAGATAATTTCTAAGATCTTTTCCAACTCTGAGGTTTTATGATCAATATAAGGTACTTAGCTCTTGTTATATTACCTTACCGCCCACCAAGTATTAATTGTATGGCTTATACCATATGAAATTATATCATCGTATGTTTACATCACTAAATCTGCTGCTGGTGGGGTACAGATTCTGAGAGAGTATAGTTGTTTTAGGAAATCATTTCTTATTTGTAGATTACCTAGGTCATATGATTATTATAGGAAATTTACCTCATTATGTTTATTATGCAATATGGGTAACTTAAGTGTGTTTTAAGACAGCTAAAAATAAGATTAAAATAATAAAATATTTTGGATAACCCCTAAGTAGCATTTTAAGTAATTTTTCATTTTATTATCCTTTCAGATGTGCCACTAAACTAGTTTCTGGATTGTTATTTGAAAATAAACTTTAAGGTATCTCTACTCTTAACAAAATAAGTTGAAAAATAGAAGTGGAGATATAAAATTACATAATAGTAAATCATAAAGTAACTATACATATTTTTTTTTTTTCAACAAAGGATCTCCATAGGTATTAACTCAACTCTTGTCCGGTTAAATCTGGGCAGTAAAAATGGTACATCAGTGATAACAGTTTTTTTAAAAAATGTGGCCCTGCAAAATATGTTCTTATGAGGATATTTGTATTTGACATGCCTGGGTTTTTATACTGAGCACATGCTTTAATAATATTAATTAGTGGCAAATGTGTTGGATTATTTAACATCATAACAGTGGTACCTGAAGATGTGTTTGGGCACCATTATACAATATTGTTCTTATAGCAAATTATTAAATGATATTTACTATTTAATTGATAAATTAATGAGATTTGAAAAGTGGTTGTAGAGTGTGGAACAAGGATACATTTTTGGTAATGTAAATTGTAACTTATACTTTCAATGATTGTTAAAAATAGCAACCATTGAATTTTAAGTAATTAGTAGTCTGGTTACTTAGCTTTGGTAAGCTAAGACTTTTTAATAATATCTGGGGGGGTTAAAATATTTTTCATGTGATGGGGATGTAATTTCAGTTATATAAGAAGTGTAAGTTGGTGTTCTTTTATTGCCTGGATTTGAATTTTATTAGTAAATAGATGCCAGATATATTCTAGAACCAGTTAGGGCCTGTTGGGGAACAAATGGGGAGGGTTTACACAGCAGTACTCTCCTTTAGTTTGGGCTTAAAATGAGGACTGCTTTATGTAAATTGTTCTTACTGGCGCCAGCTAGCTGTAACTGCAGTCTGGCTGTGCTAGGGCAGCAAATAATATGTGTCATGGATTTTCTGTTGGAATGAATAAGAATTTAGCCTTTTGGACTGGAAG